>NC_056524.1:31172522-31199758 GCF_019175285.1 Sceloporus undulatus | reverse complement strand
ACTAGGACCCGGAGCAATGGATGCAAGCTGCAGGAAAAGAGATTCCACCTCAACATTAGGAGGAACTTCCTGACAGTAAGGGCTGTTTGACAGTGGAACACACTTCCTCGGAGTGTAGTGGAGTCTCCCTCCTTGGAGGTCTTCAAACAGAGGCTGGATGGTCATCTGTCGGGGATGCTTTGATTGTGATTTCCTGCATGGCAGGGGGTTGGACTGGATGGCCCTTGTGGTCTCTTCCAACGCTATGATTCTATGATTCTAGTTTGAATCCAGATGTTTTTTGTCTGATAGCCTTCCCCAATACAATAGCTTCCAGGCATTTTAGTCTACAACTGCCATTGACCCTTGCCAGGATGGGCAAGGCTTCTAGAAGCTACTACATTAGTAAGGTTGGATTTCAGGCTAAATGAGAGTTCATCTGTTTTAAATAAAAATACAATAAATTGTAAACATTTAAAGAAGTTTACTATATCACAGAAACTTGTAAGAGAGAATCAGTTAGTGCACATAAATGCAAAAACATTTAAAAGATTTGTGCTTATAGTATTGGTTGGCACAGTTTATTTTGTAACCACAGGCTCCACTATATTGAAGTACACCTGAGGAATGCAGCCAATACTCTTTTAAAGTTAGGTTCTTTTTTCTTCTTTCTAGCCACAGCTCATAGTTCATGGTATTCGTATGTCTTCAATATGGGCATTCTGCCAGATATTGTTTCACCGGGGCAACAGTTCATATGATGCAGCAAAGTATTGCTGGTGAGGTGTAGGTCTTTTGATGTTACATTGTTCTTGTCTGCTTAATGGTTTTGCTATATAACTGCTTCTGAGTCCATTATTACTATTAGGTAGTAATAATGGACTTGGATAGCTTATCTTATCTCAACACTATTGTCTCTCTAACAATTACCATAATAGATTTATGTCCAGGTTTTTGGCATTCAAGAGATGTCTGTGCTATTTCTTACCAAGTCTGTACGTTTACTTCTGCACCATTCTTTTTGATTCACCCTGTATATGTCAAATACTTTGAAATAAACTGAAGTTGTGGTCAGATATTATTCCAAGTATCGGAAATGCTACAGAACTGAACACCCACAGGTGTATAAATACCTAGTGGGCCATCCTTCCACTTACGAGAAATATCTACTTTTTAATTTTGTATATGCTTGGCTGTTAATGACTCTGAATGATCTAGTTGACCCTTGATTTTGCTTCAAAGCCAGCTTTAGAATTATGTACTATGATCACTTTAGTAGAATACACTGTACTGTATTTATGTTTATGTCTATGCAAGTCCTAAGACATAAGTATTTACTGTATATACTCATGTACAAGTCTAGAAATGTTAGTCAAAAAGTTACTCTAAAAACCTGGATTGACTTATACACAGGTCAATGTAACCCCTGCACTTTAACTCTTATAAAAAAAGGGAACCATCCCCTGATGAAAGGTAAGAGTATAGTCTGTCCTGGAATCATGGACCCCCTTCTGTTTTCTCATCCATCCAAAATTTAGTGTGAGCACAAACAGTTATGTCTACTGGAATTTTGTAAGTTCTTTAGCATTGTTTTCCTTCATCTTTTAGATCTTTTGTTACATGCTCCTAAGTTTTACCCTCGACTTATCTACGGGTCATATCAAAATTTATAATTTTGGCCCCAAAGCCTGCCTTCAGCTTATACATGAGGTCGACTTATAGTTGGGTATATACTGTAAGTGGTGTTCTTACCAACCATTAGCCTTGATTTGGCAAGGGTGAAATAACTGGAAAAACAAACACTTAAAGCAAGCTATTTGTTTGTTGTTTGTAGATACAGATTTCTATTCCTTTTAGGAATAAGGATGATTTAATTATTTATTTTTGGAAATAACAGGAATGCCGTCTCCTCTCATGCCTGCAGTGGTGGTGAGGAGGAAGAGCCGCCGTGCCGGAGGCCTTCAAGGTGTCCAGCGCCGGCATCCGGCCTCCTTGAGGCCTCTGCTGCCGTGGAAGGGCCGGATACCGGTTTTGGAGGCCAAGAGGCCCCCAGCACCGACACCCGCCCCTTCCACGGTGGCGGTGGCGACAAGCAGGCCGGGTGACAGTGCGGGAGGCCTTGAAGGCCTCTGGCGCTGCTGCCCTCTGCGCCTCCTCTTCGCCACCTCTGCGCCTTTCCTTTCAAAAAGGAGGCACAGAAGGCAGCAGCGCCAGAGGCCTTCAAGGCATCCCGCACCGTCACCCGGCCTCCTTGTCGCCGCTGCCACCACTGCAGGAAAAGCGGGGCAGCGGCGGTGAGCGGAGGCCTTCAAGGTAAGTAAGAGGGAAGGAAGGGAGGAGGGAAGCGAGGAGGGGAGGAGAAGGAAGTTATCTCTAATGGTGGCACATGTGCCGCCATTGGGGACAACTTCCCGATTTGCTCAAATCCGCGGATGGCAAATCCACCTATAAGAAGGGCCAACTGTACCATGTAATGCTAATAGTTATGACATAAATAACTAACAAAATTAAAATTATACAGTTGGCCCTCCTTATAGAAGGGCTTGCCTTCCACAGTTTTGAACTCACACAGAAGGCAATCCCAGGCAGAAATAATGGGGCACATACTTGCGCCGTGTGCCGCCGCAAGCACACGCCCCATTATTTCCTGTGGGGCTTGAGCATACGTTCTTTTCTCCATATGTGGGGGAGGGGGTCCGGAACGGATCCCCCGTGTATGGGGAGGGCAGACTGTACCTTCAAATTACAATATCATATGCACAACCTAAATGTATTTACATATATATGCATAGTGAAGACTTGGTTAAAATATGATGTATTAAAAGAAAAATTAAGAAAAATATATTTTTTAAAAATTCAGACTTTTTTTTAAAAAAATTAAAAATTTAAATTTTGAAATTTGAAATTTTGAGAAATTCTTAGGCCTCTCTTTTCTCCTCCCATAGAGCTTCACCCCACTCACACCATCTCTTAAAGCATTTTAAAGGGAATTAGGTGGATGCCACAGTCCCTTTTTTCTGCCAAAAGATAGTTTTTTTGAAGAGCAGTAGGGCCTCCCCGTTTAGGGTGTCATCTGGTGTGGTCCTCACCCCCCTGGTAACGCTACTGCTGAGAAGCACTGGTTTGGTGCACCATAAATAAACCTAGCTGCCTCCTAGGCTTATGTGTACACACAGAAGGTCATGAATCGTTCAGAACACTGACTGGCATTTCTACTGCAGGAATGTTACTTAACATTGTGACTGGTTTCAACAAGCCAGTTTTTGGAACTGCTGCTTGAAGACATGGTTTCAGGTGTGCTTTGATTGTTTCTGCATACTGAGGAATTGGGCTGGATGGCCCTTGTGGTTTCTTCCAAGTCTGTGATTGCTTATTTAAAATGTGTTGTTGTTGTGTGCCTTCAGGTTGTTTCTGACTTATAGCTACCCTAAGGTGAACCTATCATAGGATTTTCTTGGAAAGATTTGTTCACAGGAAGTTTGCCATTGCCTTCCCCTGAGGCTGAGAGTGTGTGATTTGCCCAAGGTGACCCCAGTGGGTTTCATGGCTGAGTGGAAGAATCAAACCCTAATCTCCAGAGTTGTAGTCCAACACTCAAACCACTATGCCACACTGTCACCCTTTGAAAATTAGTCATGGTTAATGTTAGTGACAATTTATTGCACCATATGACACAGCAGCCACTCTTATGGGAAATCGTACAGGAGGTGAGGAATATGTGACCGTGATGTCTGAACAAAGCTATGCTCTCTCAAGCTCATAGTGATTTCGTGAAAAAGAAATAATTCTCTGTAAAACCCATAACAATTTTAATGTTCATCCTGCTTTTCAGCCAAAAACTGGCTTTCAAAGTAGTGTACAGCAGTTACAGTTTTCAGTGGGCCCTTGGTATACTCTGGGGTTCAGTTCCAGGATGCCCCCACCTCCCATGGATACAAAATGTGGATGCTCAAGTCCCATTAAATACAGTGGCATAGTAAAATGTGTTCCTTACATAAAATGGCAAAATCAAGGTGTTTTGTTTTTTTGGAATTCATATATTTTAAAAATATTTTCAAGCCATGGATAGTTGAATCCATGGATAAAGAATCTGTGTACTGTATATGGAGGGCCGACAATAGTACAGTATGAAATGCTGCTACCTGAAGGGGTTCTCAGATGGCTGATGGATAATCATTTTGTTGGTATCCTAGTAGCTCAGTTCACTCTAGGGAAATAAATAATCCAATTATGGTAGATTCACCCATGGCATCCCTAACTCAACAGCCATCAAGCAAGCATTTTTCACATTGTGAAGTTATATGATCTGAAGCTTTATCAGTAAAACATATTGGTTTTACGTTTTCCTGCACTTTCTCTAAATTATGAAACTGTTTTTGATAATCAAATACTTAATCAAAAAGTAATATATTAAAGTAGGACAGTTTGCTCAGTCATTCACTGTTTGGAATCTTCTTCATAAGTATCACCATATCCACTGCAATGAAATTTAAAGTGGCTTTAAATATTCTGCATTGCAACCTTTGAACTGTTCTGTTTTCTTGGAGAGTGACTTTATAACATCCTAGTACAGGTTAAGTATCCCTTATCTGAAATTCTTGGGACCAAAAATGTTTTGGATTTCAGATTTTACCCCCAATTTTTGGAATATTAATATATAAAAGAGCTGTCTTGGAGAAAGATCCCAGGTCTCACCAGGCATGTACATTTCATATATGCCTTATACACATAGCTTGAAGGTAATTTTATACAGAATATTTTAAATAATGTTGTACATAAAAAAAGTTTGAACAGTGAACTATCAGAAAGCAAAGGTGTCAACCTCAGCCACCTATTTGGACAGTTTTGGAGTTTGGAATATTTTGGATTTCTGGATAAGGAATAATTAACCTGTAGTTATTCTGGGCATGATATATATGTGGGAATTGGTGCAGTCTGCAGATATATAAAAACAATACTAAGCTTTGTAGTAGTTGTTATGTGCCTTCATGTCATTTTCAATTTATGGTGAACATATCATGGGATTTTTTGGCATGTTTCTTCAGAGGGCGTTTGCCATTGTCATCGTCTGAGACTGAGAGTGTGTGATTTGCTCAAGGTCACCCAGTGAGCTTACATGACCAAGTTGGAACCCTGGTCTCCAACAATCAAACTACTACACCATGTAAGCTATATAAACATGTCTGAGACTACGAGCCAAAATACACTGCAGAAATAATCCAGTTTGAGACTGCTTTAACTGCCCTGGCTAACTGATGGACAACACCACAGTCATGTACTACCTCAACAAACAAGGGGGCACCAGGTCTCAGACCCTGCTCGACATCACGCTTCGCAACTGGGACTGGTGCATCCTGAGGAAGATTCTGCTCCAAGCAATCCACTTGCCAAGAGAGGAGAATGACTTGGCTGAGCAGCTCAGCAGATCCTCTAACGTCTGCCACGAGTGGAGGCTCCATACCGAGATGGACGACGACCTCTTCAGTCAGTGGGGAACCCCCCAGGTCAACCTCTTCGCGACCGCTCTCAACAGCCACTGTTCCCAGTTCTGCTCCCGAGCGAGACGCGTTCACCTTCGCTTGGTCAGAAGAGATGCTATACGCCTTCCCTTCATTTCCGCTGATCGCCAGAGCAGTCTCCAAGATGACAAGGGACCGCTCGGATGCCATCCTGATCACCCCTTGGCGGCCAAGACAACCGTAGTTTCCGCCTCAGCTCCACCTCTCAAGAAGGGACTTTCTCCGTCTCGAGTTCCGTCTGGACCTTCTCACTCTCCAGGACGGTTGGGTCCAACATCTGGACATCAACAATCTGCCGATGGTGGCGTGGAGGCTCCATCCTTAGACTCACTACCTCCCTCGGTACGGACTATGATCCTGGCTGCCCAGAAGCCAGCCACCAAGAAATCCTATGCTTCCAAATGGAAGAGATTTGCTGAATTTCTCTCTGTGAGAGACCTTTCCCCATCCCGAGTGTCAACACCGGTGGTCTTGGCGTTTCTGATGACACTTTTGGAGTCGGGGCTGTGCCTCACGTCCATCAAGTGTTATCTTTCTGCCATCTCTTCCCATTTCCAGTTTGATCGCAAACCTTTTTTCATGGACCCTCTTGTGAAGCGTTTCCTGAAAGGTTGCAACAACCTCCATCCTCTGGTCTTGGTACCGACATCTGCTTGGAGTCTGGACACTGTGCTGTCTTGTTTGCAATCCAAGTCCTTTGAACCCATGACCACTTTGGACTTGAGATTTTGGCACGACTCATTTGGAAAGCCAATGATGCTGGGGAAGTTGGAGGGCACCAGAAAGAGAAAAAGACTGCATGCCAAATGGATAGACTCAATAAGTGAGACTTCAACGGATACAAAATAAATAGAAGAGTGCTATCCAGTAGTGTGAATGTTCAGACGCGTGGAATATTTTTTACCAGAGCATTTATTCAACTCCTCAAAAGTTGTGAAACTTTGGCAAGGCATTATATGATGCCCCAAGTGAATGTGTGATATTCTTTGAAAGACTCCTGTCAGATTAGCAAAGTATGTCTTGACCTTGAGTACAGTAATTAAAATCTTGCCTGTGGGGCTGCAAGCAGCATCTGTTCGTATGGTAAACAGGATAGACTGGTTTTAAGTCAAAGTGATTTATTCAGTAATTTAAATTAAGTTTCCACCCTCCTCAACTAAGTAGTATTTTGAAGGGTGATAGGATGCCTCTCTCTATATGATAGTGAACTAGCTGCAGACAAGCCATCTCCCAGAATCACCATGCGAAGGGATCTTGTAGCACGTTTGAGATTAACTGAAAGGGAGGGGTTGATAGCATGAGCTTTTGTAGATTGGAGTCTGTTTCCTCAGACTCAAGTCTACGAAAGCTCATCCTACCAACCTCTCTCTCTCGGTCTGAAAAGTTCTACAAAATCCTTTTGCATACTGATTTTCCAGACCAACTTCAACTCCAACACCATGGTTTCTGCCCAGTCTTCCAGCTATGTGTCCTGGTGTGACTATTTGAAAATTGCTTGGGGCAGTATTTGAAACCTGTGGCCTTTTCACATTACACACTTAGAGTGCTATATTCCACTTCAATGCCATTGCAACATCCTTTGGAGTCCAGCAGTTTGTAGTTTGTGATGAATTAGAGGTTTCTGGCTGAGCATTCAAAATACCCTTAATCAAAGTGCATATCCCAGGATTCCATAAGATGAAACCGTAGCATTTAAAATGGACTCATAGTACTAAAATTATGTAGTTTGAAAGGACACAGGATAGAGGTTTTGGTGCAAGGCCAGCAGCTAAGCCAGAGATGGGGAATGAACAGTTCTCCAATTGTTGGCTATAACTCCCACATCTCTTACCATTGACTGTGATTACTGTTCATGGGAATTGCAGTCCAGCAATATCTGGAGGGACCATATATTCCCCATCTCTGGCTTAAGGGCATCACTTGTTACCATTTTAAGTGGATTATGCACCTGATCTGAGGCAAACTTGCGCATAGGGCTTATTCTCCTAGCCCTGAACCATCTCTGTATTGCTGGACCATGGAGGCCATTTTAAAAGATTGTGGGGTATACTTGAATTATAAATAATTGTATTATATTAAATATTAGCAGATTTGCATTATATTCTAACCCACAATCTGCTTGTAGTATTGCAGATATTTCATTTAAAAAAACACCACCGATGTCTTTGAATGTTTCCCACTTACAGTTTTCTTAAAGGTCAGAGCCTTGTCCTGTTTGAGTAAGCAGTCACAATTATAGCTGAATAACATGTGAGGATAGACAATTAGGATGCAGTCATCTGGAAAGTACAGTTTGTAAGCACTCATTTGCATGACTTGGTCTTATTTCAGTTCTGGAATACAAAAACAAACTGCTAAGCAAAGGTTATAGGCAAGAATCCAGATTGTTTAGTAGCATTACTTTGCATGTAGTACACACAGTGATCAAATAGCAGTTAGGTAGCTTGTCCAGACAGTTGGAGCATAGATGGATCACATTGTCAAATGCCTTACTTACACTGGAGAATATTACACAGAGATCAGAATTTCCAAAGTGGTGACAGTTACGGTAGTTTTGCATTAGTTGAATTAGAAGTGAATATTTTTAAAGAGACCTATGTTTTCCATAAGGAGTTGCTATATTGTTAATTGATGCATAATAAAAGTGTTTCTTATTTTGTTTATTGTATTATTCTATTACATAGTAATAATAATAATAATAATAATAATAATAATAATAATAATAATAATAATAGGAATACTAAAAGATAAGGGAGTTCAAGACAGATGGGACTTTCTCAAAAGGGAGATACTGAAGGGACAGTTTGAAACAGTTCCAATGAGGAAGAAAAATGGGAAGTGTCTCAAGAAACCAGGATGGATGACTAATGAACTTTCAACTGAGCTAACTTTTAAACAGAACATGTACAGTGGTACCTCGGGATACGAAATACCCAGCTTACGAATTTTTCGGGATACGAAAAAATCCCATAGGGATTTATTGTTTCGGGTTACGAACGTTTTTTCGGGTTACGAAAAAACTCCGGCGCTGTTTAAATGGAGCCGCGGCAGAGCCGCGGCTTTTTTCCCCATTAGCGCCTATGGCAATTCGGGTTACGAAGGTTTTTCGGGTTACGAAATTAGCCGCGGAACGAATTAATTTCGTAACCCGAGGCACCACTGTATAAGAAATGGAAAAATGGGGAAATCACCAAAGAGGAATTCAAACAAATAGCAAGCACATGTAGGGGTAAAGTCAGAAAAGCTAAAGCGCAGAATGAAGTCAGGCTTGCCAGAGAGGTTAAGAACAACAAAAAGGGCTCTTATGGATATGTCTGCAGCAAAAGGAAGAAGAAGGAAATGGTAGGGCCACTGCGTGGAGAAGATGGCAAAATGCTAACAGAAGACAGAGAAAAGGCAGAATTACTCAACACCTTCTTTGCCTCAGTCTTCTCAGAAAAGGAAAAGGGTGCTCAACCTGAGGATAATGGAGCAGAGGACAGAATAGGGGGATTTCAGCACAGAATAAGTAAAGAGATAGTACAGGAATACCTGGTTAATCTAAATGAATATGAGTCTCCAGGACCAGATGAACTACATCCAAGGATATTAAAAGAACTGGTAAATATATTATCAGAACCATTGGCAATAATCTTTGAGAACTCCTGGAGAACAGGAGAAGTCCCAGCAGACTGGAGGAGGGCAAACATTGTCCCCATCTTCAAAAAGGGGAAAAACAGAGGATCCCAAGAATTATTGTCCTGTTAGTCTGACATCTATACCAGGAAAGATTCTAGAACAGATCAT
This sequence comes from Sceloporus undulatus, assembly GCF_019175285.1. Lineage (NCBI taxonomy): Eukaryota > Metazoa > Chordata > Lepidosauria > Squamata > Phrynosomatidae > Sceloporus > Sceloporus undulatus. The sequence continues at coordinate 31,190,474 of NC_056524.1, read as the reverse complement.
TAAACAGAGAGTCTGTGAACATCTAGATGGCAATTCCATAATCACAAAAAGTCAACATAGGTTTCAGAGAAACAAGTCATGCCAGACAAACCTGATCGCTTTTTTTGATAAAATTATCAGCTTGGTAGATGAAGGAAATGCTGTGTATATAGTATATCTTGATTTCAGTAAGGCCTTGGACAAGGTGTCCCATGACATTCATGCAAACAAACTAGTGAAATGTGGGCACCTGTTACATGGATTTGTCATTGGTTGACTGACCGAACCCAAAGGGTGCACAACAATGGCTCCTTTTCATCCTGGAGAGAAGTGACCAGTGGAGTCCCACAGAGTTCTCTCCTGGGCCCAGTGCTATTCAACATCTTTATCAATGACTTGGATGACAGAATTGGGGGCATACTCATCAAATTTGCAGAGGACACCAAATTAGGAGGAGTAGCTAATACCCCAGAGGACAGGATCAAAATTCAAAATGACCTGAATAGACTAAAAAGCTGGGCCAAAGCGAACAAAATGAAATTCATCACAGAGAAATGTAATGTACTGAACTTAGGGCAGAAAAATGAAATGTACAGATATAGGATGGGGGACACCTGGCTGAACAAGACTACATGTGAAAGGGATCTAGGAGTCCAAGTAGACCACATGTTGAACATGAGTCAACAGTGCGATATGGCAGCTAAAAAGGCCAATTCAGTTTTAGGCTGCATCAATAGAAGTATAGTGTCTACATCAAGGGAAGTCTGTTTGTTTGCTCGGCCTTGGCGTTTTGCGGCCGGAGAGAGGGCACTTTAAGGGACACCTGGGGGGAAGGCAAGGAGGAGGCTCACCAGGTGAGAGCGGTGAACATAAAGCCGGGCGACCGGACCTTCCTGCCACGCCCCCTCCGCCTCCTCACCGGACCACCACTGCAAGAGCCGCGTTCTGCCGGGCGGCCTCCTCCCGGGGTGTCGGAGGTGTGCATCTGCGCACCGCCCCGGGAGTGCCGCCCACGGACTGCAAAGGGACCGCTGCGGGACTCCGCAGCGCTACCACCACGCAGCTGCGCAATTGCGCAGTTTTTATCGGGCTTAGGGAGGCTGTGGGTTAGCCATAGAGCAGAGGATGCCTGAGGTGGCTAACCTCTGCTCTTCTAATTGCTGGAGAGGGGTGGGAGAAGATTATGGATGTGGGGGATGCATGGGCTGGGGAGGAAGGGGATAACATCGTCACGAGCGGAGCTCCCATTGAGGTAGTGTGGGGCAGGGGGAGGTATGGCGGTGGGAGAAGGGACTTGCGTTCCAGGCGAAGGCGAGATCGATGCGTCATATCTATCTCCCCTTCCTGTCCCCCTCCCAACCAAAGGGACCTGAGGGTCACTCCAACCGTGCCACAAACCCTGTCGCTGCTCCTGTGCAATGCCAGATCGATTAACAACAAGTCCCACATCCTCCAGGATTTGTTGGAGGATCATAACTGCGATCTGGCTTGCATTACTGAGACCTGGCTTGGTCCTGAAGGAGACGCCGTGTGGGCTCAGGCCCTGCCTGCTGGGTTCTCAGTGAAGGACCAGCCCAGGTTAGGTGGGCGGGGTGTGTGTGGCCTTGATACATAGGAACACCTTGCCCCTCACCAGGAACCACATCCGACAGACGTCCTATATCGAGTGTATTTACCTGACCCTAAAGGCGAGGGACAGTCTAGGGATTCTGTTGGTGTATCGGCCACCCCGTGCGCTAATGGACTCCCTTAACGAGCTGACACAGCTGGTCGCTGAACTGATGCTGGAGACGCCCAGGCTACTTGTCCTGGGCGACTTCAACATCTCCCTCACGGCCAGTTATGTTCCACCCGGTGCGGCTCGGGAATTCATGGATACCATGGCGGCCATGGGCCTGTCCCAGCTGATTGCGGGTCTTATGCATTGTGCGGGTAATACCCTTGATTTGGTCTTCTGTTCGGATGCGGAGAATCCGTGGGCGGAAATAACTAACATTTCCCCCCTGTCATGGACGGATCATTTCCTGGTGGAGGCAAAAATCAAGGTCTCTACCCAGATCCCCCCCCGGGGGTGGTGGACCTGTTAGGATGGTCCACCCTCAAAGGCTGATGGAACCCAAAAGGTTCCAGGAAGCTTTAGAGGGGTACATGGTTGGAAGTGATGGCGACTCTGTTGATGCCCTGACTGGTATCTGGAATACCGGTCTCTCTAGGGCTATACACAGTATCGCTCCTAAGCGCCCTCTCAGGCCCGCTTCCAAGCGTAAGCCCTGGTATACGGAAGATCTCCGGGCAAGGAAGCGGGAACTGCGACGGCTAGAGTGCCGTTGGCGGAAACACCTTCGCTTAGATGACAAGGCTCTCCTAGACCAACTGTTAGAGGACTACGGAGAGGCGATACGAGCAGCTAAGAACTCGTTCTATGGTGCTCGTGTCGCGTCCGCGGAGTCGCGTCCAGCAGAGTTGTTCAGGGTGGTCAGGGAGCTGACTCAGCTCCCTCCTGCCCTGAACCAGATCCTTGAACCTTCTAAGGCCTGCTGCGACCTATTTAATAACTTCTTCGCGGATAAAACCTCTTGCATAAGCGAAGGTCTTAACGCCGACATTCAAGCAGAACCTAGGGTAGAGGCGTCCAGAGCCTCCGTGGACTCCCATTAAACTGGATCGGTTTGAGTTGGTAAGTACCGATGATGTGGACAAGATCCTCGGAAGTGTTTGGAAGACAACTTGCTCTCTCGATCCCTGCCCCTCATGGCTAGCGGCCCAGGGGGGACCCGCGGTAACTTTATTGTTACGCCGGATTATTAATACATCCTTGAGGGAAGGGCAGTTTCCATCTGAACTAAAATTGGCCATTGTAAAACCTTTACTAAAAAAGCCCTCCCTCGACCCCCTGGTACATAACAATTATCGGCCAGTCTCGCTGCTGCCATTTTTGGGGAAGGTGATCGAGAGGGCGGTTGCAATCCAGCTTCAGGCGGTCTTGGATGAAACGGATTATCTGGACCCATTTCAAACTGGCTTCCGGGCGGGTTACGGGGTTGAGACGGCCTTGGTCGATGATCTCCGTCTGGGCATCGACAGGGGAAGCGTGTCCCTGTTGGTGCTCTTGGACATATCAGCGGCTTTCGATACCATAGACCATGTTATCCTTCTGGGGCGCCTGGCAGAGGTGGGAATCGAGGGCACTGCGCTCCAGTGGTTCCGGTCCCACCTCTCTGGGAGGTCCCAGATGGTGCAGCTGGGAGATGTGTGCTCCGATGAGAGGGCCCTTAATACTGGGGTCCCTCAAGGAGCCATTCTGTCTCCCATGCTATTTAACATTTACATGAAACCGCTGGGAGAGATCATCCAGAGACATGGGGTGCGGGGTTATCAGTACGCTGATGACACCCAAATAATTTTCTCTATGTCTCCGACTGATGCAGTAACTGAGGATGGCGTCTCTCCTCTCGTGGCGTGCCTGGAGTCAGTAATGGGCTGGATGAGGGAAAACCGACTCAAATTGAATCCAGAGAAAACGGAGGTACTTGTGATAGGTTCCCCTGGTCCAGGAATGGCGGTAGCTCCACCTGTCCTGAACGGGGTCACGCTTCCTGTGAAGGACTCTGTGCGCAGTCTGGGGGTGCTTCTTGACTCGTCGCTTCACCTGACTGCTCAGGTGAATGCGACGGTCAAGAACACCTGTTATCAGCTTCAACTTATTCGCCAGCTGCGCCCATACCTGGCCCAGAGGGACCTTGAAACGGTAGTACATGCTCTGGTAACCTCGAGATTGGATTTCTGCAACGCACTCTACATGGGGCAACCCTTATACCAAACCCGGAAGCTACAAATGGTACAGAATATGGCAGCCAGGCTGGTCACTGGTACTTCCAGGGCCAGCCATATTACACCGGTGCTTAAAGACCTGCATTGGCTGCCTATTCGCTTCCGGGCACAATATAAGGTGTTGGTGTTGACCTATAAAGCCCTAAATGGCTTGGGCCCAGGATACCTGAAGGACCGCCTCTCCCCGTACATTCCGTCCCGCACCCTCAGAACATCTGGGCAGCAACTACTTAGGGTGCCAGGGGCCAGGCTGACCTCTACTACGAGGAAGACATTTTCCACCGCCGCCCCGGCCCTTTGGAACACGCTGCCCACAGAGCTCCGCTCGGCCACCTCCCTGGCCCAATTTAGAAAGGATCTAAAAACCTTTCTATTTCAGCTTGCATTCCCCGACTAAAGTCCAGTGGGCCTCCCTTCCTCTTTTGTGGCAAAGAGGACTGGCTAATGGGGTTTTTTTATTCTGTTTTGTGTATTTGTTTTAATCTTGTTGTATATTTTGTGTTTTTACTGTTGTTAACCGCCCTGATCTTTGGAAGGGCGATATAAAATTAAATTTTTATTTATTTATTAAGTAATAGTGCCACTATATTGTGCTCTGGCCAGGTGCCACCTGAAATATTGTATCCAGTTCTGGGCACCACAGTTTAAAAAGGATGAACTGGAGCATGTCCAAAGGAGGGCAACTAAAATGGTGAAGGGTCTGGAAACCATGCCCTATGAGGAACGACTTAGGGAGCTGGGGATGTTCAGCCTGGAGAAAAGAAGATTAAGAGGTGATATGATAGCCCTGTTTAAATATTTGAAGTGATGTCATATTGAGGAGGGAGCAAGCTTGTTTTCTGCTGCTCCAGAGACTAAGACCTGGAACAATCAATGCAAGCTACAGCAAAAGAGATTCCACCTCAACATTAGGAAGAACTTCCTGACAGTAAGAGCTATTTGACAGTGGAACACACTTCCTTGGAGTGTAGTGGAATCTCCCTCTTTGGAGGTCTTTAAATAGAGGCTGGATGGCCATCTATCGGGGATGCTTTGATTTAGATTTCCTGCATGGTAGGGGTTGGACTGGATGGCCCTTGCAGTGTCTTCCAACTCTATGATTCTATGAGTCTATGATTTATACCCTGCTCTTCAGCAAAATGCTATCAGAGCGGCTTAAGTCCGCATGGTTGCTTGCAAAGCAACACAAGCAAGTGACTGATTGTTTGTTGTTGTTGTGTGCCTTTAAGTCGTTTCCAGCTTATGGTGACCGTAAGGTGAACCTATCATGGGGTTTTCTGGGGCTGAGAGAATGTGACTTGCCCAAGATAACCCAGTGGATTTCCATGGCTGAACTGGGAATTGAAACCTGGTATTCAGAATTGTAGTCAGACACTCAAGCCACTATATCACACTGGTTTTCAGTGAATATAGAGACATGGAGGTGTGTTGCAGGGCAGATGATAAAGGGTGAGTGTAAGGGAAGGATATTTTTATTTCTAAAAGGTGCAAGGCAAAGACGTGCACTTCTGCTGGCTCTCAAAAAGGTAGCAACCCACTGAATTAAGGTATCATGTCTAATAAAGTACAGTGAGCCCTTGGTATCTGTTGGAATTTGGTTCCAAGACCTCTTGTGGATACCAAAATCCGTGCTATAATTTGTTGTCAGGAATGACAGGAATTGTTATCCCATAACATCTAGAGTGCCTCTGGTTCCGTATTCCTGCTTTATAGAATAAAACACTAACACAGCTGGCTTTAGCTAAACAGAGGCTAATTGTTCTGATTAAAGAAAAACATCAAAAGCATGCTTGTTTCTCCTTAATGTCCAGTTTTTGGCTGTTTTAAGTGTGGCACGTAATTGTTGGACTAAATCGTGTAAGCACATGTAGGAACTGGGGAGCAGCTAGCATATCATTTGGATAAACTAGGCTGCATCTGCATTGAAGCAGTAATTTAAGTTGATACTACTTAACTGCTATGGAATTGTGTTATTTGCCATCATGGCTGCATCTAGATTGCATAATTAATACAGTTTAACAATGCTTTAACTGTCATGGCACAGTGCTATAGAATTCTGGGATTTGTAGTTTTGTGGGACATTTAGCCTTCTGTGTCAGTGAGCTCTGCTGCCACAATAAACTATAATTCCCAGAATTGAGGCATGGCAGTTAAAGTGATGTCAACGTGGATCATTTCCACAGTGAAGACACAGCCCTAGTTTCACTCTTCTGCCTTCTTTCTGCCCTCATAATTGTGGGTGATAAAGTACTGTATGTCGAATTTTGTGGTTTAATGATCATGTACCTAACTTGCCATATTGTGTATTGAAAAAATATATATACCTTGTATAATACATTTTTCTGTTGATCAAACTATTGGATACTGTGTAATCTTCCAAATCTATTCTCATATATCGGTTTTAAAATTTTTATTTTGTCAGTACTGCTGTATGCCTCCAGACGGTTACATTTAAAGTATCTAGTTGTTGGCAGAATTCATATAATTTGTAATGTTCACAGCCAACCATAATTTTAAATACTTATTACATGAAATGTTAAAAAAATTAAATCAGAGTTCTGTCACCAGCTACATACTACCATAGGTCTGTGCATTTGTTCTAGAAACATTAGAAAAAGAGAAATTGTAATCAGTGACTAGCTCCATATCCCCAGCTGTCCTGTTGAATGTGCTCTGAAACTTGCATCATTGGCCTCCATCTTAGTTGTAGGATGAAGACCAATCCTCCTTCCTTTAGCTGTTCTTATGCAAGCTATTGCTGTGCCTTAGAAAGTATCTTAAATATAACTCATAAATATTGTTTTTTCCCCTCCTAGGGCGCTAATGCCTCAGCCTTAGAGAAAGAAATTGGTCCAGAACAGTTTCCAGTCAATGAACACTATTTTGGTTTAGTAAATGTAAGTTGTATATTTTACTTCTTTTGAAAAGGATACCATTGTAATTAATGATATAAATTTTAAAATTTACTGAAGTATTATTTGCCAATCCTTAGTCATGTGCAAAGTTGAACAATCTGTATCCTGTATGTAGTTGAGGTGTACTCTAGCCACTTTCACAACTATGGCGGGATGGCGGCCTCCACCCACCCTTTTCCCTAACGGATCGGGGCCTCAGCTGCCACAGCAGCAGCCCAGAGGCCCCTATCCACTTCTTTTCCAGGCCGTGGGAAAGCGGCAAAACGCCACTTCCCCACGGTCTGGAAAGGGGTGTTCTTGGGCCCCTAGGACACCCTGACAGTGGCAGGGAAAAAGAGAAAGGCTGTGCCAGCGACATAATGAAGGAAGGAGCGCTGCTGAAAGGGCGCCACAGGAGCCCTGCAGCGGCGCCAAGACGTAAAGAGCGCACCGTGCCGTTTGGATGTGACATGGCCGTTATGTCAAAATGGTGGTGCCCGTGTGGACAGGGCACCACCACTTTGTACATACTCCGTCCGTACTAGGCTTGCGGGCATCTAAAAGAGACGCCCCCAGGCAACCCTAGTACGTACAGAGTATGTACAAAATGGACCATCTGTAAAGGGCCTATGTTTTTCTTCATGCTCAGAATTTGCATAGTTGATCTGTTTCAATTAGTGCTCAACACAGCAAAATTTGGGGAAAGTGTTAAACAGTCAATAGTTTCACATGGCATTTTTTGTTTAGTTGACTAGGAAGTTAAGAGATATCTCATAATAACTTATGGCCATTATTGTTTTAGAAATGTAAATAGAGGAGTATTTGGATTTCCTTCCCTTAAAGATGCTACTTCACCTTTAGAAGCGGTACTTTGAGCTCTTAGCCATAGTTAAGACGTCAGAACACATACCACTCTCTAATACTATCTGTCTTTCTCTTTCCTGCAAGAATTTTTGTCCTTTATTTCCTTTATTGACCTTAACCTTAATTCAGGATTATTCCATAGTTATCTGCAATCAGTCAGAGCCCCCACTGAAACCAAGGTTGGAAGGGTGTTGGAAACATTGATTAAGACTAATCCTAAATAGTGTTAACCATGTTTAGAGTTGAAAACATTGTAATGAAAAAGTCATAAGCAAGTCTAACAAAAAATGGAGAGGTTATATCCTCTGAAGAAAGGAAAAGTCGACATGCCTAAGTCTGTGGCTCATTTTTAATCTCTTGAACATAAAGTGGACCATAAAGTTGCTAGCCACAGATTCTGGTGAAACATAAGGAATAAACTCTTCTAGTACATGGACACATAGCCCGAAAAACCCACAAAAAACTATAAAGTGGACCCTTCCTATCAGCAGGCTGGCAATCCACACTTTTGACTGCTTGTGGGTTGCCAAGGCCCATATTATTCAGTGGCGGTGGGTGCATGCTGACAGATCCAAATGCTTATCTCCACCGTTGAATAATATGGGGTGCAATCATCTGCATTTTTTTGCCATTTGTGCAGGGCAGAACCATTTCCCATGGATGGGAAGGGTCCATGGATGAATATTATAAGTGTCAGTTTGAATTCTGACAGCATTTGTATTGTGCATGTATGGCAAACTGGTCAATACCTTACACAGCTTTTAAAATAAACTTTTCAAAAGAGCAATGAATAATGTTACAAAATTAGTGGCTAAGTATTTCTGAATACAAAACAGTGTGGAACAAAGATGGTAATGAACCAGTACCTATTTTGTTGATTGTTAAATCAATCAATCATTGGTGATTAAACTAACGTTGTTGTTGTTGTTGTTGTTGTTGTTGTTGTTGTTGTTGTTGTTGTTGTGTGCCTTCAAGTTGTTTCTGACTTATGATGACCCTAAGGCAAATCCCATCACGGGGTTTTCTTGGCAAGTTTCTTCAGAGTGGGTTTACTTTTGTTATCCTCTGAGGTTGAGAGACTTGCCCAGGGTCACCCAGTGGGTGTACATGGCCAAGTCAAGGTTTGAACTCTTGTCCCCAGAGTCATAGTCCAACACTCAAATAACACAGTACACAATAATAATAATAATAATTTATCAACCCAAATTTGTTTCATGCTCCTTTCTTAGTAGACAAATTTGACTTTTCAGACTGACTTAATAGATAATTTCCTTATCTTCTAGTTTGGAAATACATGCTACTGCAATTCAGTTCTTCAGGCGCTTTATTTTTGTCGTCCATTTCGAGAGAAGGTCTTGGCATACAAGAGTCAGCCTAGAAAAAAAGAGAGCCTTCTCACCTGCTTGGCTGATCTCTTTCACAGCATAGCCACTCAGAAGAAGAAGGTTGGAGTGATACCTCCTAAAAAGTTCATAACAAGACTGCGAAAAGAGAATGGTAATATTTATACTGCTGTTATGAAATGTTTGCTTCTATCAGTTGTACTTAACCAGAAAGGCATTGCCATTCCATTTTCCACACCCACTATCCCTGCTTAAATTGATCCTCAAAATCTGAATTTAAGAGTGTTGTGCTGACATAGTTAAAGTAGTATTCTGTGCCTTGTAAGTAAGAATGCTGCTCAGCCTCAGGTAGCACAAAATAAAGCAGGTAGGTTACTACTTAGAATTCCCAAGCAATTTTCAAAGGTACTCCTGTGCCTAACATCTTGCAGTAATCCAAATGGGCACTTACAAAACATGGATATCCATAGACAGAGTCTCTTTTTTAGGAAATGACATCACTAGTATGTCAGCCTAAACTGGCAAAAGGCGATAGACCTCTTGTGATGTTTGAGTGATATTATAATCTGATCTTTCATGGGGTGCTCCCTGTGAAAGCTCAAATATACAACTTCACTCCAACATCTCAAGAGGTTTAGAAGAGCCTTCTGCCAGCTTAAGCTGACATACCAATGATGACATGTCTTAGAAAGGATACTCTGGATGGGTTCCATCCAGTCATAACACAAGATGAAGACGAAACTCAGAACAAAGCAACAACCACTCACTGACACAAGAGAATGCTTATCCATTAATCCAGCCATTTTATTGAATCAGTTTTCAGTTTGTGGGCTTTTGTTCAGCCCATCTGCTGATTTCAGGTACCGGTATAGTGTATCCCCACTGAGATGGTAAAAGAGAATTAAAGGCCTTGAGCAGATGGGGCAAAGGGAGCAGCCAGGGGCTGCTCTGGTCCCAATCACTTCCTTTTGGCCCAGGATTGCAGCGACCAGACACCACACGGTCCCAGGGCCAGCCGCCTCCACAGTTCACAATGGACCTCTGGCAAGGAGCACTTTTTTTGTACTCCTTTTTGTAGCAGGTTTGAGCTGCCTTAGGCAGTTTTGGCCTGATCCGGGAGTGTGCATCACCTGAGCATTACACTCCCAGATCAGCCTGAAAGTGTTGCTTTTGGCCCATCTGTTTCGGGTCAGAGGTGGATATTGTTATCTTACTTCCTGCATATTGCCCCAGAATTAAATTCTGCCAGAGCTGAAACATTTATTGTTAAAGCAGAGATGACCAGATTGGCCCCATTCTTCTTTTTCACCATTTTTGATGCTCAGCAAGTACCCTTGTGTGACATAAAAACTGAATAGAAGAAAGAATTCCTGCCAGTATGATGAATTTTGTATAGCTAACTCTTGAGTAGGTCTCATTTCTGTTTCTGCAACTTACTTAAATGAAGAATGTCATTAAGTAATTTTGCAATTGTTTAAAATGTTATATGGTCAGAAGGCCATCCAAATGTTTGAGAAAGAGATCTGAATGAATTTCAGATGAACTAATTATATTTGTATTAAGACTCTCACTTGTGGAAAATAGCATGTCAGACAGTAATTGCTCAAATAATTGCAGTTTAAAAGGTTCATTCAGCCTTTTTGATAGATTTTTAATCATACAAAATACCAATGATGTGATGGAATTGGTGGGTGAGCACACCTGCAGATGATGAATTAAACAGGGTTGGGATTCTGGCTGTGGATTTTCACTTTTTTATTTAGAAAATATTCTCTGGGCCGGTACAGACAGGTCAACATAAAACTGCTTCAGGTCACTTTGGAGGTATGCTGCTTAAATGATACACACATCTTAAGAGGCCAGAAGCTGTGCTAAACCTGCACTCCAGTCCTTAGAACTGGAGCATGGCTTTGGTGTGGCTTCTGGCCTCTTAGGATGCATGCATCGTTTAAACAGCATACCTCCAAAGTGACCCGAAGCAGCTTTATTTTGGCCTGTCTGTACAGGTCCTCTCTCTCAATCGTGTGCATGCACAGGCACATATCATACACAAAGAATCTGTATGTGTGATTAAATGAGAACTATTAAGAGTCAGCATTTCAGAGTCATAACATACATATTTCCTTTGCTTTCTCAAATCATTGCCATTGATTAGGATTTTATTTTATTTTAGCTGTATCAGCATATTCTGTAGGCAATTTCTCCACTAATTTTATGCCATTTGTTGAACAGTATTATCAAAATACTCAGTATGGTAGCCATGTGTGTATCAAGGGCAGACGGTACTTGTGTATTGCAAAAGCTCTTGTTGCTTGATCACAAAAACACAGGACAGAAGGCAGGGTTGGTTATTTATTTATTTATTTATTAAAATAACTACATCTTGACCTAATTTCTAAGATCTAAAAGCAATAAAACAATAAAATCAATTTAGGACAATAAATGATAGTAACAGTAATTTTAAAGATTAAAAATATATAAATCATTTACCACTTAATACCAGTAGTTTAAAACCATCTAAAGCAATTTTTAAAAGCACAGAGCATAAAATATGTATTATTTATTACCTTTAAAGCCTTTCATGATTTGTGTCCAGGCTACCTGTGGGATCATAATCTCCTGTATAAACCTCCTCATATGCTCAGGTCCTCTGGGAGATATTTACTATACAGACAGTAGTTAGCTAGGTTGGCAACAGTCACCCAGAGGACCTTTTCTTCAGTTGCCCCTAGTCTATGGAATGCCCTGCCAGAAGAGATTCAGCAACTGAATAAGCTGTCTGAATTTAAAAACATTGTTAAAGACCAAACTCTTTCAGCAGGCTTATCTAGATTATACACTAAGGTTTTATTTTTTAACTTTTCTTCTTGGTTTAATCTCTTTTGGGGGAAGGGATGGGGATCTTGGAATTTTTAATGCATTTCCCTTTTAACTGTACCTTGTTTTACTGCTGTAATCTGCTTGGATTCCTTGAGATTAAGCGGAATAATAATAATAATAATAATAATAATAATAATAATAATAATAATAGATTATTTTTAAATTTTAAATTAGAATTTTAAATATAGATTGTTTTAACTGATGTATGTTTTAACTGATGTTGTATGTTGTATATAAAATTGTTGCTGTTCCCTGCTTCTGGTTCAGCCATGTAATAGTCCACTACATCTTTTTGTAGAACTTTTTGACAACTATATGCAGCAAGATGCACATGAGTTCTTGAACTACTTACTGAATACAGTAGCAGATATTTTGCAAGAAGAGAGAAAGCAGGAGAAGCAAAATGGTCGTCTGCCAAATGGCTGTATTGACAGTGAAAACAATAACAGTCCGCCAGACCCAACATGGGTTCATGAAATCTTCCAGGGAACATTAACTAATGAAACAAGATGTCTCACTTGTGAAACAGTAAGTGTCTTTTTCAGATCATTTTTATTCCATGTAGTGTAGCAATTATGTCTGTTTACCCTGGCTTCTTTAGTATATTTGCAGTCATGGAGTCATAATATCTTAAGTATAGTGTGCCCGCTCCATACGCGGGCACGCCATACGCAGCTTCCAGTTTATGTGGAAGCCACACTGTAATATTCTCGATGGTGCGTGCATAACCCCATTCATTCTAATGGGGCTTAAGCATAGGCGGAATTCGCCCCACACGGGGGGGGGGGGGGGGCTGGAACAGATCTCCGCATAAGGCGAGGTTCCACTGTATTATGATTTGTAAGCTCCTAAATTGTTAATGTAATAGAATGAATATCAAAAATACTTGTTGCTGGAGGAAAATGAACAAAATTGAATAAGAAATATTGAGTTGGATTTGAGTTGTGTCTGGGGATTTCATGATAGAGAAGAGTACAGCTGCTCATTTTGTAGCCGGCCTCAGGGGAACCAAAAAGTGGCTATTATTATTAAGTGGCTGTTTTGTAACAGAATAGTGTTAACTTGCTGTCTTGTGCTTGGAACAAATGCTAATTGACCACATCCTGGTTTTTTCCCCAAAGTTATCAGCAGTAGGATTTCTAGCAAATTAAATTGTAGATAAAATTATTAGCAATATGTTTGGTTTAAGTAGTAGACAAGGGTAGAGAAGAGTGATAAAGAAATGATGGTCTAATTCCTATTCTTTGTCCTGACTAGACTATAGAATATCAGAGTCAGATTTCTTTTGTCTTGATTCATCATTCAAAATTGATTGAATGGGTTGCTGTAGTAGGAGTTAATCATCAAGATGCCCGCAATATGTTTTTGTTTCATACAAGGTTTGGCTAGACTTTTTTAGAATGTTATTCCTTGAAATTTATAAATCTTTTAATTAAGATATTCCTAAACACTTTGTGTAGTGGACACAGAGGTAGGAGCAGCTGCATGGGACCTTGGATTCTCTCTAAGGTGCTGCTTCTCCTTCTTCTCCTCTCAGTGTGGGTCTGGCTCTTAATACCTGTAGAAGTATTTTGGCACTAGCCCGGCTCCACCTGCAGCAATCTTATATAAACGTCTTCCTGCCAAAACTGCTAGTTCAGTGATGCCGATGCAGCAGTCCATAAAACTAGCAGGACATGACGAGGGAAGGACAAGTGGGGTTGAGTGCACATCGCCACTCAAAGAACTACAGTTAAAGTTATGCAAAGTTATGAACCTCTCCACTGAGCCCTCCTGGAAAACACTCCAGAGTGCTTCCTTCTGGGGATGCCAGGAAGGAGTGGAGGGAAGAGCAGTCTGTTGCACTGGATACTGATCGGATGCAAGCCTGTAACAGTTCCATTTGCATTAGTTGCTCTGCTGTCAGTATTTATATACGGGGTATTACTATTAGAAACGTTGTTGTTAGAATTAGACACAAGAAACAAATTCTGTTCCCAATTTACCATCTCATTAATTTTCTGTTGCCCGCTAGAGAGTATGTAGGACTGTCTGAAAGTACCAAGTGTTGCCTCACGTCAATAAATCTAGCTTTCATAGTGGATGAGACTCCACTGAAAAAGCAGAAGAGAGGAACTTAAGAGGAAATTTTGAGAGGCACTTATTATTTATATAGTTCTTGGTGTTAATTGCCGTTTAAATTGACTTTGATAGTGACCCTATGAAGGTCTACTTAGGGCTTGCCAAACTAAGGCAGCTTGGCTTCCTTGATCTGTGGCTCTCCACTTTTATACAGTCTTCCTCTTTTCCTACTGCTTTTTACTACAAGGAGGAGGCCTGGAGTTCTGTTTCAGTAGCTACTTAAGACTACTGAATATGGTACGCACAGCTGTGATGGTTTGTGTTTTTGCTGGGAATGTGGGCATCTACACCTGCAACAAAAAAATTGGTTGCTCTGTTGGAAGAGAAGGTCCAGCAACTTGGGTTCTGTGTATCTACTCTTCAGCTTATTAGGAACCTAAGATTTTGTGGACAGAATGGAGCAAAACTGTTCTGAAGGAAGAAACCGCAGGAATGTCTCTTGCGGAAGAGGTCAGTTTCTAGACACAGGCAGTAGACATTTGTGGGTATGTAACACAGAAGTAGAAGGACCAGGGATTCATTCTGTGAGTTTGGAGCTACAGAATTGACTTAAAGCTCTGTCTCTTATCAGGGATGATGAGGACACGCAACAAGAGCACCGTATTGGGAACATATAGGTGATTGTGGGGATTCAGCACATGGAATGGCTACTGCCAATCCATAAGAACTGTGTGGTGGTGGTGGTAGGAGACTTGCTGAACAAAAGAAATAGAAGCGTGTGTTTGTGGGCCTGTCAGGATGACCTGAGAAGTGTCTGACTCCCTGGAGCAAAAATTTCTGATGTAACAGAGAGGATGAAAAGATTCATCAAGCCCATGATCGTTACCCTTTTCCTGTTGGTCCCACATGGGATGCACAGGTTTTCATTTGTTTCTCCTCCAAGTTGAAGAGGAGAAGGAGCCTAGGAAGGGAATAGAGGGAAATAGTGGATGTGAACAACCAGCTTCACAGATAGTGCTGCCAGAAACAATTGGCTTCTTTTTACCATAGTCTGCAGTTTCAGGAAGACAAGGGAACTCTGGCAATGGCTGGATTGCACGTCACAGCATTGTCAGGAACGTTTTTTGCCCAGGTCTCAAAAATCTTGATCAAGGGGCTTTAAACTGAGTTAAACTCGGGGGAGGGAGACAGGATCTTGAGGGCAGGAGTTCATTCAAGATGCTGGAGATAATAGCCTGTTATACAGGAACAAAGCAAATAAATACAAGAATGTGACAGTGTGAGGGGGAAAATGAGGGAAAACTCGAGAGGGAATGGCTGATGGTCTTAGATTTCTCTAACAGTGACTCTATACCAAAACAACTTGAAGGCACACAACAACAGCAAACAACTCACTAGTGTACAACAGTGGTTCCCAACCTTTGGTCCTCCAATTGATTTGGACTTCAGCTCCCATAATTCCTGACTATTGACCAAGTTGGCTGGGTCTTCTGCAAGATGAGTTCAAAACAAAATAATGGACCAAAGGTTGGGAACCACTGTTGTTACCATAGAATCGAAATCATAGAATCTAGAATCATGAGTTGGAAGAGACCACTAGGGCCATCCAGTCCAACCCCCTGCCATGCAGGAAATCCAAATCAAAGCATCCCTGACAGATGGCCATCCAGCCTCTGTTTAAGACCTCCAGGAAGGGACTCTATCACCCTCCGAGGGAGTGCATTCCATTGTTGAACAGCCCTAACTGTCAGGAAGTTCCTCCTAATGTTCAGGTGGGAATCTCTTTTCCTGCAGCTTGCATCCATTGTTCCGGGTCCTGTTCTCTGGAGCAGCAGAAAACAAGCTTGCTCCCTCTTCAATATGACATCCCTTCAAATATTTAAACAGGGCGATCATATCACCTCTTAACCTTCTTTTCTCCAGGCTAAACATCCCCAGCTCCCTAAGTCGTTTCCTCATAGGGCATGGTTTCCAGACCTTTCACCATTTTTGTCGCCCTCCTTTGGACCCGCTCCAGTTTCTCACATGTCCTTTCTGAATTGTGGCGCCCCGAACTGGACACAATTATTCCAGGTGGGGCCTGACCAGAGCAGAATATATTGGCACTATTTACTTCCCTTGATCTAGACACTATACTTCTATTGATGCAGCCTAAATAGCATTGGCCTTTTTAGCTGCCGCCTCACACTGTTCACTCATGTTCAACATTGTGGTCTACTTGGACTCCTAGATCCCTTTCACACGTAGTTTCATTCAGCCAGTGTCACCCATCCATATCTGTGCATTTTATTTTTCCGCCCTAAGTGCAATACCTTACATTTCTCTCGTGTTGAATTTCTTTTGTTAGCTTTGGCCCAGCTTTCTAGTCTATTCAGGTCATTTTGAATCTTGATCCTGTCCTCTGGGGTATTAGCTATTCCCCTAATTTGATATCATCTGCCAATTTGATAAGTATGCTTCCAATTCTGTCATCCAGGTCATTGATAAAGTGTTGAATAGCACTGGGGCCAGGACAGGCCCTGTGGGAACCCACTGGTCACTTTTCTCCAGGATGAAAAGGAGCCATTGTTGAGCACCCTTTGGGTTTGGCCGGTCAACCAATTACAGATCCATTTAACAGTTCCTTTGTCTAGCCACATTTTACAAGCTTGCTTGCAAGAATGTCATGGGGAACTTTGTCAAAGGCCTTACTGAATCAAGATATTACTATATCCACATATACTATATCGTGTGCGTTCAAGTCATTTCTGACTATGGGATCCCTAAACCTATCAGAGGATTTTCTTGGTAACTTTCTTCAGAAGGAGTTTGCAATTGTCTCCTCTGAGGCTGAGAGTGTGTGACATGCCCAAGGTCACCCAGTGGGTTTCCATGACCGAGCAGGGATTCAAACTCTTGTTTCCCAGTGTCATAATTCAATACTGAAACCCACTACACCACCGTGACTGCAACACGTAGAGCATGGGAAATAAACAAGATGAACTCTTAACACAAAAGAGCAGGCATATTGTATAGGCATCACTGAAACTTGGTGGGATGAGTCTCATGATTGGAATGTAGTAATAGAGGGCGACATAATCTATTTCCGAGAGATAGACCAAACAGTAAGGCAGAAGGAAGATAGCATTCTATGTCAAGGATCTTTACACCTGTGAAACTAAGGTTTCCCTGCAGACAGGGTCCTAACCTCCTGTATTCTGGGTTAGCGCCTCCCAATTTGCTCCTGTAGGACGTGTCTCTTTGAGCCAGCATTTTTTCCTTTCGCCGAAAGCGGTTTTGAGAGTTTTCCTGGCCTTCCCTGCTTCTCCTCTCTCCTGCCTTTCCCCACTTCCTTGGTGGTGGCTAGGCATGGGAGGACCCCAGACCACTGGGTGAATATATTTACCACAATATATTTAAAACAACTATGTAACAGAAAATCAACCAGTTGCTACACACACAAAAAAAAATACAGCAATAATATCCATTGGGCAAGCCTGTTTCAAATTTCTCATATACTGAAATTATTGATTAGTTCACCTGTTTTCACTGATCATTGGAGGGCGGTTTATACAAAATAAAATTTTATATTTATTTATTATTATGTTTTCCTGGATCCAAAACTGGCCAGAATTTAGAGCTACATTCCTTGATGATGACTATTCCCAGGATGTTTTTATGGCCATTTCATGATCATTCATCAGTCAAAATCGGCAACACACATGGGATCCTTCAAAAGTCAAAAAATAATATATAAAAGGATACATACAGTATATTAGTCCATACAATAGATAGTAAGTACATTTCTCTACCGCTTATCAGTGCACTTAAGCACTCTCTTGGCGTTTACAATATGTAAGCCAATTGCCCCCAACAAGCTGGGTATTCATTTTAGCGATCTTGGAGGATTCCAGACTGAGTTGACCCTGGTCTCTGGCTCAGTGTTGCCATTTCGCGACTTTCACACGAAAACGGGGACTTTTCAGAGCTTTTCGTGTGATTTCCGCGCCTTGCTCTAATTCAGTGCCTTTTCCGGCCTTTGGCCAGTTTCAGCTGCAGCCTGCTGCAGAGCAACCAAAACCCTTTGGAGTGTAACCGTTTTCAGCCAAGAGGGCTGGAGA
>NC_056524.1:31133031-31172497 GCF_019175285.1 Sceloporus undulatus | reverse complement strand
TTGTGCTTGGAACAAATGCTAATTGACCACATCCTGGTTTTTTCCCCGAAGTTATCAGCAGTAGGATTTCTAGCAAATTAAATTGTAGATAAAATTATTAGCAATACGTTTGGTTTAAGTAGTAGACAAGGGTAGAGAAGAGTGATAAAGAAATGATGGTCTAATTCCTATTCTTTGTCCTGACTATAGAATATCAGAGTCAGATTTACTTTTGTCTTGATTCATCATTCAAAAATTGATTGAATGGGTATGCTGTAGTAGGAGTTAATCATCAAGATGCCAGCCAATATGTTTTATGTTCATACAAGGTTTGGCTAGACTTTTTTTAGAATGTATATTCCTTGAAATTTATAAATTCTTTTAATTAAGATATTCCTAAACATTTGTGTAGTGGACACAGAGGTAGGAGCAGCTGCATGGGACCTTGGATTCTCTCTAAGGTGCTGCTTCTCCTTCTTCCCTCTCAGTGTGGGTCTGGCTTCTAATACCTGTAGAAGTATTTTGGCACTAGCCCGGCTCCACCTGCAGCAATCTTATATAAACGTCTTCCTGCCAAAACTGCTAGTTCAGTGATGCCGATGCAGCAGTCCATAAAACTAGCAGGACATGACGAGGGGAGGACAAGTGGGGTTGAGTGCACAGATCGCCACTCAAAGAACTACAGTTAAAGTTATGCAAAGTTATGAAACCTCTCCATTGAAGCCCTCCTGGAAAACACTCCAGAGATAGCTTCCTTCCTGAGGGATGCAGGAAGGAGTGGAGGAGAAGAGCAGTCTGTTGCACTGGATACTGATCGGATGCAAGCCTGTAACAGTTCCATTTGCATTAGTTGCTCTGCTGTCAGTATTTATATACGGGGTATTACTATTAGAAACTGTGTTGTTAGAATTAGACACAAGAAACAAATTCTGTTCCCAATTTACCATCTCATTAATTTTCTGTTGCCCGCTAGAGAGTATGTAGGACTGTCTGAAAGTTACCAAGTGTTGCCTCACAGTCAATAAATCTAGCTTTCATAGTGGATGAGACTCCACTGAAAAAGCAGAGAGGAAACTTAAGAGGAAATTTTGAGAGGCACTTATTATTTATATAGTTCTTGGTGTTAATTGCCGTTAAATTGACTTTGATAGTGACCCTATGAAGGTCTACTTAGGGCTTGCAAACTAAGGCAGCTGTGGCTTCCTTGATCTGTGGCTCTCCACTTGTTATACAGTCTTCCTCTTTTCCTACTGCTTTTTACTACAAGGAGGAGGCCTGGAGTTCTGTTTCAGTAGCTACTTAAGACTACTGAATATGGTACAGCACAGCTGTGATAGGTTTGTGTTTTTGCTGGAGAATGTGGGCATCTACACCTGCAACAAAACAAATTGGTTGCTCTGTTGGAAGAGAAGGTCCAGCAACTTGAGGTCTGTGTATCTACTCTTCAGCTTATTAGGGAACATAAAGATTTTGTGGACAGAATGGAGCAAACTGTCCTGAAGGAAGAAACCGCAGGGAATGTCTCTTGCGGAAGAGGTCAGTTTCTAGACACAGGCAGTAGACATTTGGGGGTATGTAACACAGAAGTAGAAGGACCAGGGATTCATTCTGTGAGTTTGGAGCTACAGAATGAAAGCCTTCTGTCTCTTATCAGGGATGATGAGGAACAGCAACAAGAGCAACAGTATTGGAGAACATATAGGTGATGGTGGGAGATTCAGCACATGGAATGGCTACTGCCAATCCATAAGAACTGTGTGGTGGTGGTGGTAGGAGACTTGCTGAACAAAGAAATAGAAGCAGTGGTTTGTGGGCCTGTCAAGATGACCTGGAGAAGTGTCTGACCCCTGGAGCAAAATTTCTGATGTAACAGAGAGGATGAAAAGATTCATCAAGCCCACTGATCGTACCTTTCCTGTTGGTCCACATGGGATGCACAGGTTTATCTTTGTTTCTCCTCCAAGTTGAAGAGGAGAAGGAGCCTAGGAGAATGGAGAGGAAATAGTGGATGTGAACAACCAGCTTCACAGATAGTGCTGCCAGAAACAATTTGCTTCTTTTACCATAGTCTGCAGTTTCAGGAAGACAAGGGAACTCTGGCAATGGCTGGATTGCACGTCACAGCAATTGTCAGGAACGTTTTTTGCCCAGAGTCTCAAAAATCTTGATCAGGGGGCTTTAAACTGAGTTAAACCAGGGGGAGGGAGACAGGATCTTGAGGGCAGGAGTTCATCAAGTGCTGGAGATAATAGCCTGTTATACAGGGAACAAAGCAAATAATACAAGAATGTGACAGTGTGAGGGGGAAAATGAGGGGAAAACTCGAGGGAATGGCTGATGGTCTTAGATTTCCTAACAGTGGACTCTATACCAAAACAACTTGAAGGCACACAACAACAGCAACAACATGCACTAGTGTACAACAGTGGTTCCCAACTTTGGTCCTCCAATTGATTTGGACTTCAGCTCCCATAATTCCTGGACTATTGACCAAGTTGGCTGGGGTCTCTGCAAGATGAAGTTCAAAACAAATAATGGACCAAAGGTTGGGAACCACTGTTGTTACCATAGAATCATAGAATCATAGAATCATAGAGTTGGAAGAGACCACTAGGGCCATCCAGTCCAACCCCCTGCCATGCAGGAAATCCAAATCAAAGCATCCCTGACAGATGGCCATCCAGCCTCTGTTTAAAGACTCCAGGAAGGAGACTCTCACCCTCCGAGGGAGTGCATTCCATTGTTGAACAGCCCTAACTGTCAGGAAGTTCCTCCTAATGTTCAGGTGGAATCCTTTTCTGCAGCTTGCATCCATGTTCCGGGTCCTGTTCTCGGGAGCAGCAAAAACAAGCTTGCTCCCTCTTCAATATGACATCCCTTCAAATATTTAAACAGGGCGATCATATCACCTCTTAACCTTCTTTTCTCCAGGCTAAACATCCCCAGCTCCCTAAGTCGTTTCCTCATAGGGCATGGTTTCCAGACCTTTCACCATTTTTGTCGCCCTCCTTTGGACACGCTCCAGTTTTCTCAATGTCCTTTCTGAATTGTGGCGCCCCGAACTGGACACAATATTCCAGGTGGGGCCTGACCAGAGCAGAATAGTGGCACTATTACTTCCTTGATTAGACACTATACTTCATTGATGCAGCCTAAAATAGCATTGGCCTTTTTAGCTGCCGCATCACACTGTTCACTCATGTTCAACTTGTGGTCTACTTGGACTCCTAGATCCTTTCACACGTAGTTTCATTCAGCCAGTGTCACCCATCCATATCTGTGCATTTTATTTTTCCGCCCTAAGTGCAATACCTTACATTTCTCCGTGTTGAATTTCATTTTGTTAGCTTTGGCCCAGCTTTCTAGTCTATTCAGGTCATTTTGAATCTTGATCCTGTCCTCTGGGGTAGGCTATTCCCCTAATTTGATATCATCTGCAAATTTGATAAGTATGCTTCCAATTCTGTCATCCAGGTCATTGATAAAGATGTTGAATAGCACTGGGCCCAGGACAGAGCCCTGTGGGAACCCACTGGTCACTTTTTCTCCAGGATGAAAGGAGCCATTGTTGAGCACCCTTTGGGTTTGGCCGGTCAACCAATTACAGATCCATTTAACAGTTCCTTTGTCTAGCCACCATTTTACAAGCTTGCTTGCAAGAATGTCATGGGGAACTTTGTCAAAGGCCTTACTGAAATCAAGATATACTATATCCACATATACTATATCGTGTGCGTTCAAGTCATTTCTGACTTATGGGATCCCTAAACCTATCAGAGGATTTCTTGGTAACTTTCTTCAGAAGGAGTTTGCAATTGTCATCCTCTGAGGCTGAGAGTGTGTGACATGCCCAAGGTCACCCAGTGGGTTTCCATGACCGAGCAGGGATTCAAACTGGTTTCCCAGTGTCATAATTCAATACTGAAACCACTACACCACAGTGACTGCAACACGTAGAGCATGGGAAATAAACAAGATGAACTCTTAACACAAAAGAGCAGGCATATTGTATAGGCATCACTGAAACTTGGTGGGATGAGTCTCATGATTGGAATGTAGTAAGAGGGACATAATCTATTTCAGAGAGATAGACCAAACAGTAAGGCAGAAGGAGTAGCATTCTATGTCAAGGATCTTACACCTGTGAAACTAAGGTTTCCCTGCAGACAGGGTCTAACCTCCTGTATTCTGGGTTAGCGCCTCCCAATTTGCTCCTGTAGGACGTGTCTCTTTGAGCCAGCATTTTTTCCTTTCGCCGAAAGCGGTTTTGAGAGTTTTCCTGGCCTCCCTGCTTCTCCTCTCTCCTGCCTTTCCCCACTTCCTTGGTGGTGGGCATGGCGAGAGGACCCCAAGACCATGGGTGAATATATTTACCACAATATATTTAAAACAACTATGTAACAGAAAATCAACCAGTTGTACACACACAAAAAAAATACAGCAATAATATCCATTGGGCAAGACTTGTTTCAAATTTCATATACTGAAATTATTGATTAGTTCACCTGTTTTCACTGATCATTGGAAGGGCGGTTATACAAATAAAATTTTTATTATTATTATTATTATGTTTTCCTGGATCCAAAACTGTGGCAGAATTTAGAGCTACATTCCTTGAGATGACTATTCCCAGGATGTTTTTATGGCCATTTCATGATCATTCATCAGTCAAAATCGGCAACACACATGGGATCCTTCAAAAGTCAAAAAATAATATATAAAAGGATACATAGTATATTAGTCAATAGCAATAGTAAGTACATTTCTCTACCGCTTATCAGTGCACTTAAGCACTCTCTTGGCGGTTTACAATATAAGCAATTGCCCCCAACAAGCTGGGTATTCATTTTAGCGATCTTGGAAGGATTCCAGACTGAGTTTGACCCTGAGTCTCTGGCTCTTGTTGCCAATTCGCGACCTTCACACGAAAACGGGGACTTTTCAGAGCTTTTCGTGTGATTTCCGCGCCTTGCTCTAATTCAGTGCCTTTTCCGTGCCTTTGGCCAGTTTTCAGCTGCAGCCTGCTGCAGAGCAACCAAAACCCTTTGGAGTGTAACAGTTTTTCAGCCAAGAGGGCTGGAGAAAACTCTCTCTCTCTCTCTCTCTCTCTCATGACTGACTCCCTCTGAGAGCCAGGATGGAGCAAGCCTGTTTGGGGGAATAGTTCACCACATCAGAGAGAGACAGTGATTATTGCCCCCCCCCCCGGCATTCTCAGGCTCCAGGGGCAAAAGTGCTGGAAAAAGGCAGGGAGTGAGGGATCTTGGCTGGCTTAATCCCAATTGCCTTGGATTTCCAAGTAAGACATAAGTTTTTAAGGCACACAAGGCAATAGTTGACAATGGTATTGGCTTGATGTTGTGGACTTCTGTGTCTGCCTGAGAGTGACATTTGAATTCCTGAATCCTGAGCTTGGGCAGAGTGCCCCAAGCCTACCTCTCAGGGTTGTTGTGTACTGTGAGGACCATTTGGGTTGTGTGATGTGAATGCGATGTCCTGACTCTGTGTGTGTGTGTGGTGTGTGTGTGTGGGTGTTAGTGATTAAATCTGCCTCTGAGCATGGGCAGAGCACCTGGTCAGTTGGCACCCCTGCTGCCCTGTCTTCAAGAATTTGTTTTGTGGCTCTCTTTTCGTTCCCTTTTCCATTGCCATCCATACTGCAGAAATAATCCAGTTTGGCACTGCTTCTAACTGCAAGGCTCCCTGCGATGATGGGATTCTGGGCAAACCACCAAGCCCAGAATTCCATGGCATGGAGCCCTGGCTGCCAGTAAAAGCAGTGTTTCAACATGTCACAACAAACTACAATTCCCAGGATTCCCTGGTTTGACAAGGGAATTGCCTCCACACTTCCAGATCACAGCCACAGAGAATGAGTCTACAGGATATCAGTGTTGCCATTAAGTCCACTTCTCAGCTGCATTTGGATTTAATAATGATAATATGGGTGATGATGATGATAGTGAGATAGATCTTGGAGCACCTTTGAGTCTCACTGAAAGAAAAGTTGGCAGCATGAACTTTCCTAGACTTAAGCGTATTTCCTCAGATGCATGGGAATTGTATCATTGTGGCACCAGAGCTCTTTCTCACAAAACTACAATCCCCAGGGTTCCCAGCACTGAGCCAGGGCAGTTAAAGCGGTCTCAAACTGGATATTTTCTGCAGTATGGATTGGACCTTGAGCATTTTTAATAACAAAGGTCCAAACACTGCAGAAATAATCCAGTTGTGACCGCTTTAACTCTCGGCTCAGTGCTAAGGAATCCTGGGAATTGTAGTTTGTTGTGGCACCAGAGCTCTTTTTGATAAAGAAGGCTCATGTCTCACAAAAACTACACTTCCCAGGGTTCCCTAGCACTGAGCCAGGGCAGTTAAAGCAGTCTCAAACTGGATTATTTCTGCAGTGTGTCTTGGACCCAACTCAGGCTGCATCTTCACTCCAGACTCCAGGAGACAATTCCCAGGATTCCCAAGTACTGAGCCATGGCAATTAAAAGGGTTTCAAACTGGATTTATTTCTGCAGTGTGGTTGCATCTGAACACATTTCTATTTGGCAAAAAGCTTCCTGAACCCCCTTCATGTCAAAATAAATCTTAAAAGGACTGAAAGATTCTTTGTGTTGGTTCAGTGGTGATTTTGAGAGTTGAAATAAGTTACAATTATTTTTATTCAATTATATTTACGTTTATTTGCAAAATATCTGCCATTTTAACATATGGGAATTTTTTGGGAATTGTGACTGAATTTCGTGTGATCTGGGGGGATTCAGCGGGTTTTGGACAGGCATTTCCGGGAATTATTTCGAGGCTTGTTGGCAACACTGCTCTGGCTGGTATGTGAACTCACAACCTTGGGCTTGTGAGTGAGTGGCTGCAGTACAGGCATTTAAGCACTGCCACCACCAGGGCTCCTGATGTCAAGGTATATACATGTAACACTTACATTACCCTTAGTTGGAGTTAATACTTAAATACTCATGATTTTTCCAAAGTTTTCTTCAAAATACCAATACCACATTCTCAGTATGAATACATGTAGCACACTGAATTTGTTTCAAATGTGTAATCCTGGATTAATAATGTCATTACTCACCTGAGTGGTCATGGAGGCAGCTAATGTGAGCAAAGAGTACTGCAAAGTAGGATAATGTTAACCAAGATAACTGCAAGAAGCCCTTATATCAATTTTAATGTATAAAATTTATTAATTTCATAAAGGGGTGCATTCCATTATCCAGTGTATTTGTTGCGATGTGCCCTGGTGCCTTTTCCTTTTCTGAACCCAGCTGGCATCTCTGGAATTTCTTGTACCATATATGGTAGGAGTCTTTGTTGCAGAATTTTGAGCATGACTTTGCTTGCATGTGAAATTAATGCAATCATCCCATAATTATTGCATTCTTTTGTTCTCCTTTTGGGGGTGGGGGGTGGGAATGTATATTGATTGTCTGTGTCTTTTTGGGTAGATTGTAGAAGTTCTGTTGGTATGTCATCTATAAAGGTAAAGGTAGTCCTTAGACATGAACGTTTAGTCTTAACTTGACCATAGGGGGTGGTGCTCATGTCTGTTACTAAGCCAAAGAGCCAGCATTGTCTGAGGACTACTCTGATGGGCATGTGGCCAGCATGACTGCACCGAACGCTGTTAACTTCCCACTGAAGTGGTACCTATATACCTGCTTGCATTCGGGTGTTTTCGAACTGCTAGATTGGCAGAAGCTGGGACTAGTGACAGGAGCTCATCCCCATCATACGCGCTTGGTCCTCAAACTGGCAACCTTAATTGTCAAAATGGTGTGTCTTAACTATATGCCATCACATCTCACTATATCTAATGATTTATTCTTACCAAATGCTTTGATGGCTGGGGGTAGCTCTGATGGCAGGTGTGTTGCGCACACACAGCCCCGTGTCTGTGCCTGCTGGTGTTGTTGTTGGTGCACTTTGCAGTGCATGTAGTGAGCACTGTTGCTTGTTCTGGGGCCCCAATACCAGGCCAGCTGATTACAACATGAGTGCCACTGCCAACCACGGTGGTGAGGTGGGGGTGGAGTAGCATCATGATCACTGGGATCACCGATGTGCTGTATGGGCAGTCAGTCATGTGATTGAGCAGGGTGTCGAAATGGGCTAGCAGCTGGGTGGGACGAGGGAAGCGATTGGCTGCTGCTAGCAGAGCATCTGTGTGCTCATGTCCACACATTTGGAGCAGTATGCAGGGAAAAATGGTATGGTGGGCAGCTTGAAGCCACAGTTGCTCCATTTTTGTGGGTATGTTCTTGTAGCAGGAGAGGGGCAGTGTGGACTGCAATCCTTTGTCAGCCTATTGTGGGAGCCAGTGCAGTCAGCATGTTCTCTCTGTGACTCTGTGACTGAAATCGCAGGGAGAGTCACTTTCCCCCCTCTTTTTGCTTTGGGTATATAGGCTTTGTAATTATTCAGTATTGGCAGATAAGGAGATCGGCAAGTTGTCATTCCATGTTTCCTCCAGCTGCGCCACTTGTTAAGGGCTTTTCAAGATCAGTTGCCTTGATTGCAATTTTTTTTATATTCTGCTTTTCTCCTGATATCAGACCAAAAGCAGCTTACTACATAGATTGACAGAAAAATCTTGCTGAAAACCTGATGTTAAAAATGTTGTTAAAAATATGTAAAGTCGATATGTGCCAACAGCTATTGGGTCAGAATGCACAACGAAGCCATTGAAATACACAAACACCTGGACAACTTCAACAGGAAAGAAGAAATCTTTAAAATGAACAAAGTATGGCTACCAGTCCTGAAAGACAGAAAAATCAGGACTCAGCAAATGCAAATGAAAAACCACACAGGGTCAGGGATTTTTCTAAGCAGACTGATCACTAAACAAACACCAATCCTCTTTGCATATCCTCCCACACTAAGGCCTTGCCATCAACAACAAAACAATACACAGATTAACATGGAAATCACTCCTTCCTACCCAGGGTCACACAGCATTCTCCATGCCAGCATTCTCTGAAGATGCCAGCAACAGATGCTGGCGAAACGTCAGGAATAAACTCTTCTAGAACATATACACATGCCCATGAAAAACCCACAAAAAACTATGTCATAAAAAATAATTGTTGAGATCGTGTATTAAAAAATGTTGTATGGGGCAAAAGAATAATTCCAGCATTTCTTTTTAATTTCCAGATAAGCAGCAAAGATGAAGATTTCTTAGATCTTTCTGTTGATGTGGAGCAAAATACTTCAATTACACACTGTTTAAGGTATGAAAGAGACCTGACTGCTGGTTCTGTCTTCCTACATAAGTAACTATAAAGGTGAAATAGGTTATGTCTTACTGGACTACTTTATGCAGGTTTGGGGAATATCTGGTGTTTGCATTTCATTGAACTGTGCATATTCACTAATAATTGAATCTGTACCACTAAATATCATTATGCTATATGGTTGTTAAGCTATTGGTATAATTTGTTCTTTAGCTGAAGTCTGTCTTGCATTTTGATGTATGTTCTTCTGTCTTAGGGGTTTCAGCAATACAGAAACTCTGTGCAGCGAATATAAATATTACTGCGAAGAGTGTCGCAGTAAACAGGAAGCACACAAAAGGTACATATTGTAGATTTTAGACTTTGTTAGCAGTTTATCTAAATGTTTCATTTTCTGTCATATTTTGAAGGTGCAGTTTTGATAACAAGCTCAATAAATATACTGCCTTTATTATCTAGCATGCTTGAAGTTTAGTGGAATTATTTATTTAAAAGTTTGACTCCTGCCATTCAGTGGTCCATAGCCCTAACATTTTATGATCATGTAGTATTCTAATCCATCCATAACTATCCTCACTCCTGCTGCCTTCCCTATTGTATTTTGTTTTAAAAATAATTGGCTAAAGTTCCAGATGTTACCACAATACTTAATGTTCAATCACATATACAATTCATATTCCCATTTTTGAGTGACTGGAAAAAATAATGAGATATTGTTATAGCATTCAAAGGACAAGGTAAGCATAGTAATTTTTAAGAATATTGACACTTTCATCAGTTTTGTGGAATAAGGTTTCACTATTACATAGGGGAATCAATCAAAATACATATTCTTCCTTCTTTTAGGATGCTATTATATTTTCATCAACATTATTTCCAGGGTACTCACACTGCTTTAAGAAAAGCCTTTTACTAGAGTATACAGTCATCCCTCCATATTTGTGGCTTTGATATTTGCGGATTTGATTATTCACGGATTTCATTAATATGTTCTCTCTAGGACTGTCTAGGTCCTCCAGTGCATCTCTGTGGTCAACTTTAACTAAAAGTTACACTGAAAGACCATTTGTAGCTATTCCAGTGCCATTCTATGGTCAGTGTATGTTGGACATTGACCACAGTGTTGCCCTGGAGGACCTAGAGATTCCTAGAGAGGTGTCCTCTCAGGTAAAAACAGTGTTTTTGTTATTTGCGGTTTTCCATATTCATGGGGGTCTTGTTCCCCTAACCCTAGCGAATATGGAAGGACAACTGTATTTTCATACAGTGCTTCAGCTTTTTGCTCAGCTAACTATAAAACAGACACAATCTGCATGGATATTATTCAAAGAATTGAAAATTCACAAAAGAAACCAAGGCCTGTTCTGCACGGGCAAAAAGTAGGTGCTCGGCACGTACTAGGGTTAGAAAGAGGCATCCTTTCCAGACGCCCCTAACCCTAGTACGTGCCGAGCACGTACAAAATGGCGGCACCCATTCTACATGGGCGCTGCCATTTTGACGTAGTGGATGCTTAGCGTCCGCACGTCTCGGTGCAGTAATGATGCCACAAGTGCGCCATTGGCACCTTGCGGCATCAATACCGTACCACAAAAAGAAGCTGCTTTTTGCAGCTTCTTTTTACTGCGCAGAGTAGCCGTGTGGTTTGGCCGCTGCGGCTGCTTCGTGCCGCAAATGAGGGTGCTTTTGGGTGGTCTGTAAAGCGCCCAAGTCATCAGACTGTGAAATACAGGAGAGAAGTTGGTGATTTCCTTGTACTCTGATTATTCAACATATTTTTAGAGATAATTATATAGAAATTGCAGCCACTGAGGAATACCATTGGTCGAAACATGTCTGGCTGAAAACTATATTGGAGTGGAATCACAGAACATTCTGCTTGAAAACTATATTAAAGGGTAACCACAGAACATTTAAGTCTCTCAACACAGGCTTTGTTTTCCAGGCTTTTTGTGATTATAGAGACTGATTATTATTTCCTAGAGATCACAGAACCTTAGTCCTCATTTTACATATTTCATGTTTTTATGTCTGCTACAATTTTTATGCTACTTGGTTTGTTTTGTGAATTTTAAATAGCAGATAAATACTTTGGATACTACCCACACAAATTGTGTCACTTTTTAGAATACCTAACTCCTTTTTTCTTTTTCTTTCCATCACATTAGCAGTGTACCTCTTTGTTGTTGTTAAATTAAAATAGACAACACAGATCATTTAATTTTATGCTCCTGACCAGGTAGTGCCCCAGAGAGCACTTCCCATCAGGTTTTTCATGCTGCTTTGCCTCATAGATAAAACAAATAATTATTTTTAGCTTTTATCTCCTAACTGAAAACACAAGGAATCCACTTGGGCAAATAATCACAGAACAGTGTTTTGTTTACAGATCATCTATAGTAACATTTTGATGGATATGATTTTATAGATGTACTTTTGAAAAAATGTCCATGATGATGATCTATGTTTGAAACTAATATGAGCTATTGGGCTGAATAGAATTTCTTACTCTTCTATATCCAAGTTATGAATACAACTGAATTGTGGCAAATCAATGAAGGCCATTTGTGGAATGTTACTTGATATTCCTGAACAGAAACTAGCACTCTCTCTGAATGGAATATTCTCCAACTCTGTCTCTAGTGACCCTAGATCTGCACTATGATATGAAAATTTCTAGCTGCAGTTGGGCTACAGTTGATGGGAAATGAAAGTGGTTGTCCCCAAGAGCTCATCTGGGTTGTATGAGTAGCACCACCAAAAAAAGTGGAATGGAGGAGAAAAGAACAGGAGAATGAAAAGGAATCAAAACACACTTAGAATAGTTTATAAAACTATGATTGGGGGCAAGCAACTTGTGACTGTCCAGATATTGTTAGGCCACAACTCTCATCAACCACAATCAGCAAAGCAAGCGGTAAGGGATTATGGGAATTTTAGTTCAAAAACAATTTAAGAGCCATGGTTTTCACATATCTGCTTTTAAGTAATGTAAATAATTTAAAGAAATAGTACCGTTGTTTAGCCTTAATCTACTGTCAATTAGTGTTTTGAAAGTATTAGTATTTTGAGGTGTTTTTTCCTGTTTACACTCTTCACAGAGTGATACATTTAAATAAATTTACACTATATTAAATAAACAACTCACTGTATTAAACAAGAAATTCCATTTCATCATATCTTTATAGTGGTGAAGAGATTCCATACGTTACCTCTGTTATGTTATATTTTGATCTAGTGCACAGACCACTCTACATCTCACTGAAAGTGTGTGATCCATTCCATGAGGATATTACATAGTTTTGCTACATTGCTTTCAGATGAATTGCTACAAATTAACAGCTATAGAGGACTGATTTGTATTGCAGGCAATCATAGTTCAGTTTGTTCAGTATCAAAGATATTTATATTGTGCAGGGATTGTTGTTTTTTATGCACTCCGATCCTATTTTCATTTTAGCATAATTTGGAAGCAGTCCCATGGGCATTGGAGTATTTTGGATGTTCCTTTTCCAACAGCTATATACTAAACCATCCAGCTGCTTTTTAATCAATATTTTAAATAGTTTGTAATCTGCTATGCATAAATCATGGGTCATTATTTGAACATTACTTTGGAAGGTGCAGCTACAGTAATCATGGTTTTATTGTATACATAGTCTTCAGTGGTTGGTAGTCTTAATTGTTGAGAAAGTGTCTCGATGTTGGGATTCATTTTAATCATGTTTAGTGGTTGTACATTCTCTTCAAAAAAACACACCTGAGATGTCATGAAATCTTGGAAATCAGTGTGTTGATGAGCTTCATTTTGTTTCAGGGACCTTGAGACTGTAGTACATGCACTGGTAACCTCACACCTTGATTTCTGCAATACACTCTACATGGGGTTACCCTTGTGTTTGGTCCGGAAACTTCAGTTAGTTCAGAACATGGCAGCCAGACTGGTCTCTGGTACATCCAGAAGAGACCATATAACACCAATCTTAAGATCACTCCACTGGCTGCCCATCAGTTTCTGGGCCCAGTACAAGGTGTTGGTTATTACCTTTAAAGACCTAAATGGCTTGGGTCCAACCTATCTTCAGGACTGCCTCCTTCCATATAATCCTCCCCGCACACTTAGATCCTCGGGGGAAAAATTGTTACAGCCTTGTTAAACAAGGCTGTCTACAACCTCCCAGAGGACGTTTTTAGCCATCGCCCCCAGATTGTGGAATGGCCTGCCAGACGAGATACGTCATATTACCACTCTACACAGCTTTAAAAGAAGCTATAAAGACAGATCTCTTCCTTCAGGCCTTTCCTGAATAGTTCTCCAGCCATCAGAAGGAAAATCTAATTTCTGACCTCTGACTTCACCACAGTTTATCAAATTGTTTTTAAGTATGTTTTATGTTTTAAATTCCACATTGTTTAATTGTATTTTAAGTGGTGGGTGGGTTGAGGGTTTTAACCTTACAAGCCGCCCCGATTGCATTTTGTAGCAAGGCGGGATATAAATTATTATTATTATTATTATTATTATTATTATTATTATTATTATTATCATTTCAGAATGAAAGTGAAAAAACTGCCCATGATTCTGGCTCTCCATCTGAAGAGATTTAAATATATGGATCAGCTACATCGATATACAAAACTTTCTTACAGGGTAGTATTTCCCTTAGAACTTCGGCTGTTTAATACATCAGGAGATGCCACTAATCCTGACAGAATGTATGATCTTGTGGCTGTGGTGGTTCATTGTGGAAGGTAATAAAATATGGTGTGACCCATTACAGTGAACCTTTGGTATCCACTGGAGTTTGGTTCCAGGACCACCTGTGAATAGCAGAATCCATGGATGCTCAAGTCTCATTAGAATCAATGGCATAGTAAAATGGCACCCATTATATAAAATGGCAACATCAAGATTTGTTTTTTGGAATAGGATGCTTGAATCCATGGATAAAAAATATGTTGATATGGACGGGTAACTGTACTGTTGTTGGCAGACTAGAAAATACAGCTATATCTGTTAACAAGCAGATATGTTCCTGGGTATTTCTTCTTTAACAGAAAATTTGGTATCAGAGGCAGAAATAATATAGAGGCAAAGCAGACCAGAGGCTTGGAGTGGCCTCTGGGAGCTCTAGTGCTGATCAACCTGGGACTATGGCGACTGGATGCTGCAGTCCCGCAGCCAGCCAGTGACAAAGAATATTTTTTCAGCGCTCCTTTTTTGAGCTGGTTTTGGGCTGCCTTAAGAAGCCTGTTCTTTCCTGCTCGTCTGTTTCGGGCCATAGAAAGATTAGGGGTAGGTTCCTACACTACAGAAAATAAGAGCAGTTTAGTGTGTTTCAGCAAACTCTTTATCCAAAGCTGACGTGAAATGAAAGAACCAGGTCAGGTGATCCATCTGTAAAAAAACCAAAAAGATTTTGAACTTTTCCAAAATGCATCCAGGAATTTTTTTTTCTTTCACAAGCCTCCACTTTTCCTAGGATTTCCATTTTAATATCCAGATCTGGGAACAGAGAGTGAGGCAAGATTGTCTGCTTTACCCTTTTCTCTCTGTTTTGTTG
The DNA here is from genome assembly GCF_019175285.1 of Sceloporus undulatus. NCBI lineage: Eukaryota > Metazoa > Chordata > Lepidosauria > Squamata > Phrynosomatidae > Sceloporus > Sceloporus undulatus. The sequence continues at coordinate 31,157,694 of NC_056524.1, read as the reverse complement.
TTCACACACAGTTATTGAAGGATTCTGGAGGCAGTTACTGTTTACCTTGTCTTTTATAGACAGACATGTATACTTAGAGTAGGATCAGCTGGAGTAGAATAACCATTCTTTCCCAACTCAAGCTTTATTGCAATGTTTATTCAAACAAGCTGGTGCAACCTAATACTAAAATTTTGTTTTTCTAGCCCTCCTCCACCATCTTCCCAGTGTTGCTGCTGCTAAAAACTGTCCATCTTAGACAGAGCAGCAGGAGGAAAAGACAGATAAATGGGTCCAAGAGCAAATCAAGAATGAACTCTGCCTAGAAGCTAATATGATTAAATTGATATAATCCACTAGAAAAGGCAGTAATGCTTGGTAAGGTAGAAGACAGTAGGAAAAGAGGAAGACTGCATTGCAGATGGATAGACTTAATCAATGAAACCTTGAGTTTGTAAGATCTGAGCAGGGGTGACTTGGAGGTCTTTCATTTATAGGGTCACCATAAGTTTAAGTTTATTTGATGGCATTTAACAATAGCAACGAATATTGGGAGTATAAGTGAAAATGAGGAGATGCTTCATCCACACAGACTGGCTCTCCTTAGTCATCAAAGAATACAGATCTTATTTCTCAGAATCATAAAGTGTCTTAAAAACAAAAAATACTTATTGACAGAGTCAAGTGAGTAGCTTTACTTTTAAAGAGAAAATAAGTAGAGGACATTATCAAAGTTGTTTGCAACATTAATAATGGTAAGAAGAAAGTGCACCTAAAGTTAAACTTTAGTATAAAAATTGTTTTCTTCTTCACAGTGGACCTAACAGAGGACACTATATTGCAATTGTGAAGAGTCATGATTTTTGGTTGCTTTTTGATGATGACATTGTAGAGGTAAGGATTCTAGATTTACTAGATTTCAGTTATTTTATAGCACCTGTTCTGTTTTCCTTAGATTTTCTGCAGTGTGGGAGGCACTCTTTTGTTCTGGTTCTTGCTCCTCCCTCATATGTCACAGACAGGGCTTCAACCTGACAGTGAACCATATCACCCTAAGAGAGGGCAAGTCACACCTTCCCAGTTCCATCTTGCCTCACCTTGGATCAGGACAGGGTATTTAGCACTCTGGCTAAAGTCTAAGATTGGAATAGAATCACTGGCTGAACATCATTATTACCTGAGGTTTTACTATCCTAATGAGGATGATCAACCTCAGTTCCATTTTTTTTATTTTGTTGGTTGTAGAACCATTATTTATCCCAGCCTTTACCACCCTTATGAGTATGGTCATGCCAGGTGTCATGGGGAATGAATGCAGTTTAGTCCTCATATGAAGAGTCTGTAATTTACTGTGTCTGAGCAAACACCATCAGGGTACACAGAAGGTTCAAATCAACCAGTTCTTTCTGAGGCTCTGATGTTGGGTTTGTAGGTGCTGCTGAAGCAGCAGTAGAGGGTAGTGTAGTGTCGTGTTCTGGAGTGTGAAGGAACTGACTGGCACAACTTCAAGTGTGCCCATGTGTGGCAGATGCTTTCACTTCCTTCCTTCCCCTGCTTATTAATGGTTAGGACCTTCCCTGGGAGTCGTGTGACTCATTCTCCCTCATAGCCAGGCAGGCTGTGGATTCAGTGGAAGTGGGTGAGTATGTGGAAGCAGCAGTGACTCCATTAGCCCAAAATGGAAGGCCAGTTAAACTCAACAACAAAAGGCATGAAAACATTCGCTAACCTAGTAAAATGCAGCTCTCCAGTGCTGAGGAGCCTTCTATGGCCAGGAGCAATAAAACATTCCAGAAAAGGTTCCCTCTCTGAGTCTTTGTTGCCTGCCCAAATGGTGAGGTAATCACTTGTGTAGGTCCCAGCATGAAGGATTGCCTCCCTACACTGCAGGAAAATGAACTATTGGTACTCACTCACAGTGAAGGTTCTCTTTTTTTATACAGAGGCTGGATGGCCATCTGTCAGGGATGCTTTGACTGAGATTTCCTGCATGGCAGGGGGTTGGACTGGATGGCCCTTGCGGTCTCTTACAACTCTATGATTCTATGATTTCTGCAATTGTGGGGCAAGAATCCTTCCCAAACTGGTTGGTGGAGGTCTTGGGTTTTTTTAGCCACTAGCAGTATTTGGAGTTTTGTCATACCATCTCTGGGAAGATGGGACTGGCCCACCCAACTTTGGGTGGTAATGGTGATTCACAATGAAGCACAAAGGAAGAGCCAGATCCACATGAAGAATTCCCTCCCCACAATTGCAGAAAAGGAGCCTTCATGGTGAATGCTAATGCTCCATTTTAGATACTGTAACCTCTAAAACAATAGAAATGTTTACAAACTCTGCTCTAATGAGATCGTTATGGAGCTGTCTCAGACTGTTGTAGACTTCCATGCACTTTTTTTTTTAGTAGTGTATCTTCTTTTTTCCACATTCGTGGCTCAGTTATCTAAATTTTATTGCAAAGCTTAAGAGTTTATTTCAGATTTCCTTGGAAGTCATACCCTTCCATTTTGTTCCAGAAAATAGATGCACAAGCTATTGAAGAATTCTACGGGTTGACATCAGACATCTCAAAGAATTCAGAGTCTGGTTATATCCTCTTCTATCAATCTCGGGATTGACTGGATCTCTAGTGAAAAGTGACTTCTTGCCTCACTTCTTTTCTGGTGGAAAGAAAATACTAATATCTGTCTTTTTAAAACAACGGAATGGAGAGACTCGGGAGTGGTAGCATAGTTTGCACAGAACAAAGCCATGGTGTCAGAGAGGCTTTCTTCAACTCATCATATCATGTCACTTAATTTGCTCAGGTGTCTTGCTGACAGTGCTGATCCACCAGAAATGGCCGGTGGGGACAGAGAGGCCAGGCACTCTTGGAAGAACTTGCTATCAAGCAGCTAATACTATATATAGAAAATGTGATTAAAAGTCCATTTCAGCCAGTGGACATATTTTCATAGTCTTCAGTGTGCTTTGAAATTTTGCTAGTTTTGCATTGGAAGAAAGTGCAACAAAAGCAAAATTATGTTTGATATGCTATTTTTTGTTTCTTATTTCTGTTTATTAAAAATGCAACTGATTCTGTACACTAATTTTACCTATGTTCAGTTTCTAAGTTTTTTGCACATCTAATTAAAGCAAGTCATCCTAACTGTTGCCTTCCTGGCTAGAATAAATTAATAGAATATGATGTTGGTACTAGAATCAAGAAGGCAAGTAAGTTTTGCTTCTGATGAGAAGCTTACATTACAGTAATATGTACCTCTGTGGAAGCAGGTTTGGATTTTAAACTCCCTATTGGGAAGAATTTGGTTTATAGCTATAGTTTTATTTTTATTTAAGCATTATTGCAACTTATAGAAGTTATGTATTTTGTATTCTTCTCAGTTCCAACATTTGTGGATTCTAGATTTGTAAATTACCTGAACAGACTAAGAATATTCTATTTCATTGATAATTTAAGAGATTTATCTCATTTCTCAATGAAACCTTCATAACGCAAAGTAACTGGAGAAGGAATAGGTCTTGCTTCTTCCATGAGGAACAAGTATCTCTTGCTGTATATTTGACATGGTTATTTAAGGAGTTTGAAATTAAACTTTACTTTGGCATTTTAAAACAGAGAATTTGTTTTATTACCGTAAAATGTTAGAGCATTGATAAATGTGCCAGGATTTTTGTTCTCTTTTTTATTACAAATCTTTAAAAAAAAATTACTAATATGTATGTTAAATCCCAGGAAGAACCAGAGAGACAAGTGTATGTGTAATACCTGGACTTAGTTGTAACATTAATTGAAAATGTACAATAGCTTCAGAATGATTTGATTTTTTTTTTTTTTTGGTTTATCATTGCAATGGATGTAAGCATCCCAGATGAATATTGGATTAAATATTCTGAAAGTAAAGATGTGACTAAAGACTTCTTACAATCCTATAATGACTCTGTTCTGTAATTTTTTAAAAGTAATAACAATTGTCTTGGAGATTTGATTGGAACCTTACAACAAGGGACAATGTGGAACTATGCTCTTCTAATTGACTCTTTGTACATCATCATTGTTATGTCTGACAGTGGCTGAATGTAACTTCTTACAAAAAAAGATTGAATGCACATTCCTAATAAGAGCTATTATGCCTTGATATTTCAGAATATGGGGTTTTTTCATTGTCATTTTGTTTTGTTGGCCATGTTAAAATGTAAATCTGTTTTCTGTCTGCTGCTACAATTAATGTATTTACTTGCCCTGTTTTATTTAGCTCAGGAAAATGATTTCATATACCCAGATAGATTTTTAACAGGATCACCAAGTGAGCTATTTTATTCAACAAACGTGAAAGGGTCATGTCAAATTGTAAAGATCTTTTTATATATATACATATACATATAAAATGAACGTTTCTGAAGCCTTGTTTTGACCTTTTATTTTCTTATGTACCTTGCTTGTCTGAAGTACCAGCATTGCAAAAATGAGCATTACAAGCCTTTGAGGGAAAAAAATTGTGAGGTGTTCTAGAGGTGCAAATTATGTGGTCATTAGGGTGAAATTCTGTACATGTGTACCTCATATTAAGCCTAATTAAACACCATGAAACTTACATTTGAGTAGATCTGAATGGGATTGCTTTATTAGTGAACTTCGTGTCTCAATGAAAATAGTTGCACAAACCACTAAATAACTTTGACTCTTATTGGGACTAAGTAAAGCCTAAATGTGGAATTGTTGAAATCCAGGAGTGGGCAACCAGAGAGGCTTTCAGAGCCATTTTCATTTCCTCTTCATCCCATGTGGCCTATACCCACTGCAACAATTAGACAAAAGCAGAGATTTCTGGTCATTTTTGGGATATCTTTAAATTAAGATATGCTTAGTTCAAAACAAAAGTGAAAAATTCAGATTGTCTCATGGCTGTTCTGAGGGGAAAAAGAGGAGGTTCCAAGGATTGTTGCGACTCAGTCTTTTAACACTAAGCTATGGTTTATTACTACGTGTGAACTTTCCTAATGTCTAAAAATCAAAGAATTACTTAGGCCTGAAGCAGACAAACAAAAAAGACTGTGCCGGGACTGCAGTGATTCCATGAGGCTGCTTCTGAAGCTGGCTGCTGCTGCTGTCCCAAACCCTGCTGCCAGCAGGAGCAGTTTATTGCTGCTCATTTTTGTGCCAACTTTTCCAGATTGGAGTGCTCTCTGCGCAGCTTCTGGAAGGTTTGGGAGCATACCCCAATGCAGCCTGAAGCTGGCACTTTTTGCCCTTCTACTTTAGATTTCCACATGAGCATGAACCCTTTCCGAGGAAAGTTCTCCTAACTTGTTTCTTTTTAAACCAACTAGAATGCAACTGTTCATAAAATCATAGAGTTGGAAGAGACCCCAAGGGCCATCCAGTCCAACCCCCTGCCATGCAGGAACTCACAATCAAAGCATCCCAGACAGATTGCCATCCAGCCTCTGCTTAAAGACCTCCAAGGAAGGAGACTCCACTACACTCCGAGGGAGTGTGTTCCACTGTCAAACAGCCCTTACTGTCAGGAAATTCCTCCTAATGTTGAGTTGGAATCTTTTCCTGCAGTTTGCATCCATTGCTCTGGGTCCTGTTCTCTGGAGCAGCAGAAAACAAGCTTGCTCCCTCCTCAGTATGACATCCCTTCAAATGTTTAAACAGGGCTATCATATCACCTCTTAACCTTCCTTTCTCCAGGCTAAACATCCCCAGCTACCTAATTCGTTCCTCATAGGGCATGGTTTCCAGATACTTCACCATTTTAGTCACCCTCCTTTGGACACGCTCCAGTTTCTCAATGTCCTTTTTGAATTGTGGTGCCCAGAACTGGACACAATATTCCAGGTGGGGCCTGATCAAAGCAGAATAGAGTGGCACTATTACTTCACTTGATCTAGAAACTATAGTTCTATTGATGCAGCCTAAAATTGAATTGGCCTTTTTATCTGCCGCATCGCACTGTTAAATAAAAATAAATACAGTAAAAATTTTATATACCGCCCTTCCTATGATCAGGGCAGTGCACATCAGATCAAGACAATACAAATACATACATCAATAATACAATTACAATAAGACTATTAAAACCAATATTAAAACCTCATCAACCAGCTACCACTGCTGTCAGAGGGGGGGAAGACTAGCTGGAGCTTGTGTCAGGGAATGCTCGTCGGAACAGGAAGATTTTTAATTCCTTCTTGAACTGGGCCAGGGAGGTGGCCGAGCGGAGCTTTATGGGCAGCGTATTCTAGAGGGCCGGGGTGACGATGGAATATGACCTCCTCGTTGTGGAGGCTAGTCTAGCCCCTGGGACCCTCAGTAGTTGCTGCCCAGAAGTTCTGAGGGTGCGGGGCGGAATGTATGGGGAGAGGCGGTCCTCAAGGTATCCTGGGCCCAAGCCATGTAGGGCTTTATAGGTTATGACCAACACCTTGTATTGCGCCCGGAAGCGAATGGGCAGCCAATGCAGATCTTTAAGTACAGGTGTAATATGACTGGCCCTGGAAGTACCAGTGACCAGTCTGGCTGCCATATTCTGTACCATCTGTAGCTTCTGGGTGTGGTACAAGGGTTGCCCCATGTAGAGCGCATTGCAGAAGTCCAATCGAGAGGTTACCAGAGCATGTACTACCGTTTCAAGGTCCCTCTGGGCCAGGCTTGGGCGCAGCTGGCGAATAAGCCGAAGCTGATAACAGGTGCTCTTGACTGTCGCATCCACCTGCGCTGTAAGGTGAAGCGACGAGTCAAGAAGCACCCCCAGACTGCGCACAGAGTCCTTCACAGGAAGCGTGATCCCGTTCAGGACAGGTGGAACCACCGCCATTCCTGGACCAGGGGAACCTATCACAAGTACCTCCGTTTTCTCTGGATTCAGACTCATGTTCAACTTATGGTCTACTTAGACTCCTAGATCCCTTTCACATGTAGTCTTGTTCAGCCAGGTGTCCTCCATCCTTTATCTGTGCATTTATCCTCCCTCCCTAAATGTCATCTTTTGGCCTCTGAGGGAGAGAGAAGGCTGGCCCAGTTCCATCAGGAGCTAGCCTGAAGAAGGAGGCTCCTCCCTCCCTAACTGTCATCTTTCGGCCTCTGAGGGAGAGAGTAGGCTGGCCCAGTACCATCAGGGGCTAGCCTGAAGAAAGAGGCTCCTCCCTCCCTAACTGTCATCTTTCGGCCTCTGAGGGAGAGAGTAGGCTGGCCCAGTTCCATCAGGGGCTAGCCTGGAAGACAGAGGTCTCCCTCCCTAACTGTCATCTTTGCTTGAGGGAGAGAGTAGGTCTGGCCCAGTTCCATCAGGGGCTAGCCTGAAGAAGAAGAGCTCTCCCTCCGGTCCATCTGCCTTGGTCCAGGCTCAGAGGGAGAGAAGAATGCTGGACCTGATTCCCTCCCCCCTCACCATTCCCTCCTTTTGTGTCGTTGTTTTTAGATTGAAGCCTGTTGGGCAGGACTGTCTGTTATCCCCTCTATTGTAAACCGCTCGGATTCCCAGTGATTGGGCGGTATATAAATAAAACCTATTATTATTATTATTTCATTTTTCCGCTCTAAGTGCAGTACCTTACATTTCTCCGTGTTGAATTTCATTTTGTTATCTTTGGCCCAGCTTTCTAGTCTATTCATGTCATTTTGACTTTTGATCCTGTCCTCTGGAGTATTAGTTACTCCTCCTAATTTGGTGTCATCTGCAAATTTGATAAGTATACCACCAATTTTGTCATCCAATTTTGTCTATAATTCTATCCTCAGATTGAGCACCCTTTTTCTTTTCTGAGAAGACTGAGGCAAAGAAGGTGTTGAGTAATTCTGCCTTTTCTCTGTCTTCTGTTAGCATTTTGCCATCTTCTCCACACAGTAGCCCTATCGTTTCCTTATTCTTCCTTTTGCTGCGGACATATCCAAAGAAGCCCTTTTTATTGTTCTTAACCTCTCAAGCAAGCCTGAGTTAATTTTGCACTATAGCTTTTCTGACATTACCCCTACACATGCTAGCTGTTTGATTGAATTCCTTTTTGTGATTTCCCCCTTTTTCCATTTCTGATACATGTTCCGTTTAAAACAGCTCAGTAGAAAGTTCCTTAATCATCCATCCTGATTTCTTGAGACACCTCCCATATTTCTTCCTCATTGGAACTGTTTGAAATTGTGCCTTCAGTATCTCCCTTTTGAGAAACTAATTCATCTTGAACTCATGAACTCATGATACATGAACTGTATCATGTCCATTGCCATTTTGACATGATGGACGCTTAGTGTCCGCACGTTGCGGCACCATAATGACATCACGAATGCGCAATTGGTGAATTTATATTCTGTACCAAAAACTATGCAATCTCTCTTTAATTTTTAACTATGTGCTGTCAAAGTGGTAAAACATGTTAATTTGCTTCCTTATTTTCTCATGCAAACTGTTGTAATATAGGTAATGTGGGTAGAAAAACAGTACAGTATGTCATACTGAATTTCATTGAAACAAGTGAGTTTTGTAAATATTATGATTTTTATTGTTGTTATTTTGTAAAGTAAGTGCAAGCTTTAAGGTAGTGTCAGTGGACCGTATATCTTCCTACTATACTGTATCATGTAATGCATTTGAATTTTTTAATGGCGAACTTAAAAACTCCTAACGTTTGTTTGGAATTTCCATCAGCTATCTTATTCTCAAATACCAGCTGAGCCCATTGGCAACCTGAGTCAGAACAGTATGTCAACAGGATTGTTCTTTGTATTCATGATCTGCAAATGTGTTTTCAAGTCAGCAGCTGGATCACGGATGTTCCAGAAAATACACAATAACTGTACCCATTTTCTGATGACAAACTATCCTCACTTCTGACTCACATTGTTGTCACAGTGTGTCACTGTTGGGTAGTATTTCTTAGAATCTCTGGACATAAAGTTAAATATGAAGTTCTTAAGGCTTGAGTGGTGCATACCTTTTCTGTTAATAATTTAAATTATTTGGTATCTTGACCACTGAGCAGTATGAAATATTGGTAATAATTATGGCTCAAACTGGATATGTCATTTTAATTCTAGTTTTTACTTTTGTAATTCCTTAAGTGCTGTTTATTCTTAGTACCTTCAGCTAAAATTGCAAACTAAAGATCAAAATTTTATAATACCTGTGTTAGGATTATTGAAATTAATTTTGGGGATTGTAATGCAATTTGTGGATATTCTTAATTGCCCTAGGTGTTGGTTTCTATAGAAATGTTCACGTTCAAAAGTTGGGGAGGAATATTACATCAATCACATTTGTACAAAAGTTTTAGGCAGGGTGGATGCTGTGAAGCAGCCCCTATTTTCATACTTTTCTACGCTAATACACTATAAAGTCTATGAACCTCACTATATATACAAATTATGTATCTGAACACACAGCTCTTAGGATTTAATTCTATCTTGAGTCTTGGCTTGTAGCATAGTTCATGACTGATCACTTCCCTGCAGAGACAAATGTGTGTGTTGACCAGAAACTGCAATAAACGTTGTCAGACAACTTGCTCAGGCACAGCTTTTCTCCAGCTCCTCAACTAGATATAATGTTTGACTAGCCTTACGCCAACACATTTTAGTGGCTTTGGCTGAGAAGTGAGTGCTGGAAACCACTAAGCCTCTGTTCCTTGAAATAAATAAAGTGCATAACGAGTTTATGTACCCATGATTTTTATGTCTCATAAATGTTCAAGAATATAAGATAGCAAAAGTTTGTTTTATCCATATTTGGTAGGTGGCTAAAAATAAACCAGAAGTTGTGCTTCTTCTTATGACTTTAAAAATACTGGTGTCTTCCCCTGACCCCAAATTACCAAATTGGAGAAGTTATTGGAATTTGGTACAGTATATTGCATAGTTTTAATTTTATGTTGCCATGGGCCTAAATGACCATTATAAAAACAAATTAGTAAGAACGAATTGCATTGCAGGAATAGCAATAGTGATTATGTCTGCAAAGGTGATACTTCTGCTCAGTGCACCAGAGCTCTACAGTATGAAGTTTACCCCATAACAGAAGCCCGCATTCTAATTTAGAGCAAATCAGATTATTGGATGAGATGGGGTGCCTCTTCAGCCTTGGATTTACAGAGAAGGGCACCTCCATTTGAAGCAACAAATGTCCTAGCTGTAAAGTATTCACTTTGTTACAACAGAAGTCATGTTGGCACCTTTGTAAAGTTCAGCAACACATTTATTATGGCCTAATTCTACATAATCCAGAATTCATTTTGCAAAGATGTAGAAACATAGGAAATATTCCTTGGCATAAATACAAAATTTTATTTTGTGCTTTTAGTACTGTTTTAATGTGGGGGAGGAGGGGAGTTTGTATATTTTTAACTATGTGTTGGGTTTTTTTATCCTGTAATCCAGTTGGAGTTTCATTCTTGGAGGAAATGTAGGGTATAAATGAAGTGATTGATTGAAAATAATTTAAATTGATTGAAATGGAGCCAAAGGGTCAGACAATGCAAGAGGATAGTTGTATGCATGTCCCAATGGTCACCATATTGCAAATGATCGAAAAATAAGCCTCACAATTTAAAGCAAGATTCAGGCAGTGTGGTATGATCCAATCCCCAGGAGGTGCTCCTGGTAATGAACAAGCCTACTATGTTATTTTTTAGTTCTTTTATTTCCTAGCTGATGCTTTGCATCCTGAGCATGTTGCACTGGGTTCTCTCGAAGGAATATATGTGTGATAGAGGCAAATTTTTGAATGCTGAAAATACAGGTGAGTGAGTCATGCTAACATAGAGTTCATCATTGAGTGTAACCCTAGACAAGTGTTTGGCTGCAGTAGTGACAGAGGGAGTTTTTAAATGGAATAAGTGGATAATTTCCTGACAGAAAGAACAGGTTTCTTCCTGTAGCTCTTCCGAGTTGCCATGTTTAATGGGTTCAGTCTTAAATATTATTGTGCAATTTACAAGAAAACAAGACTGCCAGCACACTTTAGATTATTTTCAGTAATTTAAAATTTCATCTGACAAATTTACTCTTAAGAGGTAGTCCTTCTTGCTTAGAAAAGGAGAATGCCTGCCTTCCATGCCTGCTTCAAGATATCCACATCTTCAAAAAATAAAATGTACGTCTCTTTAAAATCTGTATTGACTGAATTGCAATGACTAACATCCTCTGCATGTATCTTGCCGAGAAAACTCTGTGATAGGATCACCATAACTTAAAGATACACAACAGCATGAGTTAGGATTATCACCAGTTCAAAACATTCCAGTTATTAAATGTTCATATTAGACATTGTAGAATGGCTGTATTAAGTTGAAAGGAATGGAAGTGGAGATCTGGATGCAGAGCATGTATAGATGTGCTTTGGGCAGTGTGTGTATTATCCACAATGGGCTTCTGGTTATTCTGTCATGGAGCATTGCAATTATGTAATGGGATGTCAGCCGTACACCTTTAGCAGTGGTCCACATATGTTGTAGTACAGTGGTATTCAATATAGGGATTGCATGATGTAAGTAGAATGCAACTTGACTATGTGCTGTACTGCAGCAATGTAGGATCTCATTCCTGGTTGCCAAATCTGTTAAATCCCCATGGAACAGATGCCGGAAGAGCAAAATTACAACATGGTAGTCAGTTCATGCTGCTCCTTAAATTTAAATAATGTGTTTATTTGCAGTTATTAGAAAAAGTGCTACTTCACCATAACTACTTCACTGTTTTATGTCATAAATGGTGCATGCCAAAAGGATAATGATGAGCCATCAAACTTCAATAACAAGTGGCTACATCTTAAATGTATGGTTACACTTTGAGTGCAAATGGACAGATGGTGCGTTGGGTTACTTGTCCAATACCATTTGGTTTTAAGTTTAAAACAACATAAGAAGTAGAGTGAGACAAGCCCACTGTGCCCTAGCAGTGGGTGGCTTCATTGTATTCATGTATGATTTCCATCTGGCTGATAAATGCTAAAAAGTTTTAATTTTGGGGAGGGTGAGAATAGCAGTCAGCTGCCTTCCCACTCTATCCCATTTTGTTGATGCCACGTCTCCCATATGTGTTGCTGACACTGAGAGGGAAAGTGAATTACAGTTTATCAAGAGCACTATGTACAGTATATACCCTGATTATGAGTCTGTCTATTTTCAGTTAATTTCAAAAATGAAAAATCTGGTTGAGGAGGGTACTCTGTGTGAAACATTTCACAAGCTTTCACCAGGATAACCTTGCTAATCCCTGGTTTCCAGAGTTTGGTGTGATTAATCACTGATAAGAGATATTCTGCATGTTGCTGTATGCTGAACAGAAAAGTTGGCTAAGGGAGAGTGCAATATAAGTTTATAGAAATGAGACATAATACTGTACAGTGAAAATAGGCAGGAGTGTGTTTTCTCTCTTTCAGTGAAATTGTATTGAGATTCAGGACCAATTAGAGCATTTCATACGCAGCATAATTAATAGACAGTTATTGAAATAAGACCTTCTAGAGTTGTCCCTTTTAATAGCAGAGTTTGACTTAGGGCCCATTCACATTACAAAAAAAATCGGTTTTGAAACCGATTCAATCACGTGAAGTTCCTACTCACCCCGAATCTCACACAAGCGAATCCGGGGCTTGTACACCCGTTCCCAAGCCATGTAGGGCTTTTAGGTTATGACAACACCTTTTATTGCGCCCGGAAGCGAATGGGCACCAAGTGCAGATCTTTAAGTACAGGTGTAATATGACTGGCCCTGGAAGTACCAGTGACAGTCTGGCGGCCAATTCCTGTACCAATCTGTACTTCTGGGTGTGGTAACAGGTTGCCCCATGTAGAGCGATTGCAGAAGTCCAATCGAGAGGTTACAAGAGCATGTACTACCGTTTCAGGTCCCGGCGGGCGGCTTGGGCGCAGCTGGCGAATAAGCCGAAGCTGATAACAGGTGCTCTTGAATGTCGCATCCACCTGCGCTGTAAGGTGAAGCGACGAGTCAAGAAGCACCCCAGACTGCGCACAGAGTCCTTCACAGGAAGCGTGATCCGTTCAGGGACAGGTGGAACCACCGCCATTCCTGGACCAGGGGAACCTATCACAATTACCTCCGTTTTTCTCTGGATTCAGACCATGTTCAACTTATGGTCTACTTAGACTCCTGAATCCCTTTCACATGTAGTCTTGTCAGCCAGGTTCCTCCATCCTTATCTGTGCATTTATCCTCCCTCCCTAAATGTCATCTTTTGGCCTCTGAGGGAGAGAGAAGGCGGCCCAGTTCCATCAGGGGCTAGCCTGAGAGGAGGCTCCTCCCTCCCTAACTCATCTTTCGGCCTCTGAGGGAGAGAGTAGGCTGGCCCAGTACCATCAGGGGCTAGCCTGAAGAAGAGGCTCCTCCCTCCCTAACTGTCATCTTTCGGCCTCTGAGGGGAGAGGTAGGCTGGCCCAGTTCCATCGGGGTGCCTGAAGAAAGAGGTCCTCCCCCCTAACTGGCATCTTTCGGCCTCTGAGGGAGAGAGTAGGCTGGCCCAGTTCCATCAGGGGCTAGCAGAGAAGAAGAGCTCTCCTCCGTCATCTGCCTTGGTCCAGGCCTCAGAGGGAGAGAAGAATGCTGGACCTGATTCCCTCCCCCTCACCATTCCCTTCCCTTTTGTGTCGTGTTTTTAGATTGTAAGCTGTGGAGGGAACTGTCTGTTATCCCCTCTATTGTAACCGCTCGGATTCCCAGTGATTGGGCGGTATATAAATAAAACCTATTATTATATTATTATTTTCCGCTCTAAGTGCAGTACCTTACATTTCTCCGGGTTGAATTTCATTTGTTATCTTTGGCCCAGCTTTCTAGTCTATTCATGTCATTTTGACTTTTGATCCTGTCCTCTGGAGTATTAGTTACTCCTCCAATTTGGTGTCTTGCAAATTTGATAAGTATACACCAATTTGTCATCCATTTTGTCTATAATCTATCCTCAGATTGGCACCCTTTTCTTTTCTGAGAAGACGAGGCAAAGAGGTGTGAGTAATTCTGGCCTTTTCTCTGTCTTTGTTAGCATTTTGCCATTTCTCCACACGTAGCCCTATCGTTTCCTTATTCCTTTTGCTGCGGACATATCCAAAGAAGCCCTTTTTATTGTTTCTAACCTCAAGCAAGCCTGAGTTAATTTTGCCTAGCTTTCTGACATTACCCTACACATGCGCTGGTTTGAGTGAATTCCTTTGTTGTGATTTCCCCTTTTTCCATTCTGATACTGGTTCCGTTAAAACAGCTCAGTGAAAGTTCTAATCATCCATCCTGATTTCTTGAGACACCTCCCATATTTCTTCCTCATTGGAACTGTTTGAAATTGGGGCCGTCAGTATCTCCCTTTTGAGAAACTGATTCATCTTGAACTCTGAACTCAGATACATGAACTGTATCATGTCCATTGCCATTTGACATGATGGACGCTTAGTGTCCGCACGTTGCGGCACCAGAATGACATCAGAATGCGCAATTGGTGAATTTATATTCTGTACCAAAAACTAGCAATCTCTCTTAATTTTTAACTATGTGCGGTCAAGTGGTAAAACATGTTTAATTGCTTCCTTTTTCTCATGCAAACTGTTGTAATAGAGGTAATGGGGTGAAAAACAGTACAGTATGTCATACTGAATTTCATTGAAACAAGTGAGTTTTGTAAATATTAGATTTTTTTGTTGTTATTTGGTAAAGTAAGTGCAAGCTTTAAGGTGTGTCGTGGACCGTATATCTTCTACTATACTGTATCATGTAAGCATTTGAATTTTTTAATGGCGAACTAAAACTCCTAACGTTTGTTTGGAATTTCCAAGCGATCTATTCTCAAATACCAGCTGAGCCCATTGGCAACCTGAGTCGAACAGTATGTCAACAGATTGTTCTTTGTATTCATGATCTGCAAATGTGGTTTTCAAGTCAGCAGCTGGATCACGGATGTTCGAAAATACACAATACTGTACCCATTTCTGATGACAACTTCCTCACTTCTGACTCACATTGTTGTCACAGTGTGTCACTGTGGGTAGTATTCTTAGAATCTCTGGACTAAAGTAATATGAAGTTCTTAAGGCTTGAGTGGTGCATACTTTCTGTTAATAATTTAAATATTGGTACTTGACCACTGCAGTATGAAATATTGGGAATAATTATGGCTCAAACGGATATGTCATTTAATTCTAGTTTTTACTTTTGTAATTCCTTAAGTGCGTTTATTCTGTACCTTCAGTAAATTGCAAACTAAGATCAAAATTTATATACTGTGTTGGATTATTGAAATTAATTTTGGGGATTGTAAGGCAATTTGTGGATATTCTTAATTGCCTAGGTGTTGGTTTCTATAGAAATGTTCACGTTCAAAGTTGGGAGGAATATACATCAATCACATTTGTACAAAGTTTTAGGCAGGGGGTGGATGCTGTGAAGCAGCCCCTTTTTCATCTTTCTACGCTAAACACTAGAAAGTCTATGAACCCACTAATATACAAATATGTATCTGAACACACAGCTCTAGGATTTAATTCTATCTGAGTCTTGGCTTGTAGCATAGTTCATGACGGATCACTCCTGCAGAGACAAATGGTGTTGTTGACCAGAAACTGCAATACGTTGTCAGACAACTGCTCAGGCACAGCTTTTCTCCAGCTCCTAACTAGATATAGTTTGACTAGCCTACGCCAACACATTTTAGTGGCTTTGGCTGAGAAGTGAGTGCTGGAAACCACTAAGCCCTGTTCCTGAAAATAAAGTGCATAACGGTTTATGTACCCATGATTTTTATGTCTCATAATGTTCAAGAATATAAGTAGCAAAAGTTTGTTTTATCCAATTGGTAGGTGGCTAAAATAAACCAGAAGTTGTGCTTTTCTTCTATGACTTTAAATACTGGTGTCTTCCCCTGACCCCAATTACCAAATTGGAGAAGTTATTGGAATGTGGTACAATTTGCATGTTTAATTTGATGTTGCCTGGGTAAATGACCATGTATAAAAACAATTAGTAGAACGAATTGCATTGCAGGAATAGCAATAGTGATATGTCGCAAAGGTGATACTTCTGCTCAGTGCACCAGAGCTCTACAGTATGAAGTTTACCCATAACAGAAGCCCGCATTCTAATTTAGAGCAAATCAGATTATTGGATAGATGGGGGTGCCTTCAGCCTTGGAGTTTCAGAGAAGGGGCACCTCCATTTGAAGCAACAAATGTCCTAGCGTAAAGTATCACTTGTTACAACAGAAGCTGTTGGCACTTGTAAAGTTCAGCAACACATTTATTAGGCCTAATTCTACAAATCCAGAATCATTTGCAAGATGTAGAAAACTAGGAAATATCTTGGCATAAATACAAATTTTTTTGTGCTTTAGTACTGTTTTAATGTGGGGGGGGGAGTTGGTATATTAACTATGTGTTGGGGTTTTTTTATGCCTGTAATCCAGTTGGAGTTTCATCTTGGAGGAAATGTAGGGTATAAATGAAGTGATTGATTGAAAATAATTAAATTGATGAAATGGAGCCAAAGGGTCGACAATGCAGAGGATAGTTGTATGCATGTCCCAATGGTCACCATATTGCAAATGAGCGAAAAATAAGCCTCACAATTAAAGCAAGATTCAGGCAGTGTGGTTGATCCAATCCCAGGAGGTGCTCCTGGTAATGACAAGCTACTATGTTATTTTTTAGTTCTTTTATCCGAGCGGATGCTTTGCACCGGAGCATGTTTGCACTGGGTTCTCTCGAAGGAATATATGTGTGAAGAGGCAAATTTTTGAATGCTGAAAATACAGTGAGTGAGTCATGCTAACATAGTTTCATTGAGTGTAACCCTAGACAAGTGTTTGGCTGCAGTAGTGACAGAGGGGTGTTTTAAATGGAATAAGTGGAGAATTCCTGACAGAAGAACAGGTTTCTTCCTGTAGCTCTTCCGAGTTGCCATGTTAATGGGTTTCAGTCTAAATATTATGGTGCAATTTACAAGAAACAAGACTGCCAGCACACTTTAGATTATTTTCAGAATTAAATTTCATCTGACAATTTACTCTTAAGAGGTAGTCCTCTTGCTTAGAAAGGAGAAGGCCTGCCTTCCATGCTGCTTCAGATATCCACCCTCAAAAATAAATGTACGTCTCTTTAAATCTGTATTGACTGAATGCAATGACTAACATCTCTGGCATGATCTTGCCGAGAAAACTCTGTGATAGGAGCACCAAATAAAGATACACAACAGCAGAGTTAGGGAGATCACCAGTTCAAAACATTCCAGTTATTATGTTCATATTAGACATTGTAGAATGGCGTGTAAGTTGAAAGGATGGAAGTGGAGTCGGAGCAGAGCATGTATAGGATGTGCTTGGGCAGTGTGTGTATTATCCACAATGGGCTTCTGGTTATCTGTCATGGAGCATTGCAATTATGTAATGGGATGTCAGCCGACATTTAGCAGTGGTCCACATATGTTGTAGTCAGTGGTATCATATAGGGTTGGCATGAATGTAAGTAGAATGCAACTGACTTGTGCTGTACTGCAGCAATGTAGGATCCATCCTGGTTGCCAAATCTGTTAAATCCCCATGGACAGATGCCGGAAGAGCAAAATTACAACATGGTAGTCGTTCGCTGCTCCTTAAATTTAAATAATGTGTTGATTTGCAGTTATTAGAAAAAGTGCTATTCACCATAAATACTTCACTGTTTTAGGTCATAAATGGTGCATGCCAAAAGGATATGATGGCCTCAAACTTCAATAACAAGTGGTACTCTTAAATGTATGGTTACACTTGAGTGCAAATGGACGATGGTGGCGTTGGGTTACTTGTTCCAATACCTTTGGTTTTAGTTAAAACAACATAAAAGTAGAGTGGAAAGCCCACTGTGCCCTAGCGTGGGTGGCTTCATTGTATTCATGTATGATTTCCATCTGGCTGATAAATGCTAAAAAGTTTAATTTTGGGGAGGGTGAGAATAGCAGTCAGCTGCCTTCCCCTCTATCCCATTTGTTGATGCCACGTCTCCCATATGTGTTGCGGAAAGAGAGGGAAAGTGAATTACAGTTTATCAAGAGCACTAGGTACAGTAATACCTGATTATGAGTCTGTCTATTTTCAGTTAATTCAAAAATGAAAAATCTGGTTGAGGAGGGTATCTGTGTGAAACATTTCACAAGCTTTCACCAGGATAACCTTGCTAATCCCTGGTTTCCAGAGTTTGGTGTGATAATCACGATAAGAGATATTCTGCATGTTGCTGTAGGCTGAACAGAAAAGTTGGCTAAGGGAGAGTGCAATATAAGTTTATAGAAATGAGACATAATACTGTACAGTGAAAATAGGCAGGAGTGTGTTTTCTCTCTTTCAGTGAAATTGTATTGAGATTCAGGACCAATTAGAGCATTTCATACGCAGCATAATTAAGAGCAGTTATTGAAACAGACTTCTAGAGTTGTCCTTTAATAGCAGAGTTTGACTTAGAACAATTGGCTAGAACCACTTATGCCTTGAGTAGTTCATATCCTGGGCTCTACATATTCTGTTAAAAGGACCAGGAACAACTTAATGTAGTGAATTCTTCTTTCATGGGCTCTGTGAATCACACAATGGCATATGCAAAGGATGCAATGTGCTTGTGCAGTGCCTCACTTGGATCCTTCGGAGGTATTCTTTAAGCGTCTTGGCTTATCCACTCTCTGAGTTACCTACAAGCTCACTTTCAACCTAAGCCCTCAGTTCTGTTTTCTCTGCAGCAGCAGCTTCTTGGGAACATTTTGCTGCTTACTTTCCTATCAAACTTGATTTTTGTGTTTGACTCAGTCTTGCTTGCGTTTTGGTGGCTATTTTCTCATTTGGTGACATGGTACTTTAAAAATTGTTCCAAGTGCCTGGTGAAATACTGGAGTTGAATGGTTATTCACATGCGTTTTTTACTGGCATAGGCCAGTTGTAACACACACACTGTTGTTAACGCTCTACTGTATGAGCTAAGCTTATCAGAGTTTCTTGGCAGTTGGGAAACAGTCTCATCTGAGGGATCATCAGGTTCTTGTTCCTGCCCTGCCTCAATCCTCTTTGGTTCTGACTTCATCAACTTATCGGACTAATTGTTGCTAGTTCAACAGGACATGGGATTGTGCTGACTTTATTTGGGCATGTTGTGCCAGAAGTTGGAATTTGGACAACAGCTCCCAGAATCCCCCAGATATCATACTGGCTGGGGAAATCCTGTTAGTTATAGTCCAGAAATTAGGTTTAGGCTCTGATGCCCTTTATTAGTGCAGTATCCAGACACAGTGAATGGTGTGCTCTGTCATTGCCCCATCATGACTGCCGTTCCCGGAAAATCATGTTAACTTTGCCATTTGGGCGATAATTAACTGGGATGTGGGTGTGTGCAGAAGGCAGAGTAGTGTGCATTTGTGGAGCCATGAGGAACTGAAGACAAATGTACTCTGGAAACTACCTGAAGACATTCTTTGAAGCCTGAAGATAATGTATCTAGGATTCCTCTCTTGTATCCCTTCCCCATCTTTTTAGGCTAGTTGGGCTTCTGTCCTCCACCAGCCCTTCTGTCGTGCCTAATTACTATGCTAATCCAAATAAAGATACTCAGTGGAATCCCTTTGGCTGGTGGGAAAAGTACAAGTCTTTCACTGTAGCACACCCTGACTGGGAGTCCTCCCAAGGGAGGTCAGGTGGTTCCATCCCTTCTGAGTTCTGGAAGACTTTGGACACTGCCATTTTGTATAGCCTTTGGCTCTTAAATTAAGGATGGTCTTCTCTGGCTGTTTTAAAACTGTTCAAATGAGAATACTCTTTAAAATGTTTGGATTGGTTAAATGGATTTTAGTTATTTATTTAATGTTTTTAATGTGTCTCAAATGATTGTGCATTTCTTTGAGGGCCTGTAATGTCTCTTCAGTCAAAGCTTTCTCGTTTATTGTGTTAATATTTATGTTGAACAAGCACTGACAGACATCAGAATGAGGCATCTGGCTTAATCACCATTATTACTAGGGCCCTGGTTTATAAAACCTGTTCCACTTGTCAGTGTACCAATTCCAGCTCCTGTAAACAAACTTCCCAGCTGACTCCTGGTTTGTGATGGAAACTTTAGTGTGCTTTTGGGCCATGCAGGCTTTTGTGGTGGAAAAGAAAGATGGCTGAACTTCAAGGAATTTGCTGGAAAACGTATATATTTAGCACTGTCTTGTTTATGAGTTATCTTACAAATTTCTCTGGGTAGCATAGGAATTGCAATGGAACAATTTAAAATGTTCTTTGTAGTTTTTTGTAGTTTAATTTTCAGACGCCAAGTGGTGTTCTGTGTTTTTAATAGAAAGTGGGACTGAGATGTGGCCTGTAAAGAATTTGAGCTTTAAGCTTCAAAGTCTGCTTATGTTACTGAGAACCTACATCATTATTTAGTCCTGTTTGATAGAAAGGAGTTTCGGGGAGCTTATAGAGTCATCTTGTGACACCAGGGTTCCCGTTAAGCTGCTAATTCAAGTGTTGTGCTTGGATTCAGTTTGAAATGAACTTCAGCTGCTATATTCCTTTGATTGCCAGGAACATGTGTTATTATATTATTATTATTCTGAATGGACAGTACACCACTGAATAAACATTACCTGCGCCCATACATCTAGGATTAGAAAATCAGTGTCCTTGAGAGGCTTAAATTTTTTTTAGACAGTTTTCAGGCCTCACCCTCTCACTAGTGGGAATGAATCACAATTTATATGTGAATTAGTGAGGTGCTCTCATCCACCATGTTGCCTGCAGAGTGCTCTTTCTAAATATTTTTGTACACTAGCAACTTTTTATA
Organism: Sceloporus undulatus; assembly: GCF_019175285.1. Lineage (NCBI taxonomy): Eukaryota > Metazoa > Chordata > Lepidosauria > Squamata > Phrynosomatidae > Sceloporus > Sceloporus undulatus. Next base: position 31,136,940 of record NC_056524.1, on the reverse strand, counting down.
CTAGCAGTAGAAAGCAATATGCAACGTACCAATTTTTCTGCAAGGCACTAGCACAAAACCACTTATGCATTTGCATAAGAAAGTGCTTGCTATGGTTTTTTTTATTTGCAATCTTTCATCATCACCTCTTACATACAAAAGTAAGGCAATAATTCCACAAGCATACAGTATATTAAGGTAAAGCAGATCGTCTTCACTGGACCAGAGTTTTTTGAGATACAAGGCAGTCTGGCATTGTGAAGATGCTGCCCTTTCAGAAGAAAGGAAAACCAGTACAATACTCAGGAGCCCATGAGGACATACTTCCCCCATAAGATTCTGCCTCCCCAATAAAATTTTCCTTCAGTTTCCAATTTCTAACATGGCAAGAACTTCAACTAAGCATTAGAAATACAGCTTAGATACAAAAAGAAAAGGGGCAGGCAAAGACCAAGGGAATATGAGCAATTTTCTATGTCTCACTGTCTATCCGGGGACTGAAGGCAAATTTCAGGAGGGAGGCAGAATTCTCATTTTGGAAGGGCAATGCCTGCTTTTTAGCTGCCTCCATGCCTGGTAACTACTTGCTACAGTACTAGGGATTTGTGGCAGATTTGCTGGCATCTCTGCCTCTTCCTAGAGAGATTCTTGTATTGCTTGATTAGGTCAGCCAGTCATTACCTTGGCACATTACCATTAACATTAGCCTGACATCAGGCCTGGAACAGATGTGTCATTTATATATTTATTTATATATTTAGAGCTTTGTTACAGAGATAGTGGCTTCTGTGGCAAGTTTTTTTCCCTCTCCCACACCTCTGAATTTCTAAATAGATGGTGGCAGAGCTTAAACAAATTACAGTTGGTCCTCTAAACTAGGGTTGCCAAATGGAGGACCTCCGAACCGGGACAAATGTAGGACCGGTTTGAAAAGTAGGACTTTTTTTTTTTAATTTCCTGGCTAGGAAATAAAAAAAAGGCCTACATTTCAAACCCTGTCCCCTCCTCCTATCCAGCTTCGGAGGACGCCTAGGCCGGCCCAAGCGGGAGGAGGAACGGGGGCCGCTTGGAATCGCGGCGATTGCCGCGGTGCCAAGCAGCCCTCCCTCCCTCCCGGCCTGGGAGGAAGCCTAGGCCGGCTCCCAGGCGCGAAGGGCGCGGGAAGCTTGGCATCGCGGTGATCGCCGCGTGTGCCGGGCTTACTCACCCTCCTCCCGGCCGAGAGGGAACCTAGGCCGGCTCTCAGGCCGGGAAGGGCGCTGGCAAGCTTGGCATCGCGGCGTTGCCGCGGTGCCGGGCTTCCTCCCCCTCCTCCCGGCCTGAGAGGGAGGTTAGGCCGGCTCTCAGGCCGGGAAGGGCGGGGGAAAGCTTGGCATCGCGGCGATCGCTGCGGTGCCGGCTTACTCACCCTCCTCCCGGCCTGAGAGGGAGGCTAGGCCGGCTCTCAGGCCGGGAAGGGCGGGGGAAGCTTGGCATCGCGGCGATTGCCGCGGTGCCAAGCAGCCTCCCTCTCCTCCCGGCCTGAGAGGAAGCCTAGGCCGGCTCTCAGGCCAGGAAGGGCGGGGGGAAGCTTAGCATCACGGCGATCGCCGCGGTGCCGGGCTTCCTCCCCCCCTCCCGGCCTGAGAGGAGCCTAGGCGGCCCCCAGGCCGGGAAAGAGGCGGAGGCTGTTCTCATCGCGGCGATCGCCGCGGTGGGAAGCGGCCTCTCCTCCTCCCGGCCTGAGGAGAAGCCTCGGCCGGCTCCCAGGCCGGGAAGGAGGCAGGGGCCGCCCTCATCGCGGCGATGGCTGCGGTGGGAAGCGGCCTCCTCCTCCTCAAAGGCGCGCGGGCGGGAGTGAGCGTCTCCACGGCTGGAGCTCCAACCGCGGAGAGCCTTCCAGGCCTCAGCAAGGCTTGGAGCCGCCCGGTGGCCGCGGTGGCCGCGGTGGTGGGGCCGTCCCGTTTGGGCGCCAAACCGGACCGGGACTGGGACGGCACCGCCCAAACCGGGACGGTCCCGCCGGGGGGCGGGATAGGGCAACCCTACTCTAACCATGATTCTTTATCCTTGGATTCAACTATGCACAGCTTCAAACTATTCCAAAAAACAAAAATTCCAAAGGCAACCCTGATTTTGCTATTTTATATGGGACACATTTTACCATGCCATTGTGTATCAATGGACTTGAGTATCCATGGATTTTGATATCCACGGAAGGTCATGGAACCAACCCCAGCTGATACCAAGGACACACTTAACATTTGGGACTACAGTTCCCAGAATCCCCCATGGCCACAAATAAACGTGACAGAAGGACAGCCATGTACATCACTTCAAATTCTTGGGAGGAAAGGCAGAATATAATGTAATAAATGTAAGAAAATAGTTCTTTCCCCTGACACTGTTTCCAAGCAACTGAGGTTCAGTGGCTTAAAGCTTTTCCAACTTTGATAGTAGCCATGGATACTAGGTTTGCCCTCCACAAAATTACATTGGAAATAGTAACCCCCGGGCCATTCCAATACTTAAACATAAAGGAATATGATTGATGGCTAGGAAAACAGTGCATGCTACAAGCAGTACTACATAGCAAGAAATCTGTTTCCAATGCACAACCAGCCATGGCATAGAACTTCATTCAGTTCAAAGAGATACTGTCTAAATAATTATGCAGACAAGGTGCAAGTGACGAGAGCTGATGGCTGTGAGCTGACTCAACACTTGCAATTAATGAAAACTAAACAAGCTAGTTTATTGCCTTAGTGACAATTTTGCCATTTCAGCTTAATGTATACTACCAAAGTTATTCCCATCAATGCATTGCAAGCAGGATTAATGCCTTAAGGCATTTAAAAGGTGGGCTCCAAATAAAGTGAAAGAGATTTTTTTAAAGACGGGGGGGGGGGGGAAGTAGATTATTTAGAGATACATCTATCTGTCTTTTTGCATACTCGATTACAACCGAAGCCTGAGTTTTGCAGGTTTCTGTAGAATTAGGGTGGGGTTCTGTTTCAGTGAGTAAAACAATAGGAGAAACAGCTTCCAGAAAAGTGAGCTTTATACTAGCAGACAAAACTGCCTTATACTGATCAGACTGTTCTATTACCAACTGATATATTATTTACAGCTATAGTGGGGGACCTCAGGCCCCAGAGCGCCAAGTCTTAAATGGGCCCTCAGGTTTTTCATGACACCACGTTGGGTAGTCTTCCAATTTTTATGTGGACACCACACCCCCACCCAAAATTTGAAAGCCTCTCTTAAGGTTTAGATACAGTGCGCCCACGTATACAGGGGGCACGCTTTATGCCTCAAGCCGGAGGAACGCGTGGGTACAAAACGCCGCTTCCCCACAGAAAGGGGGCTTCAAGCCCAGGACACCCTGCGGCGTGGGGAGGAGGAGAATTTCTCCCTTGCTTCACTGGGTGCAGCCACTGAAGGCTGCGCCCAGCGACGCAAAGCGGCGCCGCAAACCAGGAAGGAGCTCTGAAACGGAGCTCCTTCCTGGTCCGCGTAAGCACACTAGGCACCCTGACACAGAGCGAGGACATCACGCGCGCCGCCCCGTATAGAGGCGGCACGGCGGTGACGTCCTCATGGCGGCGGCCGTCTGAATGGGCCGCCGTCATTTTTTACGCGCAGAGTGCGTATTAGGGTTAGGGAGGTGCGGAAGCACCGCACCCCCTAACCCTAGTACGCGCTCTGCGCGTACTTTAATGGCGGTGTGTAACCCGCCGTGATACCGAAAGGGCATGACAAGTCTATGGAGCAAAGATTTGAACTTGGATCTGATCCAGCTCCAGACGTTAAGCATTACTCTGTACTGCTCCTCTCAGACTTTGGGGAGCTATAAAATATTGTTAACTATAAAATATTATGAAGGTTGGTACACAGTGGAAAGGGAAGATGCAATAATAATGGTAATTTGCAGAAAAACAATACAAATTA
>NC_056524.1:31118641-31133006 GCF_019175285.1 Sceloporus undulatus | reverse complement strand
ATGCAATAATTAATGTGCTTAATTTGCAGAAAAACAATACAAATTAGAGTAATTTGCAGAATTAATATAATTGCATAATATGCAAATTAGGTGCTCAGATATGCAGTATGGCAGTCCTATTCTATGCTCAGCTCAGCAATTCAAGGTAAGGTTGAGGAAACTTCATCTAAGGAGATTATCAGATGAGGCTTCAACAGTGTAGCAATCATGTTTTTGCACCCCTAAAATATTCTGACATAAAATAGGCCAATTATACCCCAAAAAGCATGACTGGGTTATTCTTGGCCATTTTGGGGGAGCAGACATGTTTTAGGCAGTGAGACGTGTTTTCTTCCAAATGAAAGAAGTCACTTCTGGTTTGGGGGAAAACAAGATCTCTTTTTGTATCCCACCTTTAGGGAAAAAGCAGGATATAAATAGTATATCAATAATAATAAATTATGGGCTTGAATGCCCCTCTAATCCCTAGAAGTTGTTGTTGTTTTCTTATATCCTGCCTTTCTCCTAATATAGGGACTCAAGACAGTGAACAAGTATAAAACAATACAATGTAAAAGCAATACAAAATATTAAAATACATCAATATAAAATTTAAATAAACAATTAATGTTAAGGATTAAAACAGTTATAAATTAAAATATAACATATTAAAATACAAACCATTAAAAAGTTGCCTGACTCTGCCTTAGAACTACTTCTAGATTTCTTTTTGTATAAAAAGAAACTGCACCTGGGGCCAAATTACTACTAACAATATGAAATCTCTACTGATCACTTCCTGCATTGAATAGTACATAGTAAAAGTCCTGTTCCTCAAAGAGCTTTGAAAGGTTCCTAAATGGGTTATACCTAGACTCCTCCAGTTAGCATGACCAGTGAAGAATCTGGGAGTTGCAGCCCAAAAGGAGACTTTTCCAAATGGTGATTCAGCTTTCTACAATAGTTATCCATTGCTTTTGTGCTAAAAGATAAAAATAGCAGCCTCTTTGTACCTTTGCTCCAAATGTAGGCCTGAGAATATCTACTATATTTTCTCATGTCTTAGACATTGTGGAGTGACTGCATGCAATTGTCAGGATATTTTTTAAGCATTAATACCACAATTAACAAAGCCTCTGACAGTGAATCACCTCTTTGCAAAGGCTTTTAATGTGTAATAAGCCAGTGGAGTTTTCTTATGTACTTTTAAACAACAAAATACTCTCATTTACGAAAGAGAACATGTAATGATATTTGTTCATTGCTAGAGTCTTTGCCCTTGATATTTACCTGAAGAATATCATAAAATACAAAATCTGTTTTCTCTCTGCTTTGTTCCTGTTAATTATTATATGGCAGAGTCTTGGAATTCTTCAGATTATATTATGGCATCTCTCAAGGTCTTTCTGTGCTTTAGGTAAGTTAAGGGTCAGCAACTTCAGTGTCCAGCATCAAATCCAATCCAGTCAGTAGCACTGATGTGTGAAATACCTTGGCGACTGACCATGGCTAAGCAGATGAGGGCATTCAGATTCTAGATCCTTGGCATTCCAGTAAAAAACAACCAGATGGCAGGTAGGAGAAGCCTGTGCTCAAGCAGCTAAATCTGGTGAGCCCTCTGTGTGGCTCTCTGAATACCATTGGACTCCAAGGCGCTGAGCAGATGGACCAGGATAGCATAGGCTAAGCCTGTACTATCTTGGCCTGGGTCCCAACCCCAATCAGTCCCCAGACTGGCTCAGGGACAGGTTGGTATTTACACTTTTTACTCACCCACTTGTCCCCGCACCGTGGAGCCACAACCACCACACACCTCTTACCTCCCTCTGCTATTGCCACTGATGAAAAGATCCCCATTGCTGCATCTCACATGGAAATGGGGTAGCTGGCTACACACACATGGCCAAGTGCCCCATTTCCACATCAGATGTGGCAATGGGGGTCTTTTCACCAGTGGCAAGAGAAGAGGGAAGTAAAGGATGCCCAGGGCTATCTGATATGCTGGGGTTTGTTGCAGCAAATGGCGGGTTCTTCTCACCTATGCTAGGACCTCTTTGACCCAGGATCAGCCTGGATCCATCAGATCCACATCCGATCCAAGCCTGGGGCTAATTGTGTCATCCAAACACAGTGAATCAGGTTGTTAGAGTGAAAATTGGAGATGATTCGTGTACTTGTAATGGTTATGTAAAAGAGGGAATTTCAGCAGGTGTTGTTTGTTAAATGATTGCCTGACAAGCAGCTGCTGAAATTCCCTCTTGTACATAACCATTACAGGTACAGGAACCCTTTGTAGTTTCCATACAAAATTAGACAGTGATGAGGGATGCTGGGAGACGAGGCTCAAAAGCAGTTGGGGGGGGCATACTTTGGCCACTCCTGGGCTCATCTAGGAGCCAGTTTTCCCAATAAATGAGGGGTGAGACCCTCTTGTAATTACAGTTGGGCCTTCATATCTGTGGGGGATTTGTTCCTGACCCTGTGGGGATACAAAAAAAAAAAAATATGGTCACTCAAGTCCTGTCATCCCTAATAGCAGCATGACATGTGTGTGGCTGCTAGTATGGCTGCATGCAAACATTGCCATTTGGGACAACAGGGCTTACACCAACACTAATATTATTGTGAAATATAAAAGAGTATTATTGCTTCATATTGCCATAACTGAACTTCCAGCACTGGAAAGCAGGTCCTGAGAAAGGTCCTAGCTGGCAATATTGCACCAGAAATGTTGGAATTAGAATCTGAAATTTAAAAATTTGAAAACTGGAGTCAATTTACTTCTACATAGGATATTGACATGGAGCTAAGCCACAGCGCCTATATCTCCTCCAAGTTGAATCTTTCACAAGTCATGTAGCCCCTCTCCATCCCTCACACAGAATCCAACTGGACTTACCTCAGCTTTGGCAAGTAGATAAACCTTACCACACTGGGGAAGCAGCAGGGTAATTCAAGGAATGCAGTTAGACTGTATCAACGTCTTACAACAAAAGTAAATGGCCAGGGCATTTCAGAAAAGCAAATGGCCAGGGCACTGGATGGGCTGTGCTCTCTGCCTTGCAGTATCTGCCACCCAGGGCTTTCACTACCTAATGATAGGGCTGTCCCTGACAAAACTCTTGTCAAGTTGAACAGTGTTTGTCAGGCTATTTGATGGAGGCTGGCATCTTTTTCACTTGAAGTCTCAGGGACTGACGAGTATCATATTTGTACCCATTGGCTACAGCTGTTTCCCCCCCCCCCGAAACCGTGCAGACTGGAAGATGATGGCTTACAGATTGTCAAGGACTTCAGCTTTGCACAGCACTGATGTGAAGTACCAGGGATATGTTGCTTTTCAATATCTGGAAAGGTAAACAGATGATCCAGTGCATTGATGACCAAGAATTTTGTTTATTCACATCAGCAATCCTTTATCCTCTGCCATGATATAATAATTGCATCAGCAGGTGAAGCCCACTTCCCTGTGGGGTGGGATGGAGACTACAGTGCCACATAAGCATAGGTCAAGTTAAGCAATGGGAAGAATGTCTGGGTAGATATTTTCAGCTCATTGAGTACAGCATAAAGACATTGGAGATAAAGGATTCCTTGCTGGAGCCAAGGAAAAACAAACGGTGAGTGTTAATAGGATGTAGCTCCATCTTTTGAATGAGATCTGACTCATAGTTTACTGGGGTCAACAGATGTGTTTCTACTGACTTGAATGGGCTCTGATGAAATTAATGGGTGTGTTGCTAAAGGATGGTTAGAGCAGGCTTTTGAAAAGGCAGTTTGCAAAGCATAGATTTCACTGAGGGCCTTCCACTGCATCCTCGGGGGGGGGGGCAGCAGAAAAGTTTACCTCCACCAAATACCTCCATATTCAGCTATGTATCAGCCAAAATGCCAAACAGAAGTGAAGCAACATCACTCCTTGCCACCCTTTGGCATGGTTATCCATGGAAAATAACCCAAAAAGTGTATTATTATTATTATTATTATTATTATTATTATTATTATTATTATTAAAAATGAGTTTGCAGTTGGTGGGAATGGAACTTTGGGAGAGAGAAAAGAGAAACACAAGGTGAAGACCAAGAGAGGGACTGACTACTAATAGTTACTGACTAATAGCCCAGCAGCTGTGGCTGTGATGGCTTGAGTCCTCATGTTAGATGCCAGAACTGGGGGGGGGGGGGGGAAGGCTTGGTCCATCTCCACCAAAAAAAAAGCTTGCAATTGAAGAGAAGAGAGGCATGATTGAGTTGTCAAGTACCAACTCATTTAAAAAAAAAAAGAGGGGGCAGTCCTTAACTAAAGACAGAAAGGGAGCTGGCATCAGATTTTACATCAATTATACCTAGCAGCAGCAGATTGCCCATAAAACAGTCAGGAGGTTTGGTAAACAATAATTAAAATCCCTCCTCTACAACAGAAGTAGATTACAGTACTAATAATGTTTAATAAGAAAAGGGATAGTCACAGCACATTGCTAATTGATCATTTGAAATTGCAAATTCGTTTGACATCACCTTCCTGCTAAGCAGTAATTCTAAATCTGATATTCTACCCCTTGCTGAAATCCCCCTGATGAATCAAGCAACATTCGGCTTGGAGTTATCCCAAGTCTTGTTTGCTGTAATCTTTCATAAATCTAATAACAGCCTTCTATGATCATGTGGTTTCCACAGCAGTAACCCAATATGTTACTATTAGTGTTTGGGTTGGTGTGTTTTTTCCAAGACGGAGATTGGAAAACCATCATTGAAAAAATACACTCATTATTACACACAGAGACACAGATACCCGTTGATGTCACTTGCACTATTTCCTAGCTTGGATGAATGCCATGCCTTGGCCTGGCAAGCTGTCTGCACGCAATCAGTTGTTTTGGGAAATCAACCAAGGAGCTGTAATCTATCTCTCCAGCTGGTGCCGGTACAGCTGCACTGGAGAGAAAGGTGCTAATTGCATGGTATTCATTCAAGAAAGGATGAGCCCAGTGCCCTTTCCAAACTGGTAGGTAATATTATGATGTGCAGGCCCTGGGGACTTTTTTCTTTTAGAGAGGTAATGACTGGTTTGTAGTATGATAAGAGCAGGTCCTATAGGTGCATCTACCCTGTTGAAATAATGCAGTTTGACACCACTTTTAAGTGTCGTAGCTCCATTTTATGGAATGCTGGGGTTTGTCGTTTTACAAGGTCTTTAGCCTTCTCTGCCAAAGACTGGTGGTGCCTCACAAAATTACAAATCCCATGATTTTGTAGGATGGAGCCATGGCAGTTAAAGTGGTGTCAAACCACATTAACTCTACAGTGTAGATCAGTGGTTGCCAAACTTTGGTCCTCCAGATGTTTTGGATCACAGCTCCCAGAATTCCTGACCATTGGCCAAGCTGGCTGGGGTTTTGGATGTTGAAATCCAAAACTCCCATAGGACCAAAGTTTGGGAATCACTGGTGTAGATGGCACCCAATAGCAGCCTTAGCTGATGAAATTGAATGAACTGTCAGGCTTTTAAAAATAACAGAGATCACTTCAGATTAAGTCAACAAGAGGCCTCCGGGCTGCCACCTGGCCCTTCTGCAGCAGCGGTGGTGGTGGTGGTGGTGTGGAGGCTGAGGTGGCGAGGAGGCCTCTAGCACTGCTACTCTGCCACCGCCACCACCAGTGCGGAAGGGCCAGGTGGCAGCCCGGAGGCCTCTTGGCCTCCACAACCACCACCCGGCCTTTCCTGCGGTGGTGGCGGTGAGGAGGCGGTGGCAGCGGCAAGGAGGAGGAGGTAAGTAGGAAGGATTGATGGAGGCAGGGAGGGAATTAAAGAAGGAACAAGGGAGGGAAAGAGGAGGGGTGGAGAGGAGGGGAGGAGAGGGACTTTTGTCCCCAATGGCAGTGCACATGCATGCACGCCGTCATTGGGGATCATATGGGTTTGCCATCCGCGGATGCTCAAATCCGCATATAAGGAGGGCCCACTATAGAATATATAGATAAGCAAAACAAATAGACAAACAAAACACACAAAGCAAATAACACATAAACTTTAACATCTCACAACTTCCAGACTCTAAATAATTAAACAATAATATTTTATTATTATTTTAAAATTAAAATTGAAAAGGTCACTCTGAATTCTGATCCTGTCCTTTGGTGTCATTTGCAAATTTGATAATCATGTCTTGATAAGCCAGAGATTTACCTGTGTGTTGACTTGTTATTCAATGGGTCTGCTTTAGCTGGGACTAACCAATAAGATTCTGGCCATTGTTTGAGGCAGCCATCTCACTCAAAATAATAAACCAACATAGGTAAGCAAAGGGGTCTTTGGGATCTACTCCCCTTGGCTTTTGGCAACATCTTTCCTCCTGACTATCCGCCCCCCACCCCATGAACATAATTAAAAATGAGCTTGTCACCTCAACTCCATAACCACATGTTTTGCATTTCTATTGCTATTCTCACACCCAACCTGCTTATGTGGGTCTGTGCCTGGACCATCTGCTTCATGCATCTGAGGACTCAGGTCTACAAAAGCTCATGTTACCAGCTTCTTTCTTTCAGTTAGTCTCAAAGGTGCTACAAGATCCCTTTGCACACTGATTTTCCAGACTAACACAGCTATGTATTTGATTTCTACCAACATCTGTTACTGACAGGGAACAGCAGATAGGTGTTGTGTGGGAGGACATCCCACACAAGACTCAATACTAGCTCACCTAGCCCAATGACTGCCTGTTGTAGTTGAAATCAAAAGATGGAGTTGCTTTAATTACTGCTTTGATATTTATTCATTTATCTTAAGTATTTCTGCATCACCTCCTAGCCCACAAGGGCTCTCGAGGTGATGAACAAAATCCAATTAATACAAAGATTAAAATATTTTAAATACACATTAAAATACTGTTTAAAAACACTTAAAAGCAGCCTGAAAACAATCCTGCCAGTTTTGAAACAGTTAAAACAGCAATTTCAAACACTGAATGTCATGCAGAACAGCAGTCTTCTGGCTGGCCACCGGAAGCTTAAAAGAGATGAAGCCAGCCTAATTTGTTTTGGTAGAGAGTTCCACAATCCAGGTGCTCCTACAGATAACGTCCTGTTATGTGCACCCAGTTGGGAATGTGCAACAGGGCCTTTTCTGAAGACCTCGGATTTATGGCAAGCTCATATGGGAGCGAGTGGTCATTCACATATTTTGTCTTAGGAGAAGAAGAAGCAGCTTTGTTTATACCACCTCTCTTTAAGGCATATGGTCTCCTTAAAAGTATGAAAAACAAAGCAGAGCTTGGAAACCTTGTTATTTGGACCACAGCTCTAAAACTTGCAATGCTGGCTACTGGATTCTGGGTGTCATAGTCCAAAAAGTAGATTAGATTCACTCCTAACCATAACTGCCAATGACCATGTCTGTACTGTTCCTACATAGTTTCAATCTAGGCTCATGCTTCCTTTTAATTCTTTGAAAAAATATTTATAAAGTTACAGTCAAGGATAAAATATTAAATTCATCACCAAGTTGCTTATTTTAGAGCTGATAGTGAATAAGTGGACAGACAACTGTAGTTTGAGCTTTATGTTTAAACTTGCATGTCTCATCCCTTTCTTGGCAAACAGAGAACCATTTTGCCAGTAAGTAGATTCCTGGGAGGAGATGCCTGGGGTTTCTACTTGTAAATTCTCTACTGTCATGTTTTTAAGAAACATTCTCTGGATTATCTACAACAGCAACTCGGGCTCTTTGGGGCATATGCATCAGAGCCAGCAACAACAAAAGATTACCACTGAAAACAAAAATCAAACTTAACAGAAGCTCTGCAGCAATAAACTGGCTGCACTAAGGTCTAAACATAAATGCAATCAGTGGCATCACTAAGGAGTGTGGGAGGTTCGGACCACACTGGGTGACACCACTATTCCTCAAACATCTGCTTTTGGGCAGAAACTGGCTGTGTCCCTTTAAAATGCTGTAAGAGATTATGTGAGTGGGGTGAGGCTTACTGGGAGGAGAAAGGAGAAGCCCCAGATTTTAAATGTTTTTTTAATTAAAAAATAATTTTTAAAACATTTAAAGAATCAATTTTTTATCTTTTGAATTACTTTTTTAAAAAGTGATTTAAAGACATCACATTTTGCCAAATGTTCACTTCTGTGCATATGATATTGTAATTTAAAGGTATACAGTTGGCCCTCCATATCCATGGATTCTTTATCCACAGATTCAAGCATCTATAGCTTAAAAATATTCAAATATATATATATATACATTCCAAAAAGCAAACCTTGCTTTTGCCATTTTATATGAGGCACACCATTTTACTATCCACTGTATTTAATGATACTTGAGCATCCACAGATTTGGTATTCACAGGGGATGCTGGAACCATACCCCAGTGGATAACAAGGGCCCACTGTAATTTTAATTTTGCTAGTTATTTATATCACAGTTATTACCATGACATTCAGTGATATGTAGGAATTACAATTTATGAGTAACATTAGTACAAAAAACATGATTTAAGATTCTGTATGGTGTGGTATGAGAGGAGGTTGGGGGTGTGTGACACCATGAGTTACTGCACCAGGTGACGCCAACCCTAGTGATGCCACTGAATGTGATAATTGATTCCTTCAAAGGATCCCAATAGGACTGACCCAAAACCATTAGCATTTTTGGCAGGACTGGAAAACACCAAAGAGATGGACATCATATCTTACAACTCCACAGGGTAGGTCAATGCTGCTATCCCTGTGTCCCACTTAGGTGCCTTAGGTGGTGAAGAAGCAGCTTTATTTATTTAATCAAGGCTGACATTCTGTTAATGCATCTTATGCTTCTATTGTTGTTGTTAACTGTCCTTGAGTTGATCCCATCTACAATACTCCCTATTTTCCAGTGCTCTGCTTAGATTCTGTAAATGCTTACCCGTGACCTCCTTAATAGAATTTATCCATCTAGCATGCAGTCTTCCTCTCTTTCTACATCCCTCCACCTTTCCTAGCATTATTGTCTTTTCCAATGAGTCATTCTTTCTCATGACATGACCAAACTAAAACAGCCACAATTTTATCATCTTGGCTTCCAGGCTTGATCACTCTTCTCTTCTCCAGCACCACATCTCACATAAATTGATTTTCCTTCTATTCACCTTCTTCACTGTCCAGCTATTGCCACTGTACATGGTAATAGGGGAAACAATGGCTTGTACGATTCTAACTTTTGTGCTCATTTGGATATCTACATTATCCTTGTATGTCTTTTTGGAGTCATTGTGGAAGTCGGTATTTCCTCCCTCCCTTTGGAATGACCAAAGTCCCCCCTCCAGACTTACCAGTGAGCTGCTCCAGGGCCATTCTATGCCTGTTGGAGAGTGGGGGAGGATTGGAGAACCATCTGCCTTTGTCCCCACAGACAGATGCAAAATTATTGTATCAGCCACTGAAACCTTTGGATGACAACAGTAGATCTCAGCAGATAATCATTTTGCATCACTACTCCAACACTTACCCCTACTCTCCTCCAGCGACAGAACAGCTGTGGGGAAGGGGTGTGTGTACACCTTAATGGTAAATTGGGGAGGTGTTGAATGACTGGCCAGCTGTAGCATAGTTCTACATGCAGAACTATTACATTACACTGTGTCATACAGGATCTTGGGTCTATTGTATTTGTGAATAAAATGTGTTATCTGAAAACAGAAGAAACAGAAATAAATAAAAATCATTTATACTTTTAAACATATCACATCTAGTTGAGCAAGAACTTTCTGTGTTATAGCTTTCATGCTGGCTAAGCTGGTTAAGGGATTCTGGAAGTTGTAATCCAAAAAGTAACTTTTCCAAAAATCTGATTTGGCCCTTAGCCTACACTTACCTTAGTAACAATGGCCAGTATTCACTGTCAGCTACCTAGAATAATAGAATCATAGGACCTTATGACACTAGACGAATCCCACTCAGAAATGGGATTTAAAAGTAGAAAAAACCCTACAAATGCGAGATGTTTTTCAGACGACATTTCTTCCAAACAGCAATAACGCAAAAATAAAGCAAATGGAAAGTTGACAAAAATGACACCTTTTTACTTTTAGGAAGTTCCTGAAAGTAAAAAGATATCGCTTTTGTTGACTTTCCATTCGCTTTATTCTCATGTTATTGCTATTTGGTGGAAATGTGTCTGAAAAACATTCTGCAATGCAGTTTTTTTCCACTTGCCTCTGCCTACATGGATACCATACCATCTCCTGTATACTTTCTAACACCTTTGCCTGATGAAGAAGCCAGCGGAGCTTTGAAAGTTTGCATCATGTGTTTTTGCATTCATTGGCCCAAAGAAGGTATCACTATTTTGTGGATTTTCGATGTTGTTGTAACTACAGTGCACCCGCGTCATATGCAGGTGCTTTTACATGGCTTTCAGCTTATGCTGGAAGCCCTGCACCATTTAATGAATGGTGTGCATGACTTTGATGCTTGCGCCACATGCGCGAGCCCCATTATCTTTAAGCTAGAACTTACCTTACACGGCAGGGTCCAGAACGCATCCCCACGTAAGGCAAGGGACCACTGTTTACTCAACTAAATACCTGGTAGAGAATATTAGCCTTCAACTTCATCTTTTTCTCATCCTATCCAGTCTTCTATACTCAGTTCATTTGGCAAGAGCCTAAATAAACAGGTAGATATGCAACCAAAATACTCCCTGAACACATTTTGTTATATCAGGAAAGTGCATATCTTATTCCCATAAAAGAAAAATATGCAAAAAAACCCACCAAGGCACACTGAAGCAGAATAGCCTGCAAGATGTGGTTTAGGACATCACATGGGTAAATTTGTTACACAGGTGCAAGGAGAAGTGGCTGCAGCCATTGGCAGCTTGTTTTAATTTTGACAGGAAGACACTTTATTAGTAGGAAATTAACTGCATTAGTGACAGTGCACGGAACTGCTTTGATTTGGTCCAGGGTGTAACATGTTGTTTATATCTCAAAGTGTTTATGTAAAGATGAGATGGAGAGCTGTTGACACGACTTGGAAACAGTAAGATTGCATCATGCAATTTACAACACATGGATGGTATCTTACCTCCCTCCAGAAATGGGAATAGTTACTCTTTTGGAGTGCAGCTCCTAGGGTCCCCCATGACCATGCTGGCTGGGGGATTCTTTGGGTTGTAGTTTAAAAGAATAACATATCCAAACTCTACCTCTTTACCTGAACACAGGAAAATATGAAGTGTGTTTCTTTCTCTGACTCTAAGCATGATGAACATCTGCACATCATAGCTATTCCAACAGAAACAGAAACAGAAACAGAGGCAACTCCATTTCTCACAACTGGCCCACAACAATTTTCTGCCTGAGGTCCAAGGGCAGGATAGTGGTACTTTCCATATCCCACTTCCAGAAGGAAGCAAACTGGGCAGGCAATGGGACATTACTTCAAGTATGGCCATGGGAAAATATCCTCTCCTGCCCCTGAGGGCAACAAGAGGGTGAAAGAAAAAATGGGTGGCACACAGATTGTTCTGTCCTCCAAGAGATCTGCATGGGCAAGGGATGCAAGAAGAATCATTGGCTTTCAAAGCTGCTCCCCTGCTGTATTAGTCTTACTCTGCCTGATCATGAGGATGACTCTGCTACCGCTAATTTAATCAAAGACTTTGGCTATCATCCTGTTGGGAATGCATGTTGATTATGCATTATTCAGCTTGATTGTGTAAATTTGCTGAACTAGCAAATTCACGTGAATGCGTTCTGGCCCCACTTTCTTTTCATTCGAAATTAAGAGAAATTACTCCCGTGTGATAAACTTCAATATCTACTTTGTATTGTCCCCAAAGGAAAACAGTGCACTACCCGATGAAAACAAAACAAAGAGTGCAGTGTTGAAGCCCAGAATGGAGAATGATATGGCACAAGAACACCTAGCTACCTTAAAAGAATTGAGATCTTCAGCGTGAAATGAACCACATCCAAGGGTACTAAGGGTGTTACAGATGGCCATGTCCATACTGAGGGAAATTGTGATTTGATGTTGGGGCTACCAGATCGACTGGGTAGACAAGCTGTTTGAACAACTGGCACTAACAGCGGGCTGATACTGTCTGCACACTCCTCTGGGTCAGTGGCTCACCTGGTCCATGGTGCCTCTTCCTTATCTCTTTTGCTCTCTCATCAATGAACATCCCCCCATCTCTGCAATACTGAGCACTCTGCACACCCAGGGAATTCAGAGATTCCTGACTGGGGCAAACAGGGACTCTTTTTATTCCAGAAAATCATGCTGAAATGTGGATTTGACCTGTCCTTCAACCATTTTGGACCTGTGTGTTGTCTAAACACGTGTGTTCAGGAATGGGCCAGGAATGGGGTCCCACCCATTTCTTTTCCTTTGTGTGGATGCAACTGATGGAATCTCAGAATCTTCATGTGTAATATTTCACAATCCTTGGAGAACTGGTGAGGTCCCTGCAGACTGGTGGGCAAATGTTATCTGCATCTTCAAAAATAAAGGGGAATGGGACCTTGGTAATTACTGCCTGCTCAGCTTGACATTAATACCACAAAAGATTCTAGAACAGATCATTAAACTTGCTGGATGGAGGAGTCTGGGAGTTGCAGTCCAAACAAGTAATGTTTGCAGAAATCTGTCTCTACCTATATGCATTCAGATCTTTAGAAAGAGAAATGAAAGATAATTATTTTCTTGCCTGCCTGCTGAGCACTTCAGGTATTCATGCCAGGATATTTCTTCTTGAAGGGCCTAGATTAGGAGGAGGAAATGTTTCAAAACAAGCCTCATGGCTTCTCCAAAGCTTGAAAGAATGACCAAGAAGTAAGATAAATGCAGGAATAGGTAATAGTGGTATAACCACAGAACCAGACTCTGAAATTCTTGTTCTTGTTCACTGTGCAAGATTTGTTTTGTTCTCATGCCAGCTACCTTAGTAGACGGGAAGCTGATGATGACTGGCCTGCCTTACCATGTGGAGCTGAATCATTTTGTAAGTCTGTGAAGCATTCAGAAATTTCCACAGGAGGTCTTTATGTCAGAAAATATATCATGGGCAGACAAAAGTTCTGGGAAGACTGTGGCTAACTATCTTTAATTTTTTACTGGAAAAGTGTTTCAACATATTCAGCTTGAAGTGCTTCATCAAGTCAACTTTAAGCCCATGGCTCAGTGCTGAGGCTGACATAGTATAGAAATGCTGCTTAATGGTTTTCCCACCAGAGCTTGAAAACCTATTTTAAAATGCAGTGTAGGCCCTCTCTATTTATGGATTATGCATCCATGAATTCAACCATCCATGGCTTGATTTTGTAATTTTATATAAGGGATATCATTCTACTACCCCCATTGTATATAATAGGACCTGAGCATCCATGGATTTTGGTATTCACAGGGGGTCTTGGAACCAACCTCAAGGACTCACTGTAGTTACAAACATTGTTAATGTTACCATTTGGGGGGGGGGGGGCGTCTTTGTTTCCATATCCAAAAAGTAACTACAACTTCTCAATATTTTATGAGTTGAAATTTATTTAAATATTTGTTAAAAAGTTACTTTTGAAAATGGAATGGTAATCATTGGCTTGTGGGACAAATATATGTCCTTCCTTCTACCTCCCACAAGCCAGCATGTCTAACATGAGATTCCTCCTCCACCATTTAGTGAGGCCACAACTTAGGAAAAGTCAGTTTAAAAGGTACTGCTACACTGCAAATTGGATGAAGTCCCTTTGTAAACTATACTTTACTTTTTAAATATCTTTATAAGTAATTTGTTGTCTGCAATTAGTTACTGCCAAATGCTGATCCCCACTTTTAAAAAGAGTTCCCAACATTTCATAGAATCATAGAATCACAGAGATGGATTCTTTATTTAACTGATCTTCTCTCTCCCTACATCCCTACTCTCACTCTCTGCTCTGGTAACCAAAGTTTCCTCTCTCAACCCAGGATTTTCTCTGCGCCGTCCCGGATCCGTCCCTTCTCTCTTGCTGCCCCTCATTCCTGGAACCTTCTTCCTCTGCATGCATGGCTCATCACTTCCCTAACCAGCTTTAAGGCTGAGCTGAAAACCATATTGTTTAGGGAAGCGTTCTCAGGGAATTTGTGATTGTCATCTGGCTGTCTGATAATGTTTGATGTGATGTGATCTGCTTTTATAGTTGATGTTTTTAATTTCTCTTTTCTTTTCTACATGGTAATTTTATCTATTCCTCTATTTAATTGTTATTATCTTAGAGTGTACGCCTTGGGCAGGCTTTTATACACTCCTTAATTTTACCGACTTTGTATAACTACAGCGCTCTAGAAATAAATAATAATAATAATAATAATAATAATAATAATAATAATAATAATAATAATAATAATAATGGTAGAGATCC
>NC_056524.1:31056624-31118631 GCF_019175285.1 Sceloporus undulatus | reverse complement strand
CAAGGGCCATCTAGTCCAACTCCCCTGGCATGCAGGAACACTAATCAAAGCACCCCCCAACAGATGGCTGTCCAGTCTCTGTTTAAAAATCTCAGCAGGAGGAGACTCCACCACACTCTGAGTCAATATATTCCACTTGGATTCCAATAGATTTCTGTTTCCCAACAGATTTCTAATGTGACTCACAAAGCCACAGGATTATTTCTTGCAGACAGTCGTCAATGTTCTGCTGCTTCTTCAGATTCACTTCCAGTATATATTAATTTCCTGCCAGACACACAGACCATGCTCACCCTCTGCTCTTGCCTAGTAAAGATAAGAAAGAGGAGCTGCCACTGCCCATCACTTATATCTCTTTGGATCCCTCTGGCTCCTACTGGAAAATGCAGTAGTGTAGTGGAGTCTGGGCTCATAGGGTCATAAATGTAAGACTTTTTGATTAGCAGGGACAGTGACATCATCTGCCATTCCTTGGGGTTTCCCTGTCCCTTTTGAGTTAAGGTGCAGTCCCCCAATAGTTGGAAGGGCAATAGATATTCATAGCAATGGATGTGAGTTAATGCTATTGTAATCCAAGGTGTTTAGGGAGTGGCTTGATACTGAATGAACAAAGGATATCCATGAACTGTTGCTCAAGTAGTTTCTGACTTATGGTGACCCTCAAATGAGCCTATTACATGGGTTTCTTGGCAGAATTTGTTCAGAGGGGGTTTGTCCTTGAGGCTGAGAGTGTGTAACTTGCCCAAGTCACCAAGTGGGTTTCCATGGCCAAGCAGCAATTTGTAGGTCCAGATTATTTGAGAGACCGTATCTCCCCATACAAACCTGCTACAGCCCGAAGATCTTTCAAGGAAGGTTTTCTCTTGGTCCCACCACCATCACAGGCTCGCCTGGTGAGGACATGATAGAGAGCCTTCTTCGTGGCTGCTCCTGCCCTCTGAAATGCCCTTCCATGAGAAGCAAGGCTGGCCTCCCCGACGAAAGGCAAGCAAGAACAGCTTTATTCAGGCAGGCTTTTGATGGCTTGGGTGGTTGTTATATAAGGTGGGTATCATGGTTTTAGTGTAGTTTTAATGTCTGTAATTTTATATTGTTTTCAGATGATAATTTTAATTGTTTTATTGTACTATGTTTTTAGAATTTTTATTTGTGAGCTGCCTTGAGTCTCTTTGGGGAGAAAGATGGGATAGAAATCAAATCAAATCAAATCAATCAATCAATAAACCCTGGTCTCCAGAGTTGTAGGTCATTGCTGAAACCACTACATGACACTGGCTCTTTGAATTTTACATGGTGAAAACTTTTAGAACAGGTTTATCAGATTGGACTAACCAGCTGCCTGTATTTTTTTTCCTGTCCCTCACAGTGTTACTACAGGAATTGTTATGATGAAGGATTGCCCATCAAAATGTAATGGTAAACCTCTGTAAACACATAACTGGAAAGATCCTGGTTAACAGTTGTTCTTTGACTTATAGCCCTACTTACACAGATAGCCCTATTTACAGAAATCTTAAGAATCAAGTAGTGGCAGCTGGTTTCTAGCAGTTTGAGGAGAGGTATTTAGAATTCCTATGAGAGCCAGCGTGGCATAGTGGGTTTGAGTGTTGGACTACAACTCTTGAGACCAAGGTTTGATTCCCAGTTCAGCCATGAAACCCACTAAGTGACCTTGGGCAAGTCACATGCTCTCAGCCTCAGGGGAAGGCAATGGCAAACCTCCTCTGAACAAATCTTTCCAAGAAAACCCCATGATAGGTTCTCCTTTGGGTCTCCATAAGTGAGAAATGACTTGAAGGTACACAACAGCTTGTTTTCTGCTGCTCCAGAAAACAGGACCTGGAGCAATGGATGCAAGCTGCAGGAAAAGAGATTCCACCTCCACATTAGGAGGAACTTCCTGACAGTAAGGGCTGTTCGACAGTGGAACACACTCCCTCGGAGTGTACTGGAGTCTCCCTCCTTGGAGGTCTTTAAGCAGAGACTGGATGGCCATCTGTTGTGGATGCTTGGATTGAGATTTCCTGCATGGCAGGGGGTTGGACTGGATGGCCCTTGTGGTCTCTACAATTCTATGATTCTATGAACAGCAATTACCACCATTTAGAATTCCCAGCCAGAGAGCTCTAGTGCCTTACCAAACCACAAACCCTGATATTCCATAGGATGCAGCCGTGGCAATTAAAGTGGAATCATAATGCTGTAATTGTGAAGTGTGAAAGGGTCCTTAGTTTAAAGAAGAATCACAGTTCCTGGATTACATTTTCAATGTCTTGACCAAAAAAATAAAAATAAAAAAATAAAAAAGTAAGATGTTGCACAGATGGATGCTACAGGGGTTGCAGAAATGGATGGAGTGGTGTGTGGTTTAACTGTTGCCCACCCTCAATTTAGAATAAACTCCAAATCCATTCTAATTTTATAGTCTTTCTTTTATTACCAGCTAGAAGAGACATCGTGCATCATCACACCTAAAAAAAGGAGAAAATGCGTATGATAATTCTGTTAAAGGCAGTATTTAAAAGCTGCTACTCTCCCACATATTTTCTCAGAACTGATGAATTATTCAAAACTTGTCAACACCATCAATAGAAATGATAGGGGCCAGCTTATTTTTCAGCTGAGTGAACAGCAAATATACAGAGATCCAGATAATTGCGGAATCATAGTACATACATTTCTATACTGTCAAGAAGAAAATCAGCTCGTTTGAAATGTGGTATTGGAGGAGACTTCCATGGATACCATGGATTACCAAAAAGTTAAGAAAGAGAAAAAAGAGGAAAGACCACAGTACAGGGAGATAGATTCAATCAAGGAAGCCACAAACCTTCATATGCATGACCTTAATAAGGCTGTTAACAATAGCATGAAGGTCTTTCATTCATACCACTGCCATATGTTGAAACCAACTTGTTAGCAATTATTAACAACAGTCCTACGGTCATTGAGTACAACTCCCTGGCAATGTAGGTATCCACAGCTAAAGTATTGCTGGCTGCTGGCCATCCAGCCACTCTTTAAAAGCTGTCAAAAGAAGGAAAATTCACTGCATTACAAGGTAAAGTCAACCCTCCACATTTGCGGGCATAATATTAGCAGATTTTATTATTTGTGAGTTTGGATGGCCGGGAAGAGCATGCATGCACTCCTCCTCCTCTGTCTTGGGCATTCCTCCCCTCTGTGGGAGAAAAAGCCCAGGACAGAGCAGCTGGGAAGGGCATGCATGTGCTCCTCCTTCTCCATACTTGATTTTCCTCTGTATTCATGTTTTTTCCACTTTTGCTGGGGTCTTGCACTCCTAATCCCTCCAAATATGTAGAGCAGACTGTAGTTTGTACATTGATGGACAGTTCTCATCACCAGGAAACTCTTCATAGAGTTCAGTCAAAATATCTTACCTTGTAATTTGAATTTATCAGTTTAGGTCCTGTCCTCTAGAGCAGCAGAAAACAAGCTTACTCTATCATTCACATGACAGTCCTTCAGAGATTAAAAAATGGCTGGTGTATTGCATAACTTCTCAGTCTTCTCTTCTCCATGGTAAACCACATCCTAAACCATTCCTCACAATGTTTCGATTGGTCTCTTCTAGCGATGCTCTGGTTATCTAATATCTTTCTAAAATTGTACTACCCAGAATTGGACACTAATTGGACACTAATAAGTACTCAGCTGAGATCTAATCAGAACAGAAAAGAGTGGTCCTCTTACCTGTTGAGGCAGTCTAAAACTGCATTGTCTTTATTTGCTACTGGATCACTCTGTTTAGCTTGTGGTTTACTAAGGTCCCTACATCCTTTTCACAAGTACTGCTATCAAGCCATCTCTCATTCTGGCTAAATGTGGATCCTTATATTGATCCCTGTTGAAATTAATTTTGTTAGTGTTGATCCAGTTCTCCAGTCACACATCAACCACCATCAAATCAGTCTAACAGCTGTCTAGTCCACATTTCACCAACTTGTCTGCAAGAATATCATTGGGGACCTTGTCAAAGTCTTCACTGAAATCAGGATAATTACATCCACAACATTTTCCTTATTGTTCCAAGACTGTAATTCTATTTTTAAAAAGTGTGCCATGACTTAGAGTCATAGGCCTGATACAGACAGGCCAAAATAAAGCTGCTTCGAGTCACTTTGCAAGTATGCTGTTTAAATGATACATGCACCCTAAGAGTCCAGAAGCCACACCAAAGCCACGCTCCAGTCCTAAGGACTGGAGTGCGTGCTTTGATGCAGCGTCCAGACTCTTAGGACGCATGCATCATTGAAACACCATACCTCCAAAGTGAACTGAAGCAGCTTTATTTTGGCCTGTCTGTATAGGGCTATAGAATCATAGAGTTGGAAGAGACCACAAGGACCATCCAGTCCAACACCCTGCCATGCAGGAATACACAATCAAAGTACTCATTACAGATGGCCATTCCCTTTGTTTAAAAACTTCCAAAGAAGGAGACTCCACCACTCTCTAAGGCAGCATGTTTCACTTTTGAACAATTCTTAATGTCAGGAAGTTCTTCATAATATTTAGGTGGAATGTCTTTTCCTGTAGCTTGCATCCATTGCTCTGTGTCCTAATCTGTGGAGCAGCAGAAAAACGAACATTGGTACTTACCCGTGATATGTTCATTTCCAGCAGACAAGGGTCCTAACATCCTGTATTCTGGGTTAGCTCCTCTCAATTTGCTCCTGTAGGCAGGGACAATAGAACAAAGACCGCCCCTATATAGGGAGGAGCTAGCCCCCCTGGGCCTCAGTCAATAACAAGCCAAGTGAGTAGTAAGGTAAAATCAAGGGACTGAACTTTATTAACATCAGCTAAGGGTTAACTAGAACACCTTAGAAAAACTAGTCAAAGAACAAACAAGAACTCAGAAAACCAATCCAGCAACAAGAAGAACAAGGCAGGTCCACCAGCAGATAGGGTTGCCATAACCCGGTTGCAACCAGGTTTTTCCCGGTTTTGGCTGCACCTGCCCGGTCACGGCACGGGTGCAGCCAAAAACCGGGAAAAGCCCGGTTGCAGCGGGGTTGCTGGGCAACGCTGGGGCCTCGCTGCCCTCCTCCTTCCCCCCCCGCGCATGGCCGCGCGGAGGAAAAGGAGGGCAGCGAGGCCTGGTGCGGAGGAGGCTGCAGGGAGGCGGTGCCTCTTGGGCGCAGCCGCGCCAACCTCCCCGCCTCCCTGCAGCCTCCTCCCTCCTTCCTGGCCTCCGTGGGGTCCAGGAATGAGGAGAGGCTGCGGCGATCGCCGCAGGCCTCCTCCCCTCCTTCCTGGTCCCAGCCGGGGCCAGGAACGAGGAGAGGCCGTGGCGATCGCCGCAGGCCTGCTCCCCTCCTTCCTGGTCCCAGCCGGGGCCAGGAACGAGGAGAGGCCCCGATCCTGGCCTCCGATCGCGGTGAGGCCCGGGGCCCAGGCGGGGAAGGAAAGCCGCCTTAAGTGGAGGCTTTCCCTCGCCGCTTGGCCTCCGCTCCCCGCTGCGATCGCCAGGGAAAATGTAGGACAGAATTTTCAAATGTAGGACACATGTTTTGTGTGTCCTACATTTGAAAATTTTGTCCTACATTTTCCCGGTTTTGAGGTCCGGCGCTATGGCAACCCTACCAGCAGACAGGGTTGGAGGCTGCAGGCAGCACCCAGGTGGGCAGGATGTTAGGGCCCTCATCTGCTGGAAATGAACGTATCATGGGTAAGTACCAACATTCGTTTTCCCAGCAGACAGGGTCCTAACCTCCTGTATTCTGGGATTTACAAAAGCCCTCTCGAACTGGGAGGGAAGTGCTGCTATGAGACTGTGGCCCCCGACATAATCTGCTGGAGGACCCTCATTCCAAATGACACCTCAGCGGACTGAGACACATCCAGTTTATATTGTCTTATGAAGGTCGAAGGCAACTTCCATGTGGCTGCCCTGCAAATTTCTGACAAGGAAGCACTAGTGGTCAGGGCCGCAGAGGTTGATGCACTCCTGGTTGAATGCGCCATCAGCCCCTCAGGGGGAGTGAGATCAAGCGTTCGGTAGCTCTCTTGAATAAAAGACCTGATCCACCTAGTCAGAGTCGAGACTGATACCTTGTGCCCCAAAGAGCCCGGGCGAAAGGAAATGAACAACGCCTCAGATGACCTGAAGGTTGAAGTCCTCTTGATGTAGATTTTGAGGGCTCTGCACACATCCAATGTGCGCCAGGTCTTTTCCAAGTCCTTCTTAGGATTGGGGCAAAATAAGGCAGGAGAATGTCCTGTGACACGTGAAAGACTGAGTTGACCTTAGGCACGAAGGTAGGGTCTGGACGAAGGCACACTGAGTCTGGCCTAAAAATACACATGTCTTTACGAACTGACAGGGCCCCCAGCTCTGACACCTGTCTGGCGGAGGTAATGGCCATGAAGGAGATTACCTTGAGGGAGAGGTGTTTGAGGAAGGCCTCCCGAGGGACTTAAACAGCCCAACCATCAGCGCCTTTAAGACCGTGGTCACGTCCCAAGTTGGAAAACAATATCTGGTGGGCTGGGCCCTGTTGGGGCCTCTTAATGTGAGGATAGCCGCCATTCTAGCCGCTCTCTTATGGAGCAGAACCGACGTGATGGCAGACACCTGCCTTCTAACCATGTTGGGTCTGAGTCCCTTTTTAATGCTATCTTGGATGGACTGTAGCAGGTCAGCCACTGAAAACCTGAAGCAGTCGATGAGAACTTGGATTATGGTGGATTATGTGATCAATCAGAATAGAACCTGATCTAATCTGGACCTATGGCAGCTTCCACCCTACCACTGATCACCTTGTCAACTGGTTATAACAATGAAGGTGATATTAAGGTGATTTAACTTGTAGCAATGAAGACTTACCACTCTGAAAGATGTCTGACCACCAACTAATATTTCAAAACAATGTGCAGTTCTTTACTGGAACATCTGTGTACTTGTGTAAAATAAGACTAATTCCATGATTAGGCAAGGGAGACACTGTATTCACCTTTATCTCGCAGACATTGGTGAGTCCATGCAGAAGCGTGGATGCACTCTGTTAACCGGGCCTGTGGTCAGAATTAAGTCTGATTTCATCTGAGGATAAACTTGTCTAGAGGCTTCAAAAATCGCCCAACTCCATGTAGCAGACTAGCATCAACCTATAGGAAGGCTGAGGGGTCTCCCAGCTGAATGAACTTCTGATTAAGGAATCATGAAACGGTAACAGAGGATTTGGCACAGATAACCCTCTGGTATCTACTTTCGAGGACAGAATTTTCTCCACAAAAAAAGATCTGTCAAAGGAAAACAAATGTAAATTTTAAATAGAATAGTGGGCCCTCGATAAGCACTGGAGTTGGTTTAATGATTTTGCAGGGATACTAAATCCATGGAAGCTCAAGTCACATAAAATATAATGGCATAGTAAAATGGAGTCTCTAATATAAAATAGTAAAATCACAGTTTGGTGTTTTGTTTTGTTTTTTGTTTCTGATTAAGAATTTTTCTTAACCTCCTGTATTAGTGAGAAACCATCTCATGGAAGAAACTGTATTTTTTAGTTTCTTCCCTTTAACAGACATCTCTCCTGTGAAAGAAGGGAAGGAGAGGGGAGCCGGCTCTCCTGAGGCTAGCTGACTGAGGTTCCCTGTGTTTTCTAAGAGGGGCTTAACCTTTTTGCCACTAAAGTGGAGGTTGGTTGGTCATCTTAATCCAATATATCCAATATATCTATCACCTCAATATTACCCTATTGCCCTGTTTATTAGACTTTAAATGAATCTGTATTGTTAAAGCTTATGCTCTTAATGAGAAGTGCTATGGCTGATACCAGTTTGCACAAGGGAGGCAGAACCATGTGCTCATCTTATGTCTTAGGCTGTTCCAGCTAAGGCAAAAAGGCTCTGGCCCTAATGGAGGCAGGGAGGAAGAAAAGTCATCATGTGGCTTTTATGGCTAGCCTTCTCACTAGATGAATTAGTTCCCAGGCATCTCCTCTGCCCTGGTAAAAGGGAGAGGGGGGTGGGCAGAAACAGCACAACTCAAACCTCATGGGCTAACAGTAATAAAATGGACACCAGAAAAGTTAACCAGTATCTCTTGTAAATCTGAGCCCCCAGACCTGTTGCTGTGGGGGCTCTCCCCTCCTTGATTTGCCGCATCAAGGGAGACTGCCTGGGCAGTAGCTTCTTCCAGGCACTGAGGAAACTGCTCTTAAGTTAGCAGTGACTGAAGACCATTTGTAACCATGGGTAGATAGCTGCATATGGCCTGTAGTGTAGCCCCGATATTCACAGGGCATTTTGTTTTATGTTTGAGACAGCCCCAACGTCAAGCTGGGGTTTAGAAGCTTAGCCCTTTAAATCTCAGGCAGGCTTTATAGTAACCTGGCTGCATTATAGAAGCTGGCTTGCTCCTCAACTCCCTTCCCACTTGCATAGGTAGCTGGGAAGGGCAGAGGGGGCTGGTGTGGGACATGGCTCCCCATTTATCTGAGGTATATCTTGATCCTGAGAAAGGATCATCTCTGGTGGAAAGGAGAGACCAAGCACTCCAACTGCTCTCTCAAGAGTGCCATAGTTTGGGGCAGCCAAACACAATTGGGGATGAAGGGAACTCTCTCCCCATGCTATCCACAAGTGGTTTCCCCCCATTTTTTTTGTTTTTGTTATTTTTGAGGAGGGAACACAGGAGGATTTGTATCCATGTGCTCTCTCAGAAAATTATAGAATCCTAGAGTTGGAAGAGACCCCAAGGGCCAGCCAGTCCAACCCCATTCTGCCATGCAGGAACTCTCAATCAAAGCATAACCAATAGATGGCCCTCCAGCCTTTGTTTAGAAGTGGGTGGCAGAGGCCATGCTCTCTCTGGTGAGGACATGAAGCCATTTTGTGCTTTTTTTGTGGGATGCTCTGTGGCAGCCAAAAAAGACCATTTTAGAATTGGAAGCTTCAGCTCTTGCTGAGTCCATTCTAGCTTCCTTTACAGCCATGCAGCCAAGATGGCGGCTGTAGAACGCAGAGGAGGAGTTCTCTGCCTCCTTACACATCATCTCATTATAAGAATTCAAAAGGAATGTGCAGGAGCCCTGGCAACACCACCATGTGTTCCCCAGTCTGCAATAGGATCTTCCACACCTGTTGGGGTTCTGGGTACCATTGGGGCCAGGGATGGGAAGGAAGGGGGAGACCAAAAGTTTATGCCCCCATCTGCCCTCCTGGCAGAGTCCCAAACCTTTTGTAGGCATAGTGCCTGCAATGGCAATGGCAGAGACCTCCTGGCAATGCCTGCCCTAAGCGAGGGCATTAGATCTGGCAAAGGTTCCTTGCTGGCTGGAGAGAGGGCCCCTGGTACTCACCCCTTTTCCTGTGTCTTCTGTCTGGCTTGCCTCTCTGACCTTGGCCCTGTTTGAGGCTGGGCAGAGGGTATGCAGAGAAATACTTTGCCATGGCTTTTGGCTGACCTGTCCTCTGAACCCTGCCCCTAAATGGGCTGGGCAGAGATGCCGAGAAGGGAAGTTTCCATGACATCTGGCCAGTTTCCTCACTGATCCCTGGCCCTAAACAGGCTGGGCAGAGGTGATGTGGAGAAACAGAGACATGGAGGGGATACCCCTCACCAACTGTTCCCACGGCTCCCATGGGCTGCAAAGTTGTTTGCAGAAATCTCCTGTGCTCCCACCATAAAAGGAGGCAGCTTTGGAGGAGTGGGAGAGACATTGGCAAAGCCAAGACCTTTCTCCAATCCTGGGAGCCCTTGCCATATTAAATCTTTCTTCATGCTTCCAAGGCAGCAAGAGAAAACGAAGAGAAGAAAAGGACTGGAGCGGCTGTAGTGAAGAAGTTGCAAAGCAACAGCAAACACATCCCACTGGGTCTCCCTCTGAAGCCAGCTCCCTCTGTTGAGCCGGCAGACCCTGAGCTAGGGACACCTGAGCTAAGGATGACCCTTCACCCATGCTTGTGGGGTCCTCTGCCATAGCCACCACCAAGGAAGGGGGGAAAGGCAGGAGAGAAAAGAAGAAGGGAAGGCCAAGAAAACTCTCAAACCGCTTTCGGCAAAAGGAAAAACTTTGCTGGCTCGAAGAGACACGTCCTGCAGGAGCGTAAGCAGAAACAAGACTGAGGCCCAGGGGGGCTAACTCCTCTCTATATAGGGGCCTGTCTTTGTTCTATTGTCCCTGCCTACAGGAGCAAATTGGGAGGAGCTAACCCAGAATACAGGAGGTTAGGACCCTGTCTGCTGGGAAACAAGCTTGCTCCATCCTCAATATGACATCCCTTCAAATATTTAAACATAGCTGATATTTGGACTTGTTTTTGAGAAGCTCTTAGTAATCATGGCATTCTTTTCTAAATGCTCACATACCATATCTATCTATATATGTGTGTGTGTGTTTACTGTAAAGTAAAAGCCCCTTAAAACTGAGAGAATACAAATGTTAATGCTTCCTAAAATATCTGCACCATTTGGATTTATGCCTGTCATGCATCTGTCACAGACACAGTACCCCTGTTAGGAAAACATGTTGAAGCCAAGCTTCTGGACTAAGATAACTCTTGCTTCCAGTGTAGAGATACCATAGTATATAAAACTACATGAGATTTCAATAGTTAATATTTTCTTCTGTTTGCATTACATCATTCCTAACTCTTCATGGAGAAAATTAGTGGGTAAAATTTCTAGGAGTTTCAACAATGCTGAGTTTTCCTGTGGTCCAATATTGCCCCCTGGTGGATTTTTATATTAATTACTCGTACAGCTTTCCAACTTTTGACTCCTGTATTTTCACACTTGAGACATTGGGTTCAAATGGATTCAGTCTTATATTTCTAGACATAATTAGAAACAGAAAGGTGGGAAAGACTGGTGTGAAGGAAGCAAGTGTAATTTCTTCATTCAAGTGTCTCCTCTTCTGAGCAATGATTCTCCCATGAAAACACATACTCGAAGCAATCACATAGAATCATAGAGTTGGAAGAGACCGCAAGGGCGATCCAGTCCAACCCCCTGCCATGCAGGAAATCTCAGTCAAAGCATCCCCAACAGATGGCCATCCAGCCTCTGCTTAAAGACCTCCAAGGAAGGAGATGCCACTACACTCCGAGGGAATGTGTTCCACTATCTAACAGCCCTTACTCTCAGGAAGTTCCTCCTAATGTGGAGGCGGAATCTCTTTTCCTTTAGCTTGCATCCATTGCTCCAGGTCCTGTTCTCTGGAGCAGCAGAAAACAAGCTCCCTCCCTCCTCAACATGACATCCCCACATGAAGGTCAAAGGCTAGCACCAGACTCCTATATGATCTATTATGCTATGTAACTTTATGAAGTAGTGTGACATAGCAGTTTGAGTGTTGGGCTATGACTCTGGAGATCAGGGTTTGCTTCCCAGCTCAGCCATCAAACCCACTGAGTGACCTTGCACTGGCCACCTTGCATGCAGTTTGAAAAGAGGATTGTATAAATTAATGGATGTTTATATCATGTGGGTATGACTGTGTGTTACCTTACAGGCATTGTTCCTCTGAATACCAGTTACAGGGGAACATCAGTGGAAGGGTATATTGTTCTCAGATCCTCCTCGTGACATCTAGAATTACACTGTTGGCAATATGAAAATAGACTAGGCAGATGTTTGTTCTAGTTCAGGAGGGCTCCCCTTAGCTTCTTAAACAATTCAGTTGATGCTAGCCAATTTAGGGCATGCCTCTGAATTCAATCTTGGGCTGCAGATCCTTGTCATCTATAGAATAGGTCACATGTCCTGTACCTAGGATCAAACATCAATCTGAATAGAGACTGCAGTAAAGAAATCAAAGGAAGATGAGGAATAAGCAAAGCAGCTTTGAAAGATCCTAAAGAGTAAAGATATTCAATTGAACATTAAGTTAGAAGCATCCAAGCCATTGCATTCCCCATCACCATGTACAGGCGTGAAAGCTGGACAGTGAAGAAAGTGGATGAAAAGAAAATCAGTTCATTTAAAACGTGTTACTGGATACAAGTTTTGAGGATTCTGTGGACAGCCAAACAAATGGGTCCTAGAACAAATCAGGCCTGAGACTGCCCTGTTTCCTATTTCTCCATGCTGCAAACATTATAACTGAACTAAGATAATTCTTGACTTCACTTGGCTTCAGTCTGTGATTATATGGATGCACATTATTCATGATATGAACACTTGGAAGTGTTCATATCCTCTACTCAGATTGTTTTGGCAAGGTGCAAGCATCTCTTTGTCACTGGCATCTCACAGAGTTAATGTGGCAGGAATGAGAATTGTTAGAAAGGATCTAATTAGGGGAATTTCTGAATTTAGCTCAAATTGCTGAGAGGTAGGATCCTAACAATACCCTTGCGAGACCTTGTCCTGTGATGTCTAAGAGAGGTCCACAAGAATTCCCTTGAGAGACGATGCTGAGACAGACTGCTCCAATTAAGTCCAATTATTTACTAAACCGGGGAAAACAAACACACAGCAAAGGTGCACACACATTCACGCACACAAACAATTCTCAATGAAAGTAAAGGAGGGAAATTGGGGGAGAGCTGAGATACTTACTTCCGAAGGCTTCTCTGGGAACCAGATGTGGATGTAGATGATGAGATGACACAACTGCTGAAATGTGGGGAAAATGGCAGAGGGAGCTAAAATCAGAGTTCGGTCTGACATGAAGCCAGGCTGTATTCTGAATGTAGCACAGCAGTATGTGCTTAGACTGAGGCTTATATAGACAATTTCTAGCCTCTAGCTATGAACTTAATGGCTTAATTGCAGCCAAGACAAAGGGTACTAAGACCTGGGCTTTTGTTAAACCAAGGTGAAGAATAGACTGAGCCAAGGCACTGGATCTGAACACAGTCAAGGAAGGCAAACAGATGAATAGATGACCATTGACTTAATCACTGGGCCATTAGGTGTGAGGCTGAAAACAAACAGTCAGTATAGTACTGGTCTTTGGAGGAGATTTTTTTCTTGTCTAGCAACTCCCAAACTTCCAGTCCTTGTCTCTGGAGCTCCTACCCACTCCTTTGCAAGCTGCCTACATGACATCTCTGCTTTGGAGAAATGGTGGTGCCCCTAGGTGGTCAGTTTGGGGTCAAAGTGAATTCCACACACACTCCAAAATTTAATATAAATCGATATGCTCTAACAGAATGCAGGCTTTTATTTCATCTGCACTTTTAGGCCCCTTTCATCAGCTGTGGAATGCATTTTGACACACAACATTCATATGTTTCATCTTGTTGGGGTTTAACATAGCACGTTGTAAGGTGTTCCCTGCTATATCAGCCAAAATGAGGATGAAAGAGGGCATGCCTTTGCATCACAGATCTGTATAAATTTGCAAATGGGCAAATTTATCATTTGTCTATTTACATCTATACAGATAAATTAGCCTATGAGGATCTGTGAAACATGAACCCAATTCTTCTCTATATCCTAGTGTGGAAGACTGTGGCCACCTAACTTTTGCACCTGCTCAGCAGTGGTAGCTGACATCTTCTATTGTGTATTGGTGGTGGTGGGAGGGGGGGAGATGCATCTATTCCAACTGATCCCTGTTCAGCAACTTGGAAAGCTCCTTTTAAACTCACAACCAAAAGCTAGAGTAGACTCATCACCCCAGTGGAACGGAAGCCACCAGGTGGCACTGCTGCTTTGTCTGGTGTCCAAGTGTTAACTGCTGATGAACAGCTTCAAGGGCCTGCACCTCAGTATTATAAAAAGCTTCATGACAGTAAGGGCTGTTTGACAGTGGGACACACTTCCTTAGAGTGCGATATAGTCTCCTTATTCGGGTTTTTTTTAAAAACAAAGGCTGGATGGGCATCTGTTGGAGGTGCTCTGATTGTGTTTTCTTTCATGGCAGGGGTTGGACTGGTTGGCCCTTGAGGTCTCTTCCAGCTCTATGATTCTATGGTTCAGACCCTGCCCACTTAGTATGAGTACCCAGGTTTTCCATGTTGGCATACACACTGGCATCCTAGGGCAAATGCTATTGCCCCAGGGCCCAAGAAGACTCCAGTGCTGATGCCCACCTTTGACTCTTATATTGT
Organism: Sceloporus undulatus; assembly: GCF_019175285.1. Lineage (NCBI taxonomy): Eukaryota > Metazoa > Chordata > Lepidosauria > Squamata > Phrynosomatidae > Sceloporus > Sceloporus undulatus. The sequence continues at coordinate 31,104,597 of NC_056524.1, read as the reverse complement.
TATTCTTTATTTGTTATTTATTTACTTTATTTACTTTGCTTTTATTTACTTATCAGGTGTTGGGAGGTTTTTTGCATCACCAGAAAATTCAAGGTGGCATGCATGAATCTTCTCTCGCCCCTGCATAGCAACCCTGAGAAATAGTTCAGGCAGAGAGAGGAAGTGGCCCACCCAGTAACTTTCATGCCCTAATGTGATCTAGAACATGAATATTTGAAGTCCTATCCCAATGTGTCAATGTTCACATCAGGAGTGGGCAAATGTGGTGGGCTTGGGGGCCAACTTTCTGCCCTTGGAGGGGTGGCATGTCTTCTCCTTAACCCCACTCTAAAAATGAGCAAAACAAAATGGAGAAGGCCAGTTGTCCACTTCTGGTTTTGAAAAATTGGTATTTTTAAAATATATTAAACAAGGCAGGAGGCCCCCAAAGTAAATTGCTTTTCCTGGAAAGAAAGATTAACTGTTTTTTGCTTCCCAAAAAAGAGATTTAGGTATGTCTGGAAGGTCCTGACCTCCTATCAAGGGCCACAAAACCATCCTTTATGCAGCATATGGCCCCAGAAATCTGCACTATGCACACATCTGTATGCTTTTAAATATTCTGGCTAGCACTCCAACTAGTGCCAGAGACTTTAATCTAGCCTTCTTTTCCATTTCCCAGATTATAGAATCATCCTAAGGCATTCTGGGAATTTAAGAGTGTGGCTGTACACAGTTGTCTAGCAGTGACAGGGCCTCCTAGAGGGCATCACTTTGACTGGCACCTCCTGCTATTAGAAGCTTCCCCCACCAAACGTTATAAAGTTTGTGGCCTCTGTTATGCAATGGTGGCATGTGTGGCAAGAATACTGCTCAGCTTGGAAAGCAAATCAACTCCTATGACAATGAATTCCACCACGTACCCACTACTACCGCCCACTTTGCTTCCAGTTCCCTCATCCAGCTGACAGCAAACCAAAACCGTGCACCAGAGTCTTTAGTGGAGGTTATGTAAACTGAAAGTAGGTAGCACCCAGGAGTACATGCCATTTGAAACTGTTGACTAATGTAAACGCTCCTTCATCTGCATGCACAATATAAATATAAATATGCCATTTTTAAAATTATGGCCTTTTTATTGGCACTTGCAGGTAAGATAACGATCCTTTGAGCACTTGCTCATTTCTGTTTATCTCACCACTGTACGGTTTTTAAACTGCCAAGGAAAGGTAAGAGATAAACTATAGAGTAAAACACAGACTGAAAGGCGCCGGTGATGTAGTTCAAACCCTTCCATTTTTTTCTCCCCATTTTAAGAGGAAATACAATATGTTGATCCTCCCTGTCGTGCCAAAAAGCACCCTTGGGCCATACAGGATCACTAGGAAATAGTCCAAAGGGCAGCCCTGGGTTTGGCATACTTGCCATGGAGTGATGATTAGCATTGAATTCAAACGGGGATTCAGGTGCCATGGGGAACTACTTCAAAACTTTTGTTTTGCTGCATTCACTTTAGTATAGGAATGAATGAATATTATGTTTGCACCTTTCCCTAAATCAAAAATTATCTTAGTAGAATTTCCGACAAAATTCTGCACATGCTGAATTCTCACATCCAAAATAAATTGAACTAAATTGTCCTATGTTTGTACCAGCCAAATTCAAATGGTAGAAACCATTCAAAGCATGGAAAGAATTATGCTGATCCTGCCTACCATGTGGTTAATAAAGATGAAAAGCCTGTCAGAAAAAAGTGGCAATCTTAATTCAACCCCACAAATGTAGCCAGATTGAAAAGATTCATATCATGATCTGCAAAACGGTTAAGTGTTTGGAGTATGTCTTCAAGTGAGAGGAAATACTCTCCTACTTGCACTTCAAAATTTCACAGGTAAAATAAGGATGCTATTAAGCTAGACAATTATAAGGAATGCTGAGGATGCATACTCTCTAATATTTCACAGATGATAACTGGGATATGTCTTGTCCAAACAACATCAGAGTCTGGTCAAGTATTTGATGGGGAACAACAAAGAAGCTAGGAGAGGCTGCAGCAGTTTGCCTGAGGCTGCTGGGAAGGGGGAGATTCCACTTTCTTCTCTCCTCTCCTTCCTGATGAGTTAACTGATTGCAAACTACCTTTGCACTTTGAACTCAGTTTGCAGCAACTGGAGTAAGCTCAAGTAAGGAGGAGACAGAAACTGGGATAGTTTTAAAAGGTAGCTGAATAAGTGATATGACATAGGATATTTTGGGATCATCCCTCCAAACCAAGAGAGTTGGAGGAGATGGGAGTACAGCCCAACAACATATTTTAGTTGTTATGTACTTTTAAGTTGATTCCAGTTTATGGCACTCCTATCATAGAATCTTCTTGATAAGCTTTCTTCAGCGGGAAGTTGTGAGTGTGTGAGTTGCCTCTGGTTTAACAATCTGTCCTCCCACCCACCCCCCAGAAGACCACTGGGTTGGGAGGAAACAAACAAGTTAAAGACCCAACACACATACACACAAAGACAGGATGTGTTTTAGGAAATGCAAATTTGATAAACTTAAAAGCAGCTGCAAATGTAATTCATGGATGCAATCAAAGGCTACCACCATTTATCCATGTGTTACTCCATAAGAAATGGAGATTCTATCAGTGCAAAATATAAATGCAGACACATTGAGAATGTCTCATTATAGACAGCTTTTTATTTTAATCTCCAGGAGAGAATTAATGCACTGCACTTGATCATATAACAGCTCTGATTTCCTGCTGGAGTGGTTATTCATTCTGCTTTGCAGGGGGTATTCCCCATTGAAGATGTCCCCTCCTGAAGGGTTGACCAGTTCAAGTCTGACTTAAGACATTATCACACAAAGGAAATTGGAAGGTTAATGCAGTGTGATCCTGGGTGCAATCATAGGGGCTTACGTTTTTTTTCGCAAGAGGTTATCACATGTAATCGAAGGCAATGCTAAGTCAACTCGAACCCAATCCAGGGTCAACCGAGAGATGGGTAAATTTGGGAAAACAGAAATTTACAAATCCTGTTCCACTCCAAAGTTGTGTTCAATTTGAATTTGCCAGGTATGGAACGCATGTCTCGGTCGCCCTTGGATTGCCTTCAAATCAGATTAAAATTCCCAAGCTCCTTTGCAGGCTGCAATTTTCTCTCCTGTGCTCCCTGTCTGCTCCCTCTGGGAGCAAAGGGGCTGGAAAAATGAAGTTTGTCTTCAAGTCATTTCCAACTTAAGGCAACCCTAGGGCGACCTGTCACAGGGTTTTCTTGGCAGGTTTATTCAGATGGGGTTTGTCATTGCCATTTTCTGAGGAGGCTGAGAGAGTGTGACTTGCACCAGGTCGCCCAGTGGGATTCGATCCCTGCCTTCTAGAGTCATAACCCAATGCTCAAACCAAGTAGAAGGTTACTTGGGACTGGTTTTGAATTGGTGAATTGGTGAATAATGTGAAATAAAGGGTAGTGAATGAACAAATAACATGAAACAAGGCAAACAAATGAACAAATAACGTGAAACAAGGCAAAACAAGGCAAAAATGGAAGCAAACCCCGTCAGAAGTGTAAAAAGGTCACGATCCAATTCTGCCCTCACTGCGCATGATCAGGGATGTTAATTCAAATTCTGGACTATGATGGGTACGTACTAATATGATAATTTCTTTTGCATTCGCACTGCTTTGGCTTTGGGGTGGGAGCTGTGTTTTTCTGTGGTGTGATAACCATCCACATACTTGTGTTCATTTCCGAACTGGCCCTACTTTCTTTTCTTTCGAAATTGAGAGAGATTTCTCCCATGTGATAACGTCCTTAAAGAAGCAAAACTTGGAAACATTATAACAACATTTCCCAGTATCCCTCAGTTGACCATGATGGTTGAAGGATTCTGGAAGTGGTAGTCCCAAACTGTAACTTTCCTGAGCCCTCAAAAAATTCATACAAAGTTGCTCAATGAGAGCTACCCCATGACTGTGTGCTAAACAGCAGACATACATGTTTTCTGATGCAAGTCTTGTGCTCTATGGGGAGATGTACTGTATTTCCTTTTGTTGTCTTTGGTTATTTGTTGTCTTTATATTCCTCCTTTCCTCCATAGAGCTCAAGGAAACATACATTGGCCTCAATTCAACATCCTTTTAGCATAGCACAAATGTCCACACCTAGAGATATGTTTCATGAGCATTACACAAACCACATTCAGAATAGCAATATTGCTCAACATATATCAATGACTAGGTGCATTTCACAATGCAAACTGCAGGATATACAACCACAACACAAAGTATAGATTATGTATCCAACAAACGCAATGCATGATATACTGTACAACCAAAGTTTGAAGTATAGGATATGCAACCCCAATGCACAAAACATGATGCATAACACAATGAAAGTTATACTGTACAAGTATATTGGACAACTGCAACATCCAGTGAGCAGCATGTAACTTGCAAAGATAAGGCACAGAGGAACATACAGTTTGCACAACTCTGCTTCTGCAGATATCAGCAGAATGAATCCACTGCACAATGGTGACTTTTTGGGTTCATATGTGGAAAAGCAATTATTTCAATGTATCTGTTTCAAAGCTTTGTGAAATTATTGCTTTCCCACAGATTTCAGTGGGATTCTCTGCTAGTTAATTTACTTTGAGCATGACTAAATGAGGATCTCATTCTTTATTCTTAGATTTCCCAGATTTCTGTCTATGAAATGAAAATTAGCACATGCAAATCTGATACAAATTTATTGCTTCTTGTCCATGTTGTATATGATAAGAAAGTGTGATAGGAAATGTTGCTAATATTTGTTATATTGCTGGCCTGTAAGACAAACTTCCTTTTATGAGGTTAGTTATGACTCAATATTATTGGTTTAAATGCTTCATTATGCATCAATATGCATAATGTGATATTTTATTGCCAAGTTAGCAGCTCCAGGAGTGCCTAAGCAGGAAACATTACAATTCGCTCAGTTACTGTAATGTATTGTTATGGGCACTGTGTGATAAAACATAACACAGCTACAAATCAAATATTTGAATATATGATTATCTAGATATTTGGGAGCATGATCCACTGCAGAGTAATAATTGACAATGTGCACTGGACTACGACTGAAGACCGGGATTTAATTCCCTGCTCAGCCATGGTTGCTGTTGTTGTTGTGTGCCTTCAAGTCTTTTCCAACTTACAGCAACTTTATTATAGGTTTTTCTTGGCAAGATTTGTTCAGAGGATGTTTGCCATTGCCTTTCCCTGAGGCTGAAAGCATATGACTTGCCCAAGGTCACCCAGTGGGTTGCTGGTTTGAGGTGTCCCAATTAGCTTTATGGCCAGGTAGGGATTTGAACCTGACTCTCTCTGTCCCTGTCCAATACTCCAGCCACCACACTATACTCTGCAGAGCTTTTAAAAGCCACAAAATTTCTTGTAAAAATTACAACAAATTCCAGAAAGTTTGAAGTTATAGTTCACCAAACTAACATTTCCAATTTCTGATCATGCTTTAGTTCACACTCCTCTTGAAGATTCCTATTCATTCAATTGGGGCGTCAGTCCTTCACAGAGGATGGCACGAAGAGACAGAGGGAGCAAAAGAGAGAGAGAGAGCAGTGATTTGAGGCAGACTTTAAAACTTGCTGCTCTCCCTGTCTTTGGAGCATTTAGCAACTGAATATCATTAGGCTTCCCAATGTCTTTGGGCTTCCTTGAGTGAGAGATGTTGTGTACACTGTATAACCTTTCTTTATCACTGATAATGAGGGAAAAGAAGCCCAAAGATTTGTGTCATTGCCTTGTTAATTATTACTGTACCAGAGCTGTATTCTTTGAGCTCTCTGACCTGTTTTTGCAGCCCTGGAAGGTTTTATGATAGTCAGAAGAACAGTCTTGGCTGCTGTTTGGATTCTGCACTGAAAGACAGCCAAATCGGCTGTCATTCAGAACTGCATAAGGACTTATGTCTCATTGAAGTCTCAGGAAGAAGAACTCATGCTCAGATGTAGAAAAATTAGTTTTTTTGTAGTACAGCTCCCTAAAGCCCTAAAGCCCTCTTGGTCAGCAAGTCTGCCATGACAAATATCTATCTGGTGCCCCATTCCAGATGTGCTGGATCACACTACCCTTCAATCCAAGCCAGCATTGGTTGATGGAAATTATGGTCCACTCCATCTGGTGGAAACTAGGTTGTCAGAAGCTATTTCTATTGTAACATGATACCAGCAGCATCTGTGTGCTTTCAGAGGCAAAGAAATTTTTTGCTACTTTAGAAATGATGTAGAAAATGCAAATTTCTTCCATTTTTGTTGTTAACTGCCATCATATAAGCTTCAAATTATGGCAACTCTAGGTATGAGACACCTACAAGTCACCTTGTTATCAACAGCCCTGCTCACATCTTGCAAAAAAATGAGTTATATATTGTAAAGACCACTGTATTGTGGTCTTCCTCTTTTCCTACTGCCTTCTATCTTAAAAAGCAGTATTGTCTTTTTAATGAATCATGTCTTCTCATGATATGTCCATTATCACCATGTAAATGCAGTTCTATCTCCAGATGTTAACTATACCCTTCTGAAGATTGTTTTTTAAAAGGTGTGTGAGAAACATGGATCAGGTACAAGATGCCTACTGCCTGAGCATAGGGATGTGTTATAAAATCTGCTTATTTAAGTTTATATCCCATGTCTAGTGTGGGAGGAAGGGCTGTGTGATAATCTACAATGTTTGATCCCAGGTGTGAGAGCTCTTTTAATATTTCTTTTTCTTCATTGGCTAGGTTGAATTTGTTTAGATGCTCTGTGGTCATTATTTTTTTCCCTTTATGTTCAACACTAAGCCTGCCTTTGCACTTTCTTCCTTGATCTTCCTTAGTTCCAGATCTGTGAGGTTTTCTGCTAGTATTATGGTGCCATCTGTGTATCTCAGATTGTCGATATTCCTTCCTCCTATTTTCACTCCTCTTTCTTCTGTGTCCAAGCCTGTTTTCCTATGTTCTGCATATAATTTGAACAGGTAAGGTGATAAGATGCAGCTTTTTCTGACCCCTTTGCCAATTGTCTGACTCCTTCCAGCTCTATGATTCTATAATTTTATAGGAATTGGGTTGTAATCTTCTTGTTAAAGGTTTTGTATTACTGCACTCTGCTTCAATACAATTTAGAAAAGGAGCATAAAAACCCCCACAAAAGAGGTGCCCAGTGCACTTGAAGGATCCCTGCATCTTCTTTTTGGGCCCCAGACCATGGCAAAATCACTTCCAACCTAGGATTGTTAGCCAGCACCACACTGGATTGCTGTAAATGTGGATGGTGGCTGACTGAGTGATGCATTCCAAACAAAGCAAGTAATCTCTAAGGCTGGTGAAAAGTCTTTGCTCAAAGATTTTATGGCAGGGTGAAGTTGGTGGGGTAATGTTTGCTGTTTAAACAGAGGAACCTTGGAGTGATAGGAAGGTCCTTTCCTTCGAAGCTGCTGACTCCAGAAATCTAGCGTCCTGTTTCCTTATCGAGCCTGTTTATGACAGGTTTTGTAAATGTTTTATGAGATGCCAACGACTGTGTTGGGGAAGAGGGTGGTGGGGACTGGGTGGTGGCTGCTGCTTTCAACTTTCTTTGCACTGTTGACATAGGATCAAAGGACAGATTATCACCTTGATAAAATAGGCAGGGGAAGGGGAAAAACACTCCAGCTGGCAGTAGCTTTTGCCCATTTGCTGTCCTCAAAATTATTTATTCAGAAGGAAAACCCTGAGTGCCACATTCAATTTGAACCGAATTTATGTCATCCAACTTCCTTTGACTGAAAGAGTGAACTCTAGGCTGAGTTGATGACCTGGTTGAGTTCAAACAACAGGGGCCTTTGGGCACCTTAAAAAAACCACAATGAATATTTGGCATAAGCCAAAGAAAAAGGAACTTTTTCCAGAGGAGGGATGAAATTCAGTTTGAGATAAGTTCTCAAATATTGCAGGACATTGCAGTGATGAGGAGGGCTAAAGGAAAAATCCTGTGACTAGATAATAACATATTTTAGCTTAAAGCTCTTATTGCTGGAAAGCAAGACTTAGGGAGGCATCTTAACCTTTTAGGAATCCATGCAAAAGTGGGAAACTATCAAACAACAATATTGTGGGGAAAGGATGTCGCTACCTGAGGAAGCCCAGATGGCTATAGATTTGGCTCAAGTCTCAGGTTCCCAATCCTGGCAAAAGATTATGTGCACTGCGGTCTATTTCAATTCTACTCACAGTGGTTGTCCCTGGATTGGTGCCATACCATGAGCCATTGGCTTCTGATTTCCAATTAGTTTCTAGGGTGAAAAGAGAAAAAAGCAATTGTAGCCAATGAGCACAAATATGGCACCAGTGCTTGGTACACTGGGAAGATAAATAACTGCAAGCCCCCTGCATCACTGGGCCATGTCTGCACAGGCCAGAATATTCCAAGGACAGCCCAGTGTATTCTAGCCCTGAAGTCCCCCCATTACCTGGGTGCTTCAGAGTGACACTGGGTGACTGTTCACACATGCATCTCGCTGTGCTGCCTATTGCCATGAGTCACTCTATCTAGGCTGAAAATGAGGCCCGCAGTGTCGATCACATTGCTGGGTGCCTCATTCTGATCTAGAGGTACTGACTCATGCAGTGGTGGGCAGCACAGTATGACACTGTATAAATAGCCACCTAGTGTTGTTCTGGAGGGCTCTGCATTTTCTTTGGTGCTGAGCTAGCTGTATGTCATGAAGACAGTTCACACTAAAATTGGAGACTGGGTCCTGCATTATTCAAGACAAATCACCATGAGGTTGTGTTATTTGGTCCATGTGGACACAGCCATAGTCTTACTACAAGCACAGGCCTACTTTAAGAGTTGCCACAAGGGACATGCTGTTTGAAAGTCTCTCTGTTTTTGTGGCAACAATTAAATATGACTAATCCATGACCCCCATCCCAGAAGTTGGTATAATTTAGGAAGCATCCTGACAGATGCAATTGGCTAAACATAAAGCTGGATTCTAAAGTTGCCCAGGAAGAACATTCATCATAACACTTCGCCATGAGTACACAAAGAGCAGATTAAATGAGTATTTCTTTTCAGCAGAATTTTGCTGCAAATGGCTCAATGTAAACTCTGGATGCTGCCAATGTTTAGGATGCAGCTGTTGCCACAGCAATATGAACATCTGTTGAGTTGTAAGATTATTACAGTACTGATAATTTTAATAGCAATCTTAAATGTCACTGAATTTGCAGATTGGCATACATTTTGGAGATCATTTTGCATGAAGTTGCTCAGGGACATAGCCAGGATTTTGGGAAGGGGGGGTCCAGACTAAGTGTCACCATTATAATGGGGCTTGGGTGCAGCGGTGCGGCAGCACACACCATTCATTTTATCTAACGGAAGGGGGGTCCGGACCCCAAGACCCCTCCCCCTTGGCTACGTCCTTGAGTTGCTTCATTTGCATAGGTAATCATGGGAATAAATATGTAAAGGAAAAGTTAATTGTATACTTTTCCAAGAATCTAGAACCTGGTAGTCTGTGAAGCCAAATATTTCCGCAGTCATAATAAAATTACCATTACAATCACTAATGGACAAATACAACACCATCTTTAATTTTCTTGTTTTGGAACATAGTAAACATAGTAGAATGTGCTAAGGTAGGCTTAATGTTGAATATTAAGAAAACAAAAATAATTACCACGGATTACATGAATTCAACCTAGATAATTAGGAAATCAGAACAGTAAAAGATTTCCCGTACCTTGGATCAAACAGTGATCAGAGTGGAGACTGCAGTCAAGAAATCAGAAGACTAGGAAAAGGCAGCTATGAAAGAACTAGACAAGCTCCTATTGTGAAAAGATATAAAACTGAACATTAAAATTAGGATCATTCAGCCCATTGTATTCCCCATCACCATGTATGGATGTGAGACCTGGACAGTGAATAAAGTGGCTAGAAAGAAAATCAACTCATTTGAAATATGGTGTTGGAGAAGAGTGCTGAGGATACCATGGATGGTCAGAAACACAAACAAATGGTTCCTAGAACAGATCAAGGCTGAACTCTCCCTGGATGACTAAACTGAGGCTGACATACTTTGGCCACATCACAAAAAGGAATGGCTCATTAGAAAAGAAAACAATGTTAGGAAAGGTAGAGAGCAATAGAAAGAGAGGAAGGCCACATGGTAGGTGGATAGACTCAGTCAGGGAGGTCACAGACCTGAACCTGCAGAACCTGACCAGAGCGGTTGAGCACAGGGGCCTTGGAGAGGTCTCACTTCACATGAGGTGAAGTCAGCTTGAAGCCAGTTAACAACAACTGTCTACAATTTTGTTTTAACTAGACAGAAACACTAAGATGTAGGTCATCATGTGTATGTTAACCACCTCAATAACTTTTTTGTCATTACCATTTTATTGGCTTTTTTGTATGGACCATGATTTTTTTTTGGGGGGGGGGATGGAATAGAGATAACATAGATTATAATAAAAAGACAGCTATTTTCCCCTGCAGTATTTGTAAATTACTTCCATTACATACCTGTTAACACCTATCGACAAATTACATTTAACTATTAAAAATATATGCATAGTATGGTTGGATCTGACTAAGGCTTCATCTGTACTGCAGAAATAATCCAGTCTGACACCACTTTAACTGCCATGGCTTAATGTTCTGGACTTCTGGGAACTGTAGTTGTGGCATCAGAGATCTCTGACAGAGAAAGCTAAATGTCTCACAAAACTAAATTTCCCAGAATTCCATAGCATTGAGCCATGGTAGTTAAAGTGGTATCAAACTCGATTATTTCTGCAGTGTGGATGCAGTCTATGCCTCATTTAGTTCAGTATTCTAGTTCCAACAGTTGTTGTCACAAAGCTCACAAACAAAGACATCAATGAATTGCAAATTTTATGGAGAGCCTTCTTCATACATAGAACTGACATTTCTTTCCAGAAAGCTACTCCCCCCATGAGGATTGTGTCAGAAACATATGAGGTGAATAGGTCTAGCATGATCCCCAAAACCTGGGGAAATTACTTTTTTAAACTATAGCTCCCAGAATTCTGTAGTCATTATGGGTATTGCCCATGCTTCCTTCGTGGATTTTTAACTGTATTATTTTTAAATGTTGTGAAGCTGCTCTGAGTCCCAGCTGGGGAAAAAGAGGGATACAATGATGATGATGATGATAAGGATAGGATTTGTGGTTCAACAAAATAACTTCAGTGAGCTTGGCGATTGTTCTTCTCACATTTTAACATACTCTGATTTATAACACTCAAGCAAAAGTGTAGAAATGTTACTTTTTTTGGAACACAACTCACAGAATCCACCAGCCAGCATGGTCAATCCCCTAGCCAACATGTCTGTACTCCAAAAAAGTATATTTTCTGATCTTTGGGCCAAATAAGGCTTTGAATTCAGTTTCTAACATTGTCAAATCTAACTTCTTTAACCAGCTTCAAAATGGAGTTGAAAACCATCCTGTTCAGAGAAGCCTTCCCAGGCATTGCATAATTGTCACTTACTATCTGATGTTCTTTTGGTGCCTGTTTATCAAACCATTTCCTGTACTGTATTGCTATGTACTGTATATGTATTATCCTACTTGAGAGTATGTATTTTCCCTGGAAGAAGATTAACCATCCATTATGAAGCCAAGCCCTCCCTCCAGTCCATCTGCCTTGGTCCAGGCCTTGGAAGTAGAGAGGAACTGCTGGACCTCTTACCCTTTCCCTCCACCACTCCCTTCTCCTTTTGTGTCATGTCTTTTTAGATTGTAAGCCCGAGGGCAGGGAACCGTCTAACTAAAAAGATTGTATGTACAGCTCTGTGTAAATTTACAGCTCTTCATAAATAAAGGTTAATAATAATAACTCTAGTCTTCAGTGCTGCACTGGAGTGGTCAATAAATTCATATAGTGCAAGTAAAGAAGATATTAAATAGTTGCAGGATTATACACAGACTGCCATTTATACCTCTATGTTATCAATATTGCTGCTATTTGACACTTAGGAACAGAAGATGATTATAAAACTCCAGGAGATCCTATAAAAAGATATACACACCACAAAGAGATATACTGCTTCATTTAAAGAACAATTTAGTTCATTAATGCCACTGTACATCTCACTGTATCTTGGCACCCAATCTTCTCAGTGCATCTATATGTTTTTATGGCTTCCTTCCTCTTGCAGGCATTATAATATTATGGCACCAGCTTATGCATGTTTACTCAGAAGTAAGTACCAATGATTTCACATTAGTATCACTTGCTCTGTTGTGTCCATATTATGCACAGTATTGAAGAAACAGGCTTTTCACATTGCTTATTGAAACTACCTGCTTCCATACATAAAAGTGTGGGGTGGGAAATGTGGCTCTCAGATTGTTTTTTCAGCTCTTGCCCAAACACCCTTTTTCTGGCAAAAAGGAGTGAATCCTTTTCCTTTGAACTTTCTGGGAGTGGTGACTAGGGATATAATTCTCCATTCATTTTCTTGTTGGAAGAAGCAACAACTAATTTTAGCAGTCTTCTTCCTGCTGTAAACTTTCAAAACCTATTTGCAATTTGGGAGGTATGCAAAATTCACACATGGTTGTTTTCCACAGAAAACAGCATTTTATGCAGAACTGTTATCTAGATTTACTCATAGAATCATAGAGTCATAGAGTTGGAAGAGACCAGAAGGGCCATCCAATCCAACTCCCTGCCATGCAGGAACTCTTAATCAAAGCATCCCTGACAGATAGCCATCCAGCCTCTGCTTAAAAACCTACAAAGGAGGAGACTCCACCACTCTCTGAGGGAGTGCATTCCACCGTCAAACAGCTCTTACTGTCAGGAAGTTCCTCCTAATGGTGAGCTGGAATCTCTTTTTCGGTACCTTGCATCTATTGTTCTGTGTTCTAGTCTCTGCAGCAGCAGAAAACAAGCTTATTCCATCCTCAATGTGACACCCCTTCAAATACTTAAACAGGGCTATCATTTCACCTCTTAACCATCTCTTTTCCAGGCTAAACATACCCATATTCTCATAAGGAGCACTTATTTCTATAAACATCCCTTCATAACAACATCCCCAGGCTTATTTTTGTGTGTGTGTGTTTTTAGACTAAGCAGAGAAAAAATATCAGAGTGATTGTAATGTTTCAGATAAAGAATACTGTTCGATGCAGTTAAATGAGGGGCCTAAAGCAGAACCCAAAACTGAACCTGTGTCCACCCCACCACTAAAAAGACACCAAGTATTGGCCAAGTTAAAGTTTACCGATCTCTAGAAGCTTCTAGGGAACATGGGCCTCCCAACTGAGCAACATGATCCCTGAACTATCATCAGGGTCACATATGTCAGATTTACCAGAGGACATAAGGTTGTATCCTACACCTGTAAGGTGAAGACATAACCCCTTGTGCTTTGTTGATAACATTTTTTAAAAGACAGATGAAGTTCAGATAACCACTAAGCTGACTCACTCACTCAAGGCCATGCAGTTTATCACTGTTATGAGCACACACGGCTTTGCTTGGGATACATTAACTGACTCTAGCAATGAAGCTCTTTCTGTTCTGTGTCTTTTCCAAAGCATGTTACCAAACAGCTCAGAGTTAAAAAGGCCCAGCTTTGGGGAGAAATATAGAGTGTAAATTAACCCATACGGTGCAATACAAGTGTGTTGGTACAATTCTCTCACAAGATAACGTGAACTTAAAAAGCTGTTAATTGACCCTGAGGGTTGCTTTTTAAAAGCTTTTGCTCTCATGGCGAACAAAAAGTAAGGGTTGTTGTAATGGGCATAAGACAAATATCTCTGTAAGGTCAACCAAAAAGGTCACAAAATGTATGCATGTTTACAGTATAGTTTTGTATTTTCAAAACAGAGTAACAAACTTTTAGGTTTTTCCTGCTCCCATGAAGCCTAGGGACTATTCCTAACACCTTCATGGCATCTGATTAACTTCATTTCAGTCTGCTAGCCTCTTCCTTTTTATTACTTAGACAAGACAGAGACTTCTGTATGACTTAAAATCATGGAATCATAGAGTTGGAAGGGATCACAAGTCCAAACTCAAGCCATGCAGGAACACTAAAGTAAAACACTCCAGAAAGATGCCCATCCAACATCTGGTTGAAGATCTCTAAAGAAAAGAGTTCACCACCTCTGAGGCATTCTGTTCCACTGCCAAATAGCTTTTACAGTCAAGAAGATCTTCCTAATATTTAGGTGGACCCTCTTTTATTGTACTTTGAATCCATTAGTTTGTGTTCCAGTCTCTTGAGCAGCAGGGCAGGGGAAAACCTTGCTTCATCTTCTACATGGCATCTGTTCAGATATTTACATATGGCCATCATATCACCTCTCAGTTTCTCTTCCCCAAACTAAAAATATTGAGCTCCCTATTATGCTATTCCTCATAGACATTCAAGAGCAAGTTTGGTTTTCCTCCGACAACCTGCTTTTGATAACATCTTCCCTTGATGCAGAGATATGAAGATCTCAAAAACTTTCACTCATTTATATTTCTGCCTTTTTGGTTGGTCTAATAAAGGTATTACTGCAATGTGTTACCCACAATGTGGATTTTGGAATTTGTTCATAACTTCTCTAACTGTCATCCTGTTCAATATTTATGATGTCATATGTCTGCCTTATGCCATTGCAATTCATTTTTATGGTCATTGCACATGCAACAACTAAAGGTTCTGCCTGAAAGCTTACCTTGTAAGCAGTGCAGCCTCTACATGCACGTGCGCACACACACACATGCACCCTGCATGCTAGGTTTGTTTCCATGTTGATGGAGAATAAGGGGATGAGCAGAGATATTTCCAGATATCCTCCTGTAGCAGACAACTATGGCAGCATGTGTTGCTACAAGAAAAGAGCTGGATGAGGAAATGGCTGTGTTTGGTAAAGGCTGCAATATGTAAATGGTAGGTTTTGGGGGTAGCAGCAGGCGACATACCTATGGAGATGTAGCTACCTCTCTGTAACTCTGGAATGACCTACCGGACAAGATCTGTCAGATTACCACCTTGGAAATCTTTAAGAAGACTATTAAGAGGTATCTCTTCTAGCAGGCCTTTCCAGACTAGAACATCCTTGTTGACCTGCCTCCCCTCTTCCCCCCTCCCATTATTCTCCAACTTTAGCTTTTATTCTACCTGGTCTCTGCTTGAAATTTTATCTCATTTTAATTGTTATTGTACATCATTGTTTTTAACTTCTTTTTTGGTTCAATCTCTTTTATTATGCTTTTATGACAGAGGGGAGGGATGAGGATCTTGGAATTTTCTTTTTAAATGTTTCTTGTTTACTGCTGTAATCCGCTTGGATTCCTCAAGATTAAGCAGAATAATAATAATAATAATAATAATAATAATATCTCCTGATGTATGATTTCAGCTTCCATGTACATTCCAATGTGAACTTCTGATCAAGGATGAAGAAAGTGTGGTCCTCCAGGTACTGTGCGAAAAATCCCAGTGCTTCTGACCCCTGAATATATATGCTGGATCTCCCTTATCCAAAATGCTTGGGACCAGAACTGTTTTGGATTTTGGTATACCTGTATTTACATATACATACATCATTTCTGGAAATGGAACATAAGTCTATACACAAATTTATAGCCTCAAAGGTACTACATGGTCCTTCTGCATACTGATTTTCAGACTAACATGGTTATGTCTTAAAATTAATTTATGTTTCAAATACACTTTATACACATACCCTGAAGGCATGCAATATTTTAAGTAATTTTTTTTTCATGAAACAAAGTCTATGTGCAGGGAATCACCAGAAAGCAAAGGTGCCACTATCTTAGCCAATCATGAAAAAAGTTTTGGTTTTTGGAATATTTCAGATTTTGGAATTCCAGATAAGGGAGACTCAAGCTGTACAGACTGGGGGAATGGAAACTGCAGTGCAACAGCATCAGCAGAGCCACAGGTTTCCTATCAGTGCTTTAAATCCTCCATCCTTTGAAAAACAAAAAAGAAAGAACACTAAGATAAATTAGTTTTTGGTTGATTTTTTGGGCTATATGGCCATGTTCTAGAAGAGTTTCTTCCTGATGTTTTGCCAGCATCTGTGGCTGGCATCTTCAGAGATTCACTGAAGATGCCAGCCACAGATGCTGGTGAAACGGCAGGAAGAATCTCTTCTAGAACGTGGCCACATAGCCCAAAAAATCCACCAAAAACCATGGGTGCCAGCCATGAAAGCCTTTGACTTCACACTAAGATAAATTCCTAAAGAGATTGGTTGGTTCAACTGCACAGAAAACAAGAGATACCTACTGGCATTCTGTCAATGAGTTTCAACAGTATAACTCCAATTTAAGCTACTGTAACCCCCCTTTTTTTTTTTGGAGATAATATTTTTTGGGAGATAACATGGAGACATATTGGATTGCAAAGGAAGTGTCTTTGTTGAGATGCAAATGGATATTAAATTTCCTGGACTTTGAGAATTTCCCAATTGCCATATGGCCAGAAGGAAGAGGTGCCAGTCTGCAAGATATGCCCCTCCATACCATCTTAACTACCGGTAGGAAGAGAAACAGCAAAATGCAGGCCTTTGACTAATATCTTCATTTTTTTTCCTCCCGTTTGGTTTGCCTGATGGTTTGCCCAATGATTTGGTGT
Source organism: Sceloporus undulatus (assembly GCF_019175285.1). Lineage (NCBI taxonomy): Eukaryota > Metazoa > Chordata > Lepidosauria > Squamata > Phrynosomatidae > Sceloporus > Sceloporus undulatus. The sequence goes on along the minus strand of NC_056524.1, from coordinate 31,087,941 downwards.
GCCTGATGAAGAAGCCAGTGAAGCTTCAAAAGCTTCTAACATGTATATTGTGCATTCTGGTTGGCCAAGAAAGGTATTGCTGTTTGGTGGATTTTTGATCCAAGGTTTTTTTGGTCATTGCAGAGGCTAGAATTCTTTATCGATGACCAAAATGCCCCCAAAACCACTTTTAAAGTGATGCAACTCCCACAACACAGCCATCGCCACTTGATTGGAGATCAGGGGGATCAACAGAGACACATCTAGCTATTTTCCTGTAGCTGGGCACACAGTAAAAGGCATCTGCAGGAACCTACTGGAGGTTCTTGGGGGAGCCCTGTAGATGACATATGTGCTAGGTATACTAATGCAAGATCTCAGCGATTGGTCAGATATTTTAGTAATAGTTTTATTGATCATTTAATTATATTTTTTAAATGTTGCACAAGGTAATGGTTTTAGCTGTATCTCTTAACATTTATAAGATGCTTAGTCCCAGATTGGGAAAAAGGCAGGATGATGGAAATATTCTGTTCTATAAATCCTTCCAAAATCCTGAACATACGGAATCTTATCTGATTTTGGAAGCTAAGCACAGGCCTGGTTAATACTTGGATTTGAGACCATTAAGAGATACCAGGAATTCCCAGATCTAGGAAACAATTCTGCTTGAAACCCAGGCTCTCTGTTGCTGCCAATCAGTACTGTCAGTGTAGGGGTAAATGGACCAAGGATCTCACTCATTATGAGACAAGTTCCTATGTTTTTTGTTCTCTGTCAACGAAGAATAACCATTCAGTATTTTTATGCAAATGATTGAATGTAACAATGCCCCACCTTCCAAAATAAGTAGAAAAAATGAGAGAAGGGGCAGACTCCAGGCATTTAAAACTATTAATCTAGATTATCTGGAAGTGTCAATACCATTATGTGCTTTTATGGTGCCTCAGTAAGATCTGGCCATGATTTGCTTGAAATTAGGTTTGGATTTAATAGTTTCCTAAAGAGTACAATTTGATGGAGATTTGTCAACATCTGTCACCTCTTTAAATTAAGAGTAATTGGCTTTTATAGCACTGTATAAAGATATCAGCTGGGAAAGACCAGGCCATCAGTGTTGCTATTTTCTTCCCCTTTATCTATTGATATAGCCCTAATTTGACACTTCTGTGTAGACCAAGCTTGTAAAGAGCATAGTCAACCTGTAAAGTTGCTTACATTTAGATTAACCTTACAGCTCACTTAGAAGGCCAGTAAAACCGACAAATTAACTGACGCAGCTGTAAACCTTAGAGTATATGAAATTAGTTTTATGTCTACTTGTGTCAATACAGCCTCATTAATACTCACTTCTCAGAACAAACATTTGTGCTATAAGAAGAAGGCAATGTCCTCAGCCCACACTGGGCAGATCTCCAAATTCATCCCCATAACATTCAGAATTCAACAATCTGCACTTGCCTTCATGAAACTGGTACCCTCCAGATGTGTTGGACAATATCTTCCACAATGCTTGACCATTTGCCATGCTAGCTGGTGCTTATGGGAGTTCTTGTCCAAAATGTTGAAAAGTCACCACTTTGGAGAAGGATGGTTAAGATGTTAGACTATCTTATTGACTTACTGCTGCAGTCTTCAGTATTGGCCCTTGCATCTATGTAAAACACTTTCCATAATTTAAAATGTCACTTGTACATGAACAAGCGGAATTGCTTTATATAAATCTGCTTTTGAATCACTAAGCCCAGAATGAACCTCCCTCACTTAGAGTTGCTCAGTACGTTTTTACCGAGATGTCTTTCCTGGTATTGCTAGAAACTGAACCTGTTGCCTTTTTATACCCTCTGCCTACTTCTACATGCATATTAACATATATGATGGCAGGGCTGAAAATACCTAAAGGATTATAACTTGTATTCAGAAAAGTACCTATTTTGGACTACAGTTCCCAGCTACAGCTACAATTTGGCTGCAGGGAGATTCTGCAAGTTGTGGTTCAAAATGGCAACTTTCCCAAGCTTTGATTACAGCAATGGCACCAAGTTTTAACAGTCATGACATCTGGATTAAGATAGCCACTTGAGAGATAGGAAGATGACTGTGAAAACCTAGAGTGTTTTGTTCAAATGTTTATATCGCCCCTCCCATCCCCACCATTGAATTTCTGAGAATTGTATGTGTTTATGGTGCTACTTCACCTAAATACCCTAAAGGCATCAGGTCCTATCTGATCTTGGAAGCTAAGCAAGTTCAGCTCTGGTTAGTACTTGGATGAGAAACCAAGCCACCAATGAATACCAGGTGTTGTAGGCTATCATGCAGAGAAAAGAACTGGTAAAACCACCTCCAAATAAGAAAACCTTGTGAAATTCATGAAACACACACCAAATAGGCTTTTAACAGGGTCTTTTTATGGCATTGGTAGGCCCGGGGCAGAATGTTCATTTGAGGCCCTTTCCCTTAGGACAGTGTGGTCTATTGGTTAGGATATTAAACCGAGATTCAGGAAATTCAGGATATCATCCCCTCTCAGCCATGAAGCTCATGGGAGCCTTTGGGCTAGTCAATACTTTCAACCTAGCTTTCCTTCCAGTGTTGTCAAGAGGATATATATATATATATGAATGTAGTTTGGGCTGGGTTACTTCAATTAGCGGTATGCGACTGTCTCCATCTTGCTCAAGTTGCTCATGGTGACAGGATGCTGCTGACAGTAAAATTAATTTAGCTATTCCCTCCATTAGTCAGTGGGGCTCAGGCCAATGGCCATTACATATTATGTAGCACCATAGCTATTGAGCTATGTAGTGGATTCTGGCCAGACCCCACTCCAAGCCCTACAGCTGCTGGGATCAAAGGGGATATGTATCCTTGTTGATCCAGAAATGTTTGCTTCACCTTCCTACCCCCCTCCCATGAGCAAGCTCCCACACGACAGGCAGAAAAATGACTCCTGGCATAAATCCCCCTCAAGCCAGAGATCAGTTGCTTGGTGGGGTTAAAACAGCAGGCAGCCACTTCTCCATCGGTGGGGGAACAGACCCCTGACAATCCCAGCAGTTGCTTACTGGTAAGTGTGGTTTGGGGGACTCTCACAGTTCCTACATAGCCCCTAAAGAAGCACATAGAAGTTATGAATGCATATAAATTGAGCAAACTGGTAAATTGTACAAGCTTGATCAGAACATGTGTATGGAATTGATGCTCCTTCACAGCCATGTACAATCAATCCAAAGCATAAGCAAGCTGTGGTGACCTTTGTTCTGAAACTCCATGGTTTCAGTTTATATAAATATTTCTTGCTGGTAGCTCAAAAATTTGACCTTGATCTATCTGGAATTTCACAGCATATATGCAAACACAAGTTATGATGCACATGATCTACCTAACCTAATGCTGTCTAATCTGGCCAGCCCTCACTATTCATGACATTACACAAAGGTCTTTTAGGAGCTACTTCATGAAATCATTTAAAGTGGAGTAATTTTAACTACTAGTGATTGAATTTGGGCTCTTCTGAGTACAGACCCTGAGCTCCACTACTAAGCTACAGGCCCTAAATGTCATATTGGCATCTTCCCATTATCCTGCTGGGGCTGCTATAGCTGGAGACCCTGTATTAAACAGGGGGCTGGACTTGGTAGCCCATAGGACCCTTTCCAACTCTATGGTTCTATATGGTTGGAAGTTCCAAGGATAGCCACTAACAGAGTCACTTTCCTTGTAAGAAGAAAATAATAGCAAATTGACACTCTAATGCTCCTTAACACTCTTGAGGGTTATAAGTTACCCTCCAATTTGGCAGTGACAGTCCTGATTAATTCTCTGTTATCCTATTTTTCAGCTGCTTTTAAAATGTCCCAGTTCTCCTCTTTGTTCTCAGCTTACTTCAGTCATTGTGAACTGAGGTCAAAGCGCAAAAGTAGTTTCATTCAGTTTACTCAGTCGGGGGGGGGGGGGGGGGAGCGGCAAAATCCTGTCCTTCTCAGTAGGTTTGAACAAAGCATACTGCTACAGCTTCTCCTACTTTGTGTTTTCTGCCTCATTAATAACATTTGTCATCTTAACCACACTCTGATGTTGTTTGGCTACACATGACCCAGTTTTCATCTGTGAAATGCTGGAGGGTATCAAGTAAGAGCTGTGGTTGCAGCTCAGGGAGGGGGAACTGGGCAAAGTGTGCTCCCATAGACCCCCACCATCTATCAAGACCCCTGGGGGATTTATTTGGCTCCAGTGGCAGCACTATAGGCAAGACCTGAGGGCAATATCTTGCCAGCCATTTAATTTCTTAGAGTGCCACAGAACAATGCTAGATCAGAAGCATTGAGGAAGATTCAGTCTGGCTAGATCGACCAGCTGTATAATGCCCGGGGTGAAAAAAAGAAAACAGCAGCAAAGCCTGCTAAGTTTGCCAGGTGCTATAACATTTACAGGCACAACATTTACATGACATTCTTTGAGAGAATGGCTATCAATTATATCAGGGTTTGGAAAATTTGTGGCCTGTAGACCATGGGAGGTCTTAAACCTCCATCCCCAAACTTCCTTGAAAACCTCTGAGGGATTAAATGTAAATCTGTCAGGCCTATGGTCAAAGATATATACACATATTTAGAGAATGGAAATGACCTCTTTAAATAATATTTAAATACCAAAATACACTCCTCCCCAAGGCCTTTTTGGGAAGGGATTAGCCATTGTCAATTTTTTTTAGGCCGGAGGGAATTGGAGGGTATTCTCCCCCAGCAATATCCAGAAGAGAAGGCAAAAGTGGCTCCTGGACCCTGCAAACCTACCCACTGATTTAAATAGAAAGGCAATACCACTTCATTCTAGAGTTGTGACAGAAGTGGGGGAAAGTAGTGCCTTCAAAACACAGGCCTGTCTGTTCTGGTGCCCCTTCAAATAGAGGAGTGTCCCTACAAAGTGGAATAAATAGCCACCCTTATGGTCAGAGAGGCAAAGTGGAACAGAGGCATTACTATGAATGAAGGAGGCTGGGGAGGCTGGTGGGCTCCCATGGCAGTTTACCATGAATATGTCCTGAAAAGCAGCTATCCTTGGTGCTGAAATGTATTCCCAAACAGTTCCCTTGGATAGCTCCTTTGAAATCCATACTAAAGTTCAAGAATGCAATAGAAATGTAATATTTTCTATGGCTAGAGAATATTCACTGAGATAAGAAATCTTACCTCTCCATGGAATGTGGAGCTACAAAAGGAAAGTAGAATGGAAGCAGATCAAACACAAACACACACACACACACACCACCTTCCACACAGTTCCCAAGGAAAGCACTAATTTGTGCTAGACACAAGTCAGCAGGATTTCCACTTAGAGAAGAGCAGGGATTGCTGTTGTTGTGTGACTTTTTTTTAAATACAACTTTACTGACCATGTAAGAAACAAACAAAAACACATATATGATTATATACAGTATATTCCAAATCTCTGTGTCTTCCAATATCCACATAACATACATCTTCTCTTCCTTTAACCTTCTGTATTCCTTCTCCAACTCCTTCTTCATTTTCCCTCTCATTTGCACATACCTGTCTACATACATTCATATTAACCTTCATCCTACTTATTAAAAACCTCCACTGTCACATACGCATACATTTGCATAAACATACTTGAACCTTCATTTGAACTTCCTTCCTATCAGTACTAACTCAAATATAGATTTCCTTGATTATTATTATATGTAGATAATAAAATAAAAAGGTTAAAGAAACAGAACACATAAAACAAAACAACAACCAAAAACAGAAAAACAAAACAAAAACATATACACATAACATTACACAGAATACAATGGACTCTCTTCTCCAATTGAGGATGGGTTGTTAATATGATCTTTGTTGATTCTTCTATATACCAATATAATTTTAATTCACACTATCCCAGAGATCAGTATCTGTTTCATTTGTTCCACAATAATTAATATTCTATGTCCACATTTCCAAGCTCTTCTTTTTCAAAAATACATATTGTAGTTATTGTTGTGGGCCTTCAATTCCTTTCCAATTCATGGCAACCCTAAGGCAATCCAACCATGGGTTTTCTTGGTAAGTTTCTTCAGAGGGAGTTTGCCAATGCCTTCCTCTGAGGTTGAGATTGTGTGACTTGCCCAAGGTTACCCAATAGGGTTCCAGTCGGCCCTCCTTATCCATGGATTTTTTATCCATGGATTCAAGCATCCACATCTTAAAAATATTTTTAAAAAGTATAAATTCCAAATAGCAAACCTTGATTTTGCCATATAAGGGACACCATTTTGCTATGCCACTGTATTTAAGGGGACTTGAGCATCCACAGATTTTGTTATCTATGGGAGTTCCTGGAACCAAACCCCAGCGGATAACAAAGCCCACTGTGTCTCTATCTATATATTACTTCAGTTAATAACCTCATTTCATTCCTAAAACTTTCATATGTGCAGAATCTCTTTTAATTTTTAAAACATATTTTTACAGTTTCTCCTTATTTCTCTTACCAGAGAGATATAATAAAATTCCATTCCTCTCTATGCTGTTTTGTTGTCTTCTCACTTATCAGAGCTGTTTTGTTGTTGCGTGATTTCAAGTCATTCCTGACTGATGGCAAGTTTTGCTCAGGAGGCATTTGTCATTGCCATCCCATGGAGGTGAGAGATTGTGGTCATGGGCATACCCATGGCTGAGCAGGGATTTGAACTCTGGTCCCCAAAGTTGTATTCTATGCTCAAATCACTATACCATACTGACTCTCCTGAATGTTCTCCTGAAAAGATGCTGAAAAGATTCCAAAAAACTGGAAGAGAATCCTTGTGTTTGTAGGTCTTTGATGAATGAAAAGCAAGGTGGGGAGGTTTTGAAAAGTATTATCTAGTCTTTTATCTTTGTAATCACCCAGTATAAGCTATTTTTCTGTTTTAGTGGCATTTGGTCATAAAGCTTTCTGCCTAGAAATGAAATAGCCCATGTTGGTTATTTTAGTGTTATGTAGCAATGCTACCATCTCTTGGTAGGAGAAGGTATTTAAAAAAAATGAGCTATTGCTAAAATCACAGGCATTAGTCCCCAGTAAAGTCCAGATGCAGATATTTACCAGGGTGACCTGATGTCACAACCAAAAAGGAGGACAAGGCACCATAAAATGTAGGGCTTTCAAGAAAAATGTAGAACATTACAAAATGAGTGCTTAAAAACACACTAATATAAATATAATTCATGCTTGTTAGTCATGTTCAAAATGGAGAGCATCTTAGGATTCCTCTTGGACAGAAAGTTGAAATGTAGGCCATGTCCTGGAAAAGGAGTATATCTGGTCACCCTGGATATTTACTCAAGAGTAATTTGCCAAAGGTCAGAAATGATTTGAAGGCACAAAGCAACAGCAACAACAAAATTAAGTTGCTCCCAAATAAATGTGCATAAGATTTCAGCCTAAATATGATACAGTATCTGTAAATTCAACTTATTGTCTTTTGCCTCCAGTTCTGTACACACAGATTATTAACCTTATATAAAAGCACCTCTCTGGTTAAAGTTTGAGTGTTGAATTAGGACTCCATGAGACCAGAGTTCAAATTCCCACTCAGCTATAGAAACTTGTTGTATGACCTTCAGCTAGCCACACTCTCTCAGCTTTAAGGAAAGCAATGGCAAATCTCCTCTGAAGATATCTTGCTCAAAAAATGCTTTGATAGGGCTGACCTAAGTTGGAGTTGACTTCAAGTCACATAACAACAACAACAAATTGCACTACATGTATCACATTAAGGTATACATCATATGTCATTCTCAGTTGTTCCAGCAGTCATAAGGATCAATACAAGAGAAATGACCACTAAACAGCTTACAACACAGTGCTATGCAAGTTTTCTGAGACGTACCATGGAATTCAAGGGGCCACACTCTCAGGTAATTGAGCATATGTGAGTAAAGCACTGCAGACTCATTTGGAATTAAGCACAGTAGAATTTAGCTATATCTGCTTCCAAGTACTCATACTCAAGATTTGCTTGCATTAAAGCTGACCCTGGCAATAAACAAAGGGAAAGGTAAACAAAAGAGTCCCTGAAAGGTATGCATCCCTTAAAAGACTGGTTTGATTTAATTTTCATTAATGACAGGAAGGTGTACAACTAGAATGAAGCAGCAGACAACAGACCAGGAGCAAATAAGATTGAACATGTAACAGTCCTAAGTCCTACAGCATGAAGCTGTATTCCACCCTAATAAGGTGTTGTTGTTTTTCAAAAGAGGTCTTGCAACAGCCTCCTTCTGCCATGTTAGTACCCTGCCTTGATGTAAAGAGGCATGAATCATTTCCCTTACCCACTCAGCAAGTCTTCTTCTGGCCAGGACAGGAAAGGCAAAGGTCTAGTACACATATGGTGGCTGTCGCCTCTCCAAGGATTCTGTCCATATCCTCAGGCTGTACAAACTGACAAGTTGCTATCAACACAGTACAAGCAGGACCCAAGGTTACATCCATCAACCTGTATCAACTGTGGCATCCAAGTCAGTGTGAATCTCAGCAATTCTATCTGCAAAAGTGTAGGCAAATTCTATGGGGGCTGTTGAATGTCTTAAATTCTCATTTGGGACAGGTTGTAACAGATCCTTGACCACTCAAAACAGTTCTGTTAGATAGTTCTGCAGGAAGGCTCCATCCCTTCTGAGTTTCAGGTGAGCAGCAAAGATTGTTCCTTTGGATATTAAAACTAGTGCATCTTCCTCTGGCTATTTTTTAAACTGTTCATCTGATTTTACAGCTGTTTTTAAAGAAAGATCTTGGGTGTTTTAACTGGTTTTCAGTGCTTTTACCTATGGTGTATCATCTCAGGGCCCTGGTGGGTTAAGATGTAAGTAAATAAATCCATCCATCCATCCATCCTTAAGGATCTTCTGCACTGACAGTTTTGAAGAAGAACTTAGATGTTGTATATTTTGTTGTCCAGACCAAAAGCAAAACATAATGTTGAATATGGTGTTATTAATCCCAGCCAATGTTCACCAGAATAATTTCTGCCCATGCAGGTGTCTGCATTCAGTTCACATTCTGTTATGGCTGGTTTCTTTGTACTGAAGCCCAGAGTTAGAAAAAAAATTCTTTGGATGGCAAAACTCAGCGGTCACACTGTCTGGGATATTCTGGGGGACATTATCTAAAAAGTAACTTTTCAAAGCTCTGTGGAAGGCCTAGCTGTTTTGGTAAGCCTGCCTGATGTTTGATGAGTTGGGCAATGTTCTTGTCCCCCACCCCCACAAATGTAGCCACAGGGACTTCAGACTAATGTGGATGACTAGCATGTGAATGAAATGTAAGAGGGTATACTTTATCCTTTCCCCATCATGCCAGCCCATCAAGAAAAAAAGATACAAGGTCCAGCATGCTGGGATTCTGGGAGCTGTAGTCCAAAAAGGTTTTTTTTTTTTCCAAGTTGTGGATTAAACACCCTTTACCTAACTTGGTATCTTACAGATTTTTTGAACTACAATTTCCATCATGGAAATTGGCCAGCATGTTCAAGTTATAGTCCAACATATTTGGAAGATAATCAGGATAGAGAAATGATGGATTAGACAGCAAGTCAGTCTGATCTACCCAGGGTTATATGTTCTGGTTGCACTGCTAGCATGCTGTGTAACCTAGGTGGCTGCTGGTTTGCAAAGTGACTTGAGCTGTGTGTCTGGTGCATGAACAGCCCTTTATTCACCACCAGAGGTAGCAGTAGTCCTCTCCATGCCTGAATAACCTGTATAGCACTTAGCATGCTGTGCACCCAGCTGTCTGTACAGACACATTCTCTTCCTTTGTTTCTTTGCAGAAAGATTTCTAGTCTGCCACTAGGTCAGGCTGGTATAAACAAGCTTGGAAAGATTCTTGGGAAACATATCAAAAACATTAAACACACTTCATAAATCTGCTAGCTGGAATCATTATTCAGTACACAACAACCTTATTTTTCCTTCACGTACAGAATGCACAGACAGTGGAAGAAGATTTAGGAAAAATTGAGATATTGTTTTGAACAGAAGTTATAACCACCTAAATTGAGGTTTTATACTTATATTTGCTTCTGGAATAAGAGAAGGAGAATGACAGTATAGAAAAGCAATTGGAAAAGGAGGGCTACTGTGCAGTTACTTAACATTGTAAAGTCCTAAGTTCTTTAATTTGAGTTGGCACTCATATCCTGGAACACCAAGCTCTGAATTCAAAGACATAGCAGTGTTAGTCTGGAATATCAGTGTGCAAAGGGATCTTGTAGCACCTTAGAGATTAATCAAGCAAAAGAAGTTGGTTTACTTCCTTGGATGTATGATTTTTAGCACCTCTCCCTGATGAAGAAGTCAATGGAGCTTTGAAAGCTTGTGGCATGTACATTGTGCATTTTGGTTGATCCAATAAAGGTATCACTCTTTTGTAGATTTCGGATGTTCCTCAGATGAGGCAGCATCTTTTTTCTTGCCAATAACCATCATTAAAGCTAGACATGTCCCCTCATCACCATACCCACAAGTTTTGCATTTCAATGGCTATTCATAAAGTCTGATTATATAGGCCTTCACCAGTTCATTCCATGCATCTGAGGAAGTAGACTTAAGTCTATGATCGAAAATACACTGCAGAAATAATCCTGTTTGAGACCCTGGCTCAATGCTAGGTAATTCTGGGAAATGTAGTTTTGTGAGACATTTGGTCTTCTCTGTCAGAGAGCTCCAGTGCCACAATAAACTACATTTCCCAGGATTCTGTAGCACAGAGCTGGGACAGTTAAAGCAATTTCAAACTAGATTATTTCTGGACCTATGAGAGCTACAACTTCTTTCACTCAGTCTCAAAGGTGCTATAAAATCCCTTTGCATAAAGACAACTCTGAGCATGTGCAAAGAGACCTTTCTGAGTGACCACAGCCACCTTATATGTAGAAATCAAAGAATTACCTATATAGGACTAAAACAGTAAAGATAATTTTCAGTCACCCTTTATATATAAATAAGTCACTCATTCCTCTTCTTACTGAAGAAAGGAAGGCAATATTTTCTCTCTCTCTCTCTCTCTCTCTCTCTCTCTCTCTCTCTCACACACACACACACACACAGATGCATATGGGAGGATGAAGTACCTTTTTAAAAAAAAACCCTATACTGATTGAAATTCTACATCATGCTTAAGTAGTGTAAATCTGCACCCGTGTTGTTACCTAATGGTTGTACTACACCACCCTTCTGTTGCATATATGCCAGTGTACCTCAGTGAAGGGAGGTGCTGGACAAGCCAGTCAGTCACAGCTCAGAGAATACTGTGAAGGAGAGAAAGGATACAAATCTGAGGCTTGTCTCTGACAGAAGGCAGATAGGGAGAAGATGGCATAGAGTAGGGGAAGGCAACCTTTTTGAGCCGGGGGCCGGGTTGCTGTCCCTCAAACAACGGGGGGCTGAAGCTGGGGGGGGGGAGCTTTCACCCTCCGGGGGCAGAGCCATGTGCGGGGGCGAGCTGCATGCCGGGGGCGAGCTTCCACCCTCCAGGGGCAGGGCTTTCTCTGTCCCCTTTCCCAACCTCCAGCTGTCTGACAGACAGCTAGAAGGGGGGGGGGGATTGGGAGGGGGGGTGACAGGCGTGCCTGCTCCTCCTGCCCTTCCTTGGTCCTCAGCTGCCTCTCAGAGACAGCTGGGACCAGTAAGGGCCGTTTGAAGGGCAGGAGCAACAGGTGCACGGCCCCTACTTCTTTCCTCAGGGCTTTGCCAGGCCTGAGGTGTCCTCAAAGGACACCTCAGGTCTGCCAAAGCCCCGTAGGGAGGAGGAGGACCCCCGCTCCTTCCTTCCCTCCCCGCGGCTGTCGCAGCCGTGGGAAGGGAGGGAAAGGGCAGGAGGCCCGATGCAGCCGCTGGAGCCCTCCAACAGGGCTGCGGCAAGCGCACCGGACCTCCTGGAGGCCCGATGCAGCCGCCGGTGCCCTGTTGGAGGGCTCCAGGGGCTGCACCGGGCCTCCTAGAGGCCCGCTGCCATTTTGTTTTTCAAAATGGCAGCGAAGCCTCGCGTGACCTTTCTCGTCATGCCCCGTGACAGGAAAGGTCACGTGAGACTTCGGCCACCATTTTGAAAAACAAAATGGCGCCCCGGAGTGGCAAGGAAGCGGGGCGGCAATCAGCGGCAGGACTGCGCAGGGGCCGGCCGAAATGCGGCCCGCGGGCTGGAGGTTGCCGACCCCTGGCATAGAGAGATAGAAAAGATGGCATAGAAAAAGGAAACACTGTAGTAGACATGGGACAATCAGCCAGAAGGGAGAAATGAATAGATTTTGGGGGAGCTGTGAATGGTTGAATAGTTCAGGGGTTAATGTGTGATCTAATTGTGTGTTACTTGTTTATTCTTTTGTTTGCAATTGTGTCTGGCTGTTCCTTTAAATGTTGATAGTCTGGTCACACTTACAACAGTGAACCCACTGAACAATACAGCCACTGGTCTCATGTAGTTTGGGATGCAATGAAACCAGTCATAAGAGGTTTTTACATTAAAAAAGGAACAGAAAGGAAAAAAGAAAAGAATAAAGAATTGGCAGAATTACAGGAACAATTAAAAAATAAAGAGAAACAGTTACAAGCTATAGGGAAAAATAAAGATCTTGAGAAAGATATTAAACTAATAAGGAGTCAGATTGCTTTGCTACTGGTAGAGCAACTAAATAAAAAAAATGAAATATGTAAAGCAAAGATATTTTGAATCTGCCAATAAACCAGGCAAATTTTTAGCCTATAGATTAAGAAAATAAAATCAAAAGAGACAAATATTGAAGATAAATTATAATGGAAACACATATAGTAAGCAAACGGAAATTAATCAAATTTTTGTTAATTATTACAGTCATTTGTTTAGACAATCCCATACTGATGATACAAAAATCAAAAATTATTTGGGAAAAAAAGTATCCCTAAAATATCAGAAGAACAAAAACAGGCATTAAATAGAGAAATATCTCTTCAAGAAATTAGAGATGCAATACACCAATCCAAGAGAAGGAAGGCCACAGGCCTGGATGGGCTCCCAGCAGAGTTTTACAAAATTTTTGCAGAAGAATTGATAAATCCATTACAAATCACATTGAATAACATCTGTAGGGGTGAGTTTCCTAAATCTTGGTCCGAATCTAACACTACTCTAATACCCAAAGATGGGAAAGATAATTCTGACCCAAAAAACTATCGCCCCATTGCTCTATTGAATGCCGATTATAAAATTTTTGCGTCTATTTTGGCTACCAGATTGAAGAAGATTCTAAAGGATTGGGTCAATAAGGACCAAAGAGGATTTTTGCCTGGTAGGAAAATGAGAGATAATATTAGGCATTTAATAGATACTATAGAATATCATGAAAAAAGAAGTGATAAGAAGTTGGCGGTAGTCTTTTTAGACTTTGAAAAGGCTTTCGATCGAGTTAGTTGGTTAAAGGAAACTATTGAAAGGATGAATTTTGGTTATGAATTTTGCAATTGGATTGGACAAATATATAAAAATCAACAAACATCTTTGATAATAAACAGAGATAGATCCAAAAATATAAAAATTTTCAAGGGTACCAGGCAAGGCTGCCCGTTATCTCCGCTTTTATTTATCCTAGTTCTAGAAATATTAACGATATCCATTAGGAATGATAAGAATATAGAAGGAATTAAAATTAAAGGTAAAGAAACTAAACTTAAAGCCTATGCCAATGATTTAATTCTAACTTTGTCAAATCCTATAGAACAAATTTCAAATGTGAATAGAGTATTAGTGCAATTCGGGGAAGTCTCAGGACTGGTAGTTAATAAAGAAAAAACATCTATGCTTGCAATGAATTTAAGTAAAGCAGATAGAAATCTGTTAGAAGAAAGATCTAGTTAATGCAATAAAAAATAAAGTAAAATACCTGGGAATTTGGTTGAGCACTAAAAATCTGGATCTCTATAAAAATAACTATGTTAAAACGTGGCAAAATATCAAATGTGATATGATAAATTGGAAGAAGCCCGGGCTATCTTGGTTAGGAAAGATAGCTACGGTGAAAATGAATACCTATATTACCAAAAATCATGTTTTTGTTTCAGTCTATCCCGATTATTTCAAATGAGAAACCTTTTGTGCAATGGGAGAGAGACATTAGCAAATTTATATGGGACGGGAAAAACCCCTGAGTGAGATTTAAGACGATGCAGGATGACTGGAAAAGAGGCGGAATGGGATTGCCAAGTTTAAAAATTTATTTCTATTCTTGCTGTTTTGACTGGCTGACTGAATGGTTTAAACTTGAAAATAGAGAATTGTTGAACTTAGAAACTGTAGATTTGATTTATGGACTGCATGCATATCTTTTTTATGACAAAGTGAAAATTAATAAGGTATTCCTTAATCATTGTGTGCGAAAACCTCTAATTAGAGTATGGGCCAAATTCAAACCTTTAATTTATAGAAAATTGCCTTATTGGGTGTCAGTGAATGAGGCTTTTCATAGAAAGGATAATATATCACCTATGAGATGGTTAAACTATAAAGATCTGGTTAAATTTGACCACAAAATTAATATGTTAGAATTAAGATCTCAAGAAGAGCTTTGTGATAATGGTTTTTCCCTACACTGGTTTCTTTACAGGCAAATCAAAGAGAGGTTTATGTTGGATAATAAGGAATAGAATTGACAACATTAGATTTTGATAAAATCATCTTTGAAAATAGTATCAAAAAAGTATCCTCATTTTATAAGTTCTTTTTAAGAATGGAAATGTTTGAGGAAACAGTGAAACCTACAATGGTTAAATGGGCTCAGGATTTAAACGAAGTAATACCCCTGGAACAATGGGAAAAAAATTGGAAATGTAGATTAAAACATACTGTATGTACATATATTAAGGAAAATTACTTTAAAATGCAAAACCGGTGGTACCTTACGCCCACTAGATTATTCAAAATTCATAAAAACAGTAATCCAACTTTCTGGAAATGTGGGAGTGCACCGGGCTCCTTTTTGCATTTATGGTGGAACTGTGAATCAGCAAAAAAATACTGGAATCAAATTCATGGGAAAATTCAAGTTATATTAAATTGTCACTTTAAGTTGGATCCTAAATGTTATTTGTTGAATATGACTGAGGATATACAATTAGAAAATAATTTTGGTGTACTTTTATTTTACATGATATCAGCCACACGTACAGTCTATGCTACGTACTGGAAAAGGAAAAACTACCCGACATGGGACGACTGGTTTCAAAAATTGATGATATATTTTGAATTGGACAAACTTACCTGCTTGATTAGGGATAAAGATTGGAACAAGCGGAAAAAAAGTTGGATGCCATTAATGGAATTCATCAAGAAGGAAAGAAAAATGGTCAAATTTATTTCTTAAATTTGTAGAAGGATGGAAAATTAATAAGGATTGAAACATGTTGATATTGCAGAGTAAAAATCTCGCATATTGAAAAAGAGAATATATAAGACTAGCATAAAGAGAATATAATCGGTATATAGAAAATTAGATGATATCACAAATGTATTAATGAATAGAAAGAGACGAAATTTCACAGCCCATTGAGCCTTTCAATCAGGAGACAACTCTTTTTTCTTTTCTTTTCTTCTGTTTTTGTATGTATATGTAACAATGTGTAACAGTGTGTAACAATGTGTAATGATGTATGTAATATTGTATATATGTATATATGTGTTTTCTTTTAACCAATAAAAATATTAATTAAAAAAAAAAGAACAATACAGCCACTGGTCCAAATAGGGATTATGATTACTTTGAGGCCTAAATACCTGATTCAGGGAGCGACCTTGAGGGAAAAGCGGGGCAAAATGAATGACAGGAGCCCAAGAGTTGGAACCGCAGAGCCAGTCTAAAGAAGGGATCCATCACAACTTGATTATTGTGCACTAGGCAATACACAGTGGCTCTTTCTTCAATCCCAGTAAATAATGTGGTAAACCATTTGAAGGTTGTGCTTCCTCAAATGGTTCAAATGACCTTCAAATGGTTTACAAACTGACGAAGAAAATCCAGCAAATGCTTCGCTCAGCCAAGGACCAGAGAGACTCTCTCACAGCCGCAGGAGTTTACCACATACCCTGCAGCTGTGGACAAGTCTACATAGGGACCACCAAACGCAGTGTGCAAACAAGAACCACGGAACATGAGAGACACTGCAGACTGGGCCAACCAGAAAAGTCAGCAGTAGCAGAACATGTCACAAACCATCCTGGGCATAAAATACTGTTTGAAAACACTGAAGTTCTGGACCATGCCAACCACTACCATGTCAGGATGCACAGGGAAGCCACTGAAATCCACAAACATCTGGATAATTTCAACCGGAAAGAGGAAACCCTTAAAGTGAACAAAATTTGGTTACCAGTCCTGAGGAATAGCAAAATAAAGACTCAGCAAATGCAAATAGGAAACCATTCAGAGTCAGGGGCTTTCCCAGCAGATAATGATCACCAATTAGCAGACATTAATCCTCTTTTGCATTAGCCTCCCAGCCTGAGGCCAGCCATCAGCACATAACAATACACATGCAAATCACTCCTGCATTCCCAGGCTCATACAGTATATATACACACAATTTTTCCAGACAAAGCATTCTCTGAAGTTGCCAGCCACAGATGCTGGTGAAACATCAGGTAGAAACTCTGCTAGAACATGGCCACATAGCCCGAAAAACCCACAAAAAACTGCACAATTAGTTGCAAGAATTAGTTGCATCCAACAATGCTCAACTGCAAGTCTGGAATTCTATTGGTTAGTCTCCACTAGAACAGACCCACTTAATCAATTGTTGAATGGTGAATCAATACATAGGTAAATCCAATTGATTCAATGGCTGTACTCTAGTTAGGATTAACAGTAAAATGTACATCCATTTGATACAGTTACACTTGTGGAATTCTGCTTATACAGAAATGAGCTAAATATATCAATTGCACAACAGCGAAAAAAGTACAACTTAACATGTAAGTGAGTTTATACAGACTTACGATTCTATCTCAAGGATATCTGCAACCTTCTGTGGCAGAAGAGAAGGAGCTTCTGGCAGGTGGGTGGGATAGCTATGTTAGTCTGTGGCTACATTAAAAACTAACACATTTTTTTTGCCGCATGTTTTCATGGACTACAGTGCACTTCATTGGATACATGGGACATCACCTTGTTTGGCAGATATTTAGACTAGACTATAGAAGTTGTGCCTTACATCCTCATAGGTGATGCAGTATTCTCTCTGTTGGATGAGAGCACAAAGATTACGGCACAGTTCCTGATGTCTGTTCTTGCTATAGGAGGTTTTTGTTTGTAGAGAATTTCCTTCCTCTTCCTGTATACATGGTTTTGGCATGCAGAAGTACATGTATTTGTTTTCTGTGCACAAATAACTTTCAATGTAGAATTATGTGTTTTTTCTGTACATAAGTAGATTTTTTAATGTAGAAAACATGTTTTCTGTGCAGAAATATATTGTTCTGCCAAATATACATAGTTTTTCTATGCAGATAGCACATTTCTACACTGAAAAACTACATGGGCATTTCTGCACCAACAAATAATTCCTAAAGTACATAGAATCTTGCTGTAGCCTTGTGGTTGCCCATATTCCTCTCAATGCTGTTTCCTAGGTATCAGAAAACCCTTTCTCAGCTGAGAAATGCATGCCAGATTAATATTCTTTCCATCCCTAAATTAGACATAAGCTTGAGTAAGATGGGAATATGTGGAAATTAAAATACAAAAGGTACAAACATTGATGATTATCTTAGCAGAGGTTGTTTAACAAACAGTAGTTGGGAGGTAACATGGGCATACAGTAAAATTAAAAGATTGCTATGTCTACGGCAATTAAAAGCCTTTATCCAATCCAAGTGGAAAAAGCCCCACTGCCTTATCTTATCTGATAGGCTTTTGCATTCCTAAAAGCCACCCTATCAAGTCACATAATCAACTTCATAGCTGGGTGAGAATCTGAACCCAGTTCCTCCAGTCTCAGTCCAACATTCTACTTAACATTTCATCGTTCTCCAGCACATTGGTGTCCAGTAGCGTTTCGCTTGTTCTTGTGTGCTTTCAAGTCATTTCTGACTAATGGCAACTCTAAAGTGACCTATCATGGGATTTTCTCGGCAGAGGGGTTTTGCCCTTGCCTTCTTCTAGGACTGAGAAAGTGTGACTTGCCCAATTCACTCAGTGGGTTTCCATGCTTAACCCTGATCTCCCAGTGTTTTAGTCCAATACTCAGACCACTACACCACACTGGCTTGTTTGATTACAAATTCCACTATCCATTGCTAGTATAGCCAATGTCCATTCTGGTCAGAAATAATAGGGCTTGTAGTCCAACACCTCTGGAGAATGGCAGGTTGAAAACGGCTACACTGGCCCATCCTGATTCTTATTCAATCAATGAGCAATACAGGACAGAGCAATGAAAATGTGGCATTAGCTCATTCTTTACTGTTAAATGTTTTAAAAAACAAGCACAATCATTATATGTTCTTAAGGCAGGGGTTTGCTAGGGAAAGGTTGCTTTAATAAAGGAAATAAGTTCCTATTGAGTTAAGCTTAATAAGCTCTTTTGTCAGTTAATAATGAACATAAAGCTCAACTACATGCAGTTCTGAGTGCAAGAAGACCAATCGTAAGAACCAACCTGGAGCTAAATGTATGGCAAAAAAGAAAAAGAGTCCCATTAGCCAATTTAAACTAGCCTCTCATCCAACTTGGATCTGTCTCAATTTTAGTGCATTTCATGGGTAGCATTTATTTTGTAGTTATGTTTGTCAAGCTTTCAAATGACTTCCTTGCTAAAATGGAATCAGAATAGCAAGGACATCACTCATGTATTTGTTTACAGGATTCAGTTTCCAATATATCTTGGAAAAGCAGCTGGAAAACAGTACATCAAAGGAAAAAGGGGTCCCTTGCCCATTTCCTGCCTGAAATAATAATAATAAAAAGCTATGAAAGTGATTGCTGTTGTTGTGTGCCTTAGGATTGTGTGACCCTAAGGTGAGCCTTTCATGCCCCCCCTGCAAGATTTGTTCAAAGGGGATTTGCTATTGACTTCCTCCGAAGCTGAGTGAGAATGCTGTTGCCCAAGGTCACCCAGTGGGTTTCCATGGCTGAATGGGAATTTGAACCCTGGTCAAATACCCTAAAGACACCAGATCCATCTGATCACTGAAGCTAATCAGGATAAGCCTTGGTTAGTACTTGAATGGGAGACTGCCAATGAATACCAGGTACTATAGGCTATATTTCAGAGGAAGGAACAGGCAAAACCACCTCTGGGTATTCCTTGCCTAAGAAACCTCTATGAAATTAATGGGATTGCCATAAATCAACAGGTTACTTAAATAATAATAAAATAATAAAATAAATTTTTTATTTCTATCTTGCTTTTTGCCAGGCCAACTTAAAGATGCGCCCACACACTGGAATATAGTCCAACACCCAAATCACTACAGCACAGGTGAAAGTGGCTGCTGAATGCAAACTACCATCTTTCCCACCATTTTAGGACCTCTGTGCTTTTTAAAGGCCTTGGAAATAATTGAGAGAAGGGTTAGCTGATGAATATTTCTCTCATCACTGGGCTCTCATGCTGGAGAAAGCATCACCTATTAAAAGCATAATAGCCCTGACAGAAGAAATGGGTGACAATCCTACTGCTAAGCAATCCATTAGATGGAGAGTGTTATTCTTCCAGAAGAGAAGTACTTCCTTGCCATTACAAATGGCACCTTGGAGTTATGGGCCTGTTGAACCAGGTCCTCTTATGTATCTACAGCTCTGTTTTCAAATTGTGCATCCATAGCTCTGATCCAGTTTAAAAAAATATTATATACTTCTGTGGACCTGAGCAAAAGTAGTAGCCCAGATAGCAAATTGGGCTGTGCATTCCATGAAGAATGCATATCTATGATGGGTTAGGCCAAAGCTGATGAAACATGGCACATGAGAAAAAGAAACATCAGAGCCCAAACCATTAGATCAAAAACATTCTTGTACATCATTACCCCAGCTCAAATACTGTGGACAATTATAGCTAAGGGTGTGTGTGTGTGACTTTTCCTGCCAGATGAGATTGGCACAGGGCTTGGTGTACTGGAATGAGATTGTGGCCTAATGTGAATATATGAGCAGCAATTACCTTATGTCCTTGTTTGCTAGTTGCTGCCAACACCATATTCACTGGGGACTGATCAGAATTATTGCAGATTATAAGCATTAAAATTATTTTCAGACATGTTGTCAATAACTGGCACCAGTTCCTGCAAAGCAGTCTGCAGATTTTAATCTGTCTGCTTCCCCTGGGGCCTCTCTTGCTCCCTGTAGAGTGATTAAGAGGTTAACTATGGTGTTTAATAAGAAAATCAAGTTGGGGAGGGGAAGCAGAAAGAAGGTAGAGAGAGAAAGGGCTTGATTCTCTCAGTACAGTTTAAATGCTGAAGCTGCTGTACTGTGAGAAAACCTCATCAAATACAGCTCTGAAAATTGTGACAGCCAGGAGCCCTGTTGTCCTCGTTGCATGCAAATGTCTGCCTTCAACCAGAGTCTGGTCTTGCTTACATGGGTTTTTACCCTAAATTTCCCCTGGGCTCGCTGCGTCCTGCTTATACAATGCAGGGCCAAAACCTTGAATCAGGTGCAGACTATCTTCACAATGGCTGCACCCAATTCAGAGCTTCTTCCCCTTAACTCACACTTTTAAAATTCATCTTTTTATTGTGGGTTTTCAGTGGGTTTTTAGCAGCTGTGGAAAACTACCTTTTCACTTGCAGTCCTCATTTGTTGCCTGGTGCCTCTACTACAGGTGTGAATCATTCTGTGGTAAGCACGAGGTGCCCACTGTTGATAGTGTAGCTGGGTACTTTGTTCTGACCTTAGGAGCAGTACTGGGTGACAAAGGGGGGCTGCATGGGAAGGCAGCTGCCCATTGCCACTGGGGAAAACCTGCAAGGCAAGGGGCAAATTCAGGGGGAATTCAGGGCCAGAATACTCCAGCTCAGAGTATTCTGGCAAATGTAGATGAGCCCCCCATCTCCCTCCCCGCCTTAGCAACTCTGCTTCACCTGCTTTGTCCTCCTTTTATTCCTGTATGCTACATGTGCACAGAATTCTAATTCATGATAGGAGACAGGATGAGCAAAGGGTCTGTTTTCACTACAGAGGAGGAAAGATGTTTGTTACTCAGAACTTGCTGCCTCTTGAACTTTTAGGACCTACTTTCATGGAAGAGGTGGCTGCAGCAAATCTGAGCCTCCCACATGCTTCCCATGGTAAAACTGATAAGAAATACATGACATCATAGCATTCAACATTGCCCCACACCTCAAGTGAAATTGAATTAGGGCCAGCCCTACTGTTAGGCAAAGCCAAGTGGCCAGTTCAGACAGTGGTTGCTGTGGAGCAGGGACGTAGCTAGGATTTTAGGAAGGGGGGGGGGGGGGCCAGACTAAGAGCCCCCATTATAATGGGGCTTGGGTGTGGCGGCGCAGCAGCACATACCATTCATTTTTCTAATGGAAGGGGGGTCCGGACGTGCCTGTGTGGAGTGGGGCAAGGGGTGGGAAGGCAAGTCCTCAGGTGAGATGGAAAATCATGTCTTGTCACACATCAGCATAGCCACTGGGAACTACAGTCTGAAAGAGAATGTCTTCCCAGTTTTGCCAGTCTGTTCAACATTGTTGACAAGCCTTCAGGCTGTGGTATAGCTTAACAGTTCCATGGGTAAATATCTCTCAGGAAGGCTTAACTGGGGGAAAAATACAATCAGAGAGTTCTGGTCACCTAAACCAGTCCTCTGCCAGTGTCAGAATTCACAGCTCAAATATTCCTGATGTGTAGCTATCCAACCATAGTTTAAAAACTTCCAATGATGGAAAGTCAGCTACAGCTCTCAGGACCTTCCAGCCAGCACAGTACTTGGCAGTGGTAGTTCTAAAAGTAACATTTCCAAGCTCTGCTTCAGACACAATAAAAAAAAAAATGAAATTCTTAGTAAGATGTTGAATTTGGTTGTAGAAGTGGGGGAAAGGAACCAGCTTCCGCATCCTCTATAAACACAAAATCAAAGTACCCCCAAAAGAAGAATTTTGAAGTAGCTGCAACATCTCAGAAACAATGGAGCAAACCTGATTATAAATAGCAAAGTGACAACTCATTTTAGATGGCAGACTTCTAATAATAGAAAACTTTAGAAATGCATTTAGGAAAAACAGGACTCAGCCAGCTCTTTCCTATTTGCAAATTATTCATCAGTCACAGATGTCTCTGCATCTTCATTCTGCAAGGATATATAAGAGACAAGAAGAAGGGTGGAGATTCATCATTTTCAAAAGCCCAAAATAGTGCAAGTTCTTACTAAAGAAGGAATGCCTAATTAAATTTTAAACAGTATGCAGTATTAAACTGTATACAAAAACAGAAACAAAGGCTGTATATCTTATATAGACTTAAACATGCAAGTTTACTCCTAAGGAAGTATATGTCTATTTTTGCAACTTTTGTTGCTGCTGCTGCTGCTGCAACAAACATCAGGAGGGAGGGACAAGACAATTCACAGGAGACTGAGGAAAGAATGTAGTTTGAGATGACAACATCCCAACCCCAGTTCTATGACAATAAAGGAATGGAACACTGTTTCAAAGCAACAAACTGTAGCATTTTTAACACTGAATTGGCCCTCTCCAGACGGGCCTTTTAGCACGTAAGGAATATGTGCTAGGGTTACCTCAGAGCGTCCTTTACAGACGCCTCGCAACCCTAGCACGTACTCCGTACATCAAAATGGTGGTGCCCTGTACAGATGGGCGCCACAATTTTGATGTGACGGCCATGCCATTTCCAAATGGCACGGCACGGTCGCGACGTGCTCGCGCTGCTACAGGGTGCATAGGATGCCCTATTTGCAGTGCTGGAAGGAGCTCTGAAATGGAGCTCCTTCCTGGGGAGCGCCTCATTCCCGCAGCCACCAAATGGCTGTGGGGACGAAGCCAGGGGGAAAGGGGCTGAGCAGCCCCTTTCTCTCCCGGCAGCAGCTCCCTGGGGTGTCCTGAGGCATGAAGGCCCAAGGACACCCTTTCCAGGCCGGGGAAAGCAGCATTTTGTCGCTTCCCCGAGGCCTGGAAAAGCGGCAGATTGGGGCCTCCGTGGCTGCCACTGTGGCTGCTCAGGCCCCAATCCGGCGGGGAAAGGGGTGGGTGCAGGCTGCCCCAAAGGGGCAGTCTGTATCCCACCATTGTCTCTGTTTCATAGCCAGGCATGAAGTCAGATTGAAATGGACCTAAGAGATATTCAATTCATGTGGAGTTGGGAAGCCCCCACATGCTCTAGAGTCTAGACCCATGCTCAAAAAGGGGATATTGCAGACTAAGGGACCCCAAAGGAGCGGTGTCCCGCTGCTTCTTTCAGTGCTGGATCGGGGTCATGGTATTGCATGTCATGGGCCTGATCCAGTACTTTGCTAGCCCGAAAAGGACCAGCAAAATGCTGCTCTTCCTTAAAGTGGTAAAAAACCACATTTGCCACTATAATGGCAGCTTTTCACCAATTCTTTGGTGCAGCATGTCTAAATGTTGAGCCGAAAAAGGGGTGTGATGCCACCTGTCGTGCAGTTGGGTAGGCAGCATGATGCCAGCATCAGGGAGGAGTTGGGGTGGCTGGTGTGTGATCGCCACACCCCGACTCAAACCCAATGCCAGAGTTTAGTGCCAGTCTTTTTGTTTGTTTGTTACCCGCCTCGATCCTCAAAGCGGAAGAGGTGGGATATAAATAAATTATTATTATTATTATTATTATTATTATTATTATTATTAGCTCCTGGATGATAGTTCTCCAGTATAATGGGGTCCAGAGAAGATTTCTTTTTTCCAATAATGGCCTTATCACAGCCTCTTTTAGGCAAGATGGAAACCTGCATGGCTATTGAGGCATTTACTTCTCCCCTTAGCCAATCTGCCAGTCCCCATCAGGCTGTTTCTTTTAATAGCCAAGAAGGGCATGGGTCTAGTATGCACATGATGGCTGTCACCTCTCCATGTGTCCTATCCACATCCTCATGTAGCACAAAGTGAATCATATCCAATAATACAGAACAAGCATGGGCCAAGGTTACATCCACTGGATCTGTATCAAGTACAGCATCCAAGTCAGAGTGGATTTGAACAATTTTAAATCCCTTTTGGTTTAATGTAAAACACTCTATGTGGGGCTCTTTTTGAAAATTATTTGGAAACTTCAGCAAGTCCAAAATGCGGAGATCAGACTTTTGGCTGGGGTAGCTTACAGAAAATTCATGACTTTCCTGTCTATTTCCAAGCAGAATTCACAGTGTTAGTTATAATCTATAAATCTCTTGGGTCAAGGCTATTTCAAAGTCTACACTTTAGAGCAGGACTTTTTCTTGGTACCACCACCACCACAGACACTTTCAGTGAGAACAGCATAGGGCATCAATTTAAGCTGCTGTATTTTTGGCTCTAACATCCAGTTTTTCTAGATTTTTCAAAGTGTATAATCCACTGAAGAAGACAGTGGGTGAAAAACAGAATGGAAACAGTAAAAACAGAAAGAGAGAGACAGTGAAGGATGTAGGCAGGTGTGAGGAAAACTTTCTATTTAATTATCCCAATGCCTAGCATGGTATGAGAAATCATAAACATACTAAAGGAGTACAAATAGGTTAAGTCAAGTGACTCATAACAATGTTTTATATTATGCAATAGCATACAGTAGAAATCAGACTAATGAAAGTCAATTGAAGAAAATCAAAATATCTCTAACTCCCATTCTTAGAAACATTCCACCAACTTCTATGGTACTTCCAGGTCTGACCATATAACACCTGTATTAAAATCACTTCACTGGCTGCTGATCAGCTTCCGGGCACATTACAAGGTGTTGGTTATTTTAAAGCCCTACATGGCTTGGGCCCAAGTTACTTGTGGGAACACCTCTCCCTACATAATTTGCTCCGCACTCTCAGAACATCTGGGAAAAATCTACTGGAAATACAAATGACTAGATTGGCTATGACTTCCCAAAGAACTTTTACTGCCGCTGCCCTTAAAATGTGGAATGGCCTGCCAGAAGAGATCCCTCTCATTACCACCTTGGATGCTTTTAAGAAGGCAGTCAAGACGGAGCTCTTCTGGCGGGCCTATCAATTCGACCCTGTTTAGGATATCCATCCATTAACCCTTGACGATGATTCTGTGTAATTCTACCATTACAAAACTGTTGTATAATAAGTTATCTTTTAATTGATATTATTACTGTTGATATGATGTATTATATTGGATTTATTGTATTTTATTGATTGTATTTGTACTGTATGTTTTTATCGGGTTGTAACCCCGTCTCGATCCGCAGGAAGAGGCGGGGAAATATAAATTATTATTATTATTATTATTATTATTATTATTATTATTATTATTTGAAGGCCAGTGTAGGCAAAGGCAATACAAGACATTCAGGCCTAAAAGGCCTGACTGTTTGAAAGGGCCATGGTAGTCTGGAGACTAAGCAAACAAAAAACACATTTCAACACCCTATTGCAGTTTAGACTTTAAATTTTTTTTTTTACTTTCCAGTTCTTCTTCTACTAGATTTTCAGAAGTTTCTTTTTCTCATACCTCTCAAAGGACAACTATGATAAAGCAGCCAAATTAACCCACCCAACAATACATTAATATGGAACATTTCCTCCAGTCCTAGTCCTTCTTTTCTCAACGGCTTTCTTTTTTATTTTCTTACTGAATTTGCCAGATGGCATCAACCTTAATGAATTCTAGCATTCTAAAAATAATGAACTCGTTGAAGTACAGGATTAACTTCAGCATTAATTGGAAAATGTAGCGAGTCATGCCACATGTGGGGAAATCTAACGAGTTATTAACTTAACAAGTCAATCTGAGACCTGTTTTTGAATGAGTCCCAGTGTGGTTCCTTTCAAGTAGTATAACAAATCTGAGGCAAACATTAGGGGCTTCTTTTCCCCATAATATTAAATTTACTAAGAAAAAAGGGGGAAAGTGGGAGGAGGAGAAAGAGCTGTGAAGCAGCTGAAAAACTGGAGTGACAGAGAATTGGGATCATCCCTCGTACATTGGGAGAGTTGGAGGGGATGTGGTGTTTTTTCTCTTCTAAAGGTCAAATATGACTTCCAAATGACCAACTGAACATTTCACTGAACCAATCTCTTTTTATCACCCAAACCTGTTTTTGGTTGCTTCTTTCACACTGTACAGTTATACCAGTTTGATAACACTTTAGTTGCCATTGTTATATCTCATTGGTTTATGGTCTGCTGAGCCACTAGAGCGTCATGGCAGACAATTCAAAACACTTCACAAAATGACAGATCCCAAGATTCCATACAATGCAGCTATGGCAGTCAAAATGTTTTTAAAGTGCTCTAGTTGTATGGTATGAAGGAGGCTAAAAAACTCCTGCACAGTCACTACTGATTTTGGAAAAAATACCTTTTTAATCTGATCACTTCCAATTTTGAGTGGTGCAGAGTGTGAAGGCCCTATGCATTGTGTGTGTGAGAGAAATTGTAGCTAACTGATTAAGCAAACTCTACAGAATGTGGGGGCATGTTGGAGCAGAGCTTTGCTGTGGCCCTTTGGCCTCTAGAAGCTACTTAGTGTTGGAGCACATTGATGGCAAACAATAGTGTATTTCTCAGAAACATCACTCAGATAGATGCAATGGCCAGGAGTGTTTATTATCAGCTGCAGCTTGTATGCCAGCTGTGCCCCTTTCTAAAGTGAGAAACCCTAAAGATGGTAGTGCACATGTTAGTGATCTCAAGGCTGGATGTTTGCAATATGCTGTACATTGGGCTACTTCTGTACCAAAGTGTTGGTTATTAACTTTAAAGCCTTACATGGCGTGGGTCCAGACTACCTATGAGATTGCCTCCTCTTCTGTAATCTTCTCTATACACTCAGGTCCTTTGAAATGTTCTCCAACTTGTTTTATGTATTCCCATTCCTAATACCTTATTTCCATTTATTCTCTGGCACAGAGACTGGTCAGGTTGTTCAATGTAGAGTGCTGAAGGGCATTATTGACAGAAGATGACATATATCACATTAGAGGAAGAACAAGTAACTACAAAGGAATATCGGAAAGAGAGCAGCTGAATTTGAATATATCCACAAACTCCAACCTATCAGCAGTGGGTTGAAGAAAGACAATGGCTTCCTGGCACAACATATATTATGACATTGGTTAACACCCCATCCTCATGAGGATACTCTTGGCCAGTTTATCATATCTCCTTTCTGATTCCCAGCCGGCATGCACCACATCCCTGCACTACTGATATGATCATCCACCCACTCACTCTGGTCTTAGGCAACATCTTTGCTCTCGCCTTTGTCCCTCAAGGTCGATCCTCAAAACTGAATTTGTCATCTCATCATGATACCAACAAGTTTCTATGCATTTCCATGGCTATTCATATAGTCTAATTATAAAGGTTCTTTCTGAGCACAATTCACTCCATGCATCTGAGGAAGTAAACCTAGGGGTTCAATAGATGGCCTCTAAGAGATGACTCTGTGCCACCCCTTTCCTCACTGGATCAGGGCTGTGGCAGCTACACACTGCAGGCCCTATCTGGCCTTTCCATTGCACAAAAAGAAGCTGTAAAAAGTGGCTCCGTTTTGCGCCACAGAAAGGGCACCCTAGTCACAGCAGTGGCTTTCCACAGCTTGTTTGGCACAGTGCATGTAAGCTGAAGTGTGCCAAAGACACAGCATGACACCACCCGCCATCTGGTTAGGCAGGCAGCATAAGGGTGGTGTGGGGGCAAAGTTAGGGCAGCCAGAGTGCAGACGCCATGCCCCCACTCTGCTCTAAGGCCGGCGTATTACACCGATCTGTACAGCCCATCAGTCTATGAAAGCTCATGCTACAACTTCTTTTGCTGTTAGTCTCAAAGCTGTTACAAAATCCCTTTGAGTAGTACAGTTGTGAATTTTGAAAGGCAGGCCCTCATCATGAGAGTCTTATAGTGACACCCTCAAGGAGAGTAAAGAAATGCAGGTGACTCTGTGTATGGAGCTTATTGCACAACTTTTATAAAGTGACTTACCATTCCTGAATTGAAGCCATATTCGGGCTGCATCCTGCATGACTTTTGTTTCCCTATCTGCCATGTGAGTATAGTCAGCCCTTCTAATACACTGATTTTTTATACATGGATTCAAGCATCCACGGTTTGAAAATGTTCAAAAAAAGTATAAATTTCAAATATCAAACCTTGATTTTCCATTTTTTATATGGGACACCATTTTGCTATGTCATTATATTTAATGGGACTTGAGCATCCACGTATTTTGTTATCCATGGGGGATCTTGGAACAAAACCCCAGCATATAACAAGGGTCCACTGTACAGCCCATGTCCCTTAACGTGCTTCGGTGGCAATTTTTCAAAGCCAGAAAGCTCTCAACTTTGAAAAAAGGCTTACCGAAGCACATTAAGGGATGTGGGCTGCAGCTGTGCTGTACTCGCATGGCAGATAGGGAGACAAAAGCCATGCAATAGGACCAAATGCAGTGTGTGTGTGTGTATCTCAGTTCAAGCAGTTTTCATCTCCATCTGGAGCAGACATTTTTTTAAGACTAATGGCATACCTTCCAATTTGGCCCAATTTGGCAGCGACAACCTTCTGTCATCCCAATTTTTCAGCTAAAGTGTCTTGTTTTCTATCTTCTCTTTCCACTTTCCCCCTTTATCCTCAGGTTACATCAATTGCTGAGAACTGAGTTCAAAGTGAAAAACGTTATTTGCAGTTGGTGAACTCATCAGGGAGCAAAGCAGAGGTGGAAGGGTTGGAGTCCTGCCCTTTTCTATAGGCAAGGGCAAAAACAAACTTCTGCAGCTTCTCTTAGCATGTGTGTCCTTTCACATTAGTCACATCTGCCATCTTAACCTCACTCCAATGTTGCTTGGCCACACAAATCCCACTTTTATTTGTGAAATGTTGGAGAGTATGTAATGGGTCTTTCCCTCTTCAGATCAATCCAAATGAAATGTTTTAGATAACAACATGGATAGTTCATAATAATACATTGCTGCTGGGGAAATCCATTTCACCTCCTGTGAGGATTGCAGTTAAACTGGGAGGGAATGAGAATCCAAAGGGTATGGCAGGAAATATTATTATTGGTATTCCAAATAATCAAAAACTCCTAAGGCTTAAATCCTGTGAACTGTGGCTCTGCTATACTAATGATGGCAAAGAAAGAAAGAAAGAAAGAAAGAAAGAAAGTTAGTTAGTTAAACATTTCTTCCTAGCTTGCTCCTCCTTGCATGGTAAATTCCTGATTTTTATTAGACACTGTGATTCCTCTTGAATTTGTATTCTATACAATATAAACATCATCTGTCAGGGTTTTATTAAATATGGCTTAATTTACATCCACTCTCTTTTAAGAAAATGAAACTATAAATTGCATTGCCTTAAAGCTGATCTGAGATGGAGATGATATGCTGGAATGAAAGCTGTTGAAATAAACTACAGAAACCATGTCTTGTCTCTCAGCAAGTGGATGCAAAAATATCTGTTTGGCTCCATATAAACATAATTTATAGACATATTCAGCAGTTTCTCTCTAGTAACTTGGTATTTTCAGCCAACAGAATGAAAAATTAGTATTGAATATCATTAATACTGCGTTGGCCTTTGCAAAGTTGTAATTTAGTCCTAAACTGGATGGCTGACTCTGGAGTCTCCTGCATACAGAAAGAACTAAATATCACACACATCTTTCTTGTTATTAGAAGAGAGTATCCATTAAGGAATCATATCTGCCCATTTTAGGTACTATCTGAACACATGTGGGTTGGATAGGAGAGACACCAATTGCACATGCCCAGCCTGCACATCCTTATTTATATCTCACTTATGTCCACTCTTAACAGAGCTTGCCTATGGTAGCTTACAGCATAATTAAAACTTCATTAAAATTATAATAATACATTACTAAAATAAAAACACTTTGGAGCAAGATGAAATATTACGAAGGTCAAAACCATTGAACAAAAAGTAAGCTAAATATTTCCCTAAATAATAACAGTCTTTCCAGTTATGACTTACTGTAAGAGACAGGATACAATGGTTCTGCAGTTTGAGTGCTACCATAAGAAAAGGCGTTTTCCCTTGCTCCTGTCAATGAGGGTTCCCAGGTGAAAGATGGGTGTGCAGAATAAGGAATTTCAGCAGGTGTAGGTTGCATGACAAGAAACAGCTGCTGAAATCCCCTCTCCTGTACAAAAAGGTAAAGGTACAGGAGCCTTGAATTGTATTTCTTGTAGCAACTCTACTGCCAACTTCCTCAGGACATGCAGGAAGGCTACTGCAGTGAGACCACTGGCAACATCAATCTATTATACGTATGGAGACTTAGGAGAGAGTATTCTTTGCCATGCCACCCTGAGAGACCTGGTTGGTGGTAGGTAGCACTAGCCTTCTTTCACCTACAAGCTTTTGAGGCCCAGTGACCATGGTGTAGTTGACTTGTTTGGTTATGTATTTTTGTCTTCTGTTTAATTCTATTGAATTGCTACTGTTTTAATTATTTTTTTTTAGTCTGCATTTCATCCTGATATATACAAACATGTTAGTAAATGGGATACAAACATGTTATTAAATGGATAAATAAGCAAAATCAATAAATTTTGCATATCAACTAGACTGGTCATCACCGAAAGGAAAAAAATATGTAAGAAAAAAAATAGAGTTAAAAAACGATCGGAACAAATTTGGACACAAAAATGAATATGCACCAATGCAGATTTAAAAAGAATTACTATCATTTGTATAGCAATACGTACAATGCAACTCACTCTAGTGAGGGTGACGATGACAAGGTGATACCCCTATGTGTTCTCTCTGTCAATTGCTCAAGTGCTAGTTATTTCAAACCAACTTCAGGGGCTGTGTTTTTTCTGCTCATATTATTTTTTTAAAAAATTAAACTAGACTTAGATTGTATGCAGACCTTCAAAAGCAGGATGTATTTCAAGAGAGGAATGTGCTCTTTAAAGTAGGGCACATGGCCTCTGAAACTGTGAAAATGACAATTCAGAGCTATTTTTTTTTAATGAGCATAGAACATATCCATTCCCGCACCTCATCCAGACACTGGTGTATGCTTTTGAACAGTCCTCTGCTGGAAAGCATCCTTTGTTTTATAGACTCATACAGTATGAAGAAAGCCCAGTGACTGAGCAGCAGGGAAGAGCAGAATGGATGCATTCACTCCTCTTAGTCTTCCATCGTTGGGCTT
>NC_056524.1:30886341-31056614 GCF_019175285.1 Sceloporus undulatus | reverse complement strand
CCTCCCCAAAAAGAAAGCCCAGCAACAGTGCAGCTGGGAAGGGTGAGCATTCATGCCTCTTGCATTGAAGGATGGGGAGTGGCCAACTGGATGTCACCCCTCCTCTGGGATGTCACCTGGTGCAGTTTGCACCTCCTGCACCCACCAGTTATGTCACTGATCATAGACTCATCAAACCATAGAGTTGGAAGGGATTCCAAAGGCCATCTACTCCAACCCACAGTCACACAGAATACATGGGTCCTTCTATATGAAGCATACTCTATTTATCACGCAAGCTGACTTTTTAATATTGGCACCATATCCGAATTATGCCAAGAAGTCATACATTTCAGATATCCTGTCAACTTACATATCTCTGAGCCATATAATTTAACTGTCATCCTCAGAGCAAAAGGCCATATGGCTAGTTAAATCCAATTTCACATTACGGCAAGGACATTAATTGCTGATCCATAACTACTGACAGAGGTGGGGGATACAAAGAGTTGAGAAGATGTATGTATTTTGGAAGTCAGCATCTGAATATCTGATCAATGCAAATGTAATGAGCTTTACCCGGTAGCTGTCAGAATAATTAATTTTAATATTTTATGCAGGAATTCCTCTAGATACCTTATATGGCAAAAAGGTATATGCTATTCCCACACTGTCTCTTGAGATAGAGTATCTCTGGACAGAGCTATGGAAAGCAAAAATGCTATTTTTAAACCAGTTGTACTGTTTTTAATGCTAAATATTTTAATCATAGATTAAACACTAAAAGAAACCCCTCCTCAGTTCATGAATGGATTATATTCTAATAACAAAGACAACTTTGAGTTATACTGTGCATAAAGACACATTTCTTTATTGTTTGTGGTATTTTTGCATCAACAGATCAATTTCCAAATTGATGTGAGCATTAACGTATTGCTATTAGTGCTACAGTTCCTAATCTCCCTGTTCTATTTTTCACCTGGCTAGCCTATGACCATCTCCCCTTATTCACTTCTGCTCGGCCATGGATTCATTGGAGGCTATGGGCAAAGCACAATTCCTTGGCCTCATTTATTCACCTGTAAAGTAGGAATAATCCTGAATAACTTGTTTGGCTTTAGAAAATATAAGCAATATAAAAGTACAAATAAAAATTTAAAAAAACCTTGGTACTATGAGCAGGATGCTTCTCTGTCATGCCTGTGACATTCTGAAATATGTTGCCATGGCAAGCAATGATGGGTGTGAATGACATTTATTCATTGTGTGTGAATGTCATTTATTCTTCATGAAAGGCTGCTTGATTGCTGTGACCGTTTTGCCTGAGTGACTGACTCCCTGTTGCTCTGTCCATCTGTCACTTTACTATTTTGGACTCTGTTCTTGATCCAAGTGACTGAGTGGCTAACTGGATACAGAGACATTATCACCTTCTCCCATGCCCCCTGCCAAGACAGACATGTGGTGACATGCAGCTAGTTGCTTATGCTCACAAGAGTGTGCTACCTTTTTCATTTCTCCCCACAGAAATATTAACTTGAACTTGTGAGTGGTGGCAGTTTAGTGTGTTTTTGACCAGGTGCCTTATTTGGAGAGAGCTTGGTAAAATAGAGGTTGGAGGAGGGATTACTGGAAGAACAAGGGTGTGTTTGTGTTTATTGGGGATGAGCCAAATAGGCATAGCATCATGTTAATCAGTAAAAACGACTACAACCCTTTAGCAAAGCCACCAGCAACTAGCTGCTTTCCAAAGGTTGCAGATAGTAATTTCCATCATCTTCATCCAGCATGGCCAATGAATGGACTGGAGAGCCTGTAGCTACTAGATATTGTTGGATTACAGTTCCCATGAGCCCCAAACAGCTTAGCCAATCATCAGGGGTGATAATAGCCATTGTCCCAAAATACCTGGAGCACCCTGAGGCCCCAGCTTTGCGTTAAAAGTCTTAGTTCAGACTGTTAATTGATTACGTATGTTTATCAGGCCTAGTAATCATTCCACATCCTCCATTATCTTATGTCCTTGGTGACATTTGGCAAGGGTTGTTGTTAGCTGCTTTCAAGTTGGTTTCAACTAATGGTGACCCTGTGAATGAGATATCTCCATGTTTTCCTATTCTCAACCTCTTTTATTCAGATCCTGCAGGTTTAGGCCTATGACTGTGACTGAGTTCATCCATCGGGTGTATGGTCTTCCTCTATTTCTACTGCCGTCTACCTTCCCTAGCATCATTGTCTTTTTTAATGAGTTGTGCCTTTTCATGATGTGGTCAAAGTACAACAGCCTCAATTTAGTCATCTTTGCTTCCAGGGAGAGTTCAGATGTGATCTGTTCAAGGACACATTTTATTTGCCTTTTCAGCCCTCCAAGTATCCTCAGCACTCAGCACCAAATCTCAAATGAATTAATTTTCTTCCTATCTGTTTTCTTCACTGTCCAGCTCTCACATCCATACATAGTCAATGGCTTGGACAAATCTGACTTTAGTATTCATAGAGTATTCGTAGAGTTGGAAGAGACCACAAGGGCCATCCAGTCCAACCCCCTGCCATGCAGGAAGTCTCAATAAAAGCATTCCCCAACAGATGGCCATCCAGCCTCTGCTTGAAGACCTCTAAGGAAGGAGACTCCACTACACTCCGAGGAAATGTGTTCCACTGTCAAACAGCCCTTACTGTCAGGAAGTTCCTTCTAATGTTGAGGTGGAATCTCTTTTCCTGGAGCTTGCATCCATTGTTCTGCATTCTGGTCTCTGGAGTAGCAGAAAACAAGCTTGTTCCCTCCTCAATGTGAAACCCCTTCAAATATTTAAACAGGGCTATCATATAACCTCTTAACCTTCTTTTCTCCAGGCTAAACATTCCCAGCTCCCTAAGTCTTTCCTCATAGAGCATGGTTTCCAGACCCTTCACCATTTTAGTTGCCCTCCTTTGGACATGCTCCAGTTTCTCAATGTCCTTTTTGAATTGTGGTGCCCAGAACTGGACACAATATTCTTCCAGGTGGAGCCTAACCAAAGCAGAATAGAGTGGCACTATTACTTCCCTTAATCTAGACACTATACTTCTCTTGATACAGCCTAAAATGGCATTGGCCTTTTTAGCTGCTGTATCACATTGTGTATATCTTTACACTTCAGGATATTTCTTTCATGGCTGTCATTTCCATTCCGAATCATCTTCTGATTTCTTGACTGCAGTCTCTTTTCTGATCAATGTTTTATCCAAGGTGTGGGAAATCTTTAACTATTTTGATTTTTTCATTATTGTTTGGCAAAGGACTGCAGCTTTATTGGACATTTTTGTCATAATTAATAATTTGAAAACTCACAAGAAAGCCCCATTGGCCTTCACAAACAAAGGTTGCTTGTGAGTATAAGAAATCTGTCACAGGATTTGAGTGCACGGTCAGGGGTCAGAGTAAAGGAATGAATAAGAAATCATAGCTATTCTTGAATCCATTTGCAAAATGCCTAGAAGAAAAGCAATGAATGCATCTTTAATATGCCATCTCGAATTTGGCTGTAATTCCTTGACAGCTCACTTGACTTCTCAATTGAAAAGGTGGACATTAATTAATGGTCTCATCCATATTCATAATTGTTGGGTAAACACTGAGACTCAGCTGTAGGTGACTGATGACAAAAGGAGCAAATGAGTTTGCTCTAAATACTCTCCAAGCAGTTGGGTATGACTGATGACAAATGAAGACTTGGACACTACCTTATTAAATGATTAATCCACAGTGGGTGCAGCATGACCATCAACACCATCTGATCCCCACACCAAAAATTACTCATAGTGGAAGATCATCATTAACTGGAAAAAAAAATACTTTCATGACCATCTCTACAACTGCTGAAAATTCCCTCTTCAACAGAGCTATTAAATACAGGAGCTCTGTCTCCTTTTTTAGATTCCTTCAAAGAAGGGTGGGGAAAGTGGAACCTACTGCCCATATGTGGCCCCTGTGCCCCACAGTCCCCCCAAGCTCACCAAAGTCCAATTTTTATTTTACTTTATTTTTTTCTGGGAGATTTCTAGATTTTCCACTTGAAAATGATGTGCAACCATGAAGAAGTTACTCCCCCTCACAATCCATCAACTCTTTGTTGCAGCTAAAGAAAATGAATAAACATAGTGACTGGAAGTGCTGTGACATCTCTTCCAGTGCATGCAGTGGAATGAGTATGGCCCATAAGAGGGGAGGTGGAGGTCTTTCCTAGGATCTTTTTACCGTATTCAAAACTTTTCAGGGGTAGACTGATTGGAGGCTATCAGACAGTGGCAGCAGGTGACATCCTAGTCAGTGGAATAGTGAATCTACTCTAGGATTCAGTCTGAACCCATACTTAAAATATATTCAGTACCATGGATATCTTCTTTAGTATTCAGAATAGCACCTCAGAATGTGACAGAAAATTAGACAAAAACCACCCAGCATGGCACCTGGAAGTGATACAACATCACTTCCAATGCACCAAGAACACAATAGTGTGGACCACTGGATGTGGGAACTAGTCCCTCCATTCTCAGCTGTTGCCCACTCCTGATTTAAACAATGACTTTAGTCCTCTTCTTTGGTCTAAATAGTCTGAATTCATTAAATCAGTAGGCATTACCTGAGTGCTGACTCATCATTCAACTATCGATTCTATTAGTCTACTCTAGTTGGGACTAACCCATAAGATTCAGGCCAATATCATGCATCCAAAAGGAAGAAGGACCAAGAGATGGCAGAGATACCAAAAAGCAACAGAAATCATAGCCCAATCAAGCTGAATGTCTCCTAATGTGAAACAAATCTTAAGAAAGTGATGAAATGACAGAAAGAGCCTTAATTTTGGGGCCAGGGACTTCCACAACCTGGATGCTGTCCCAGAAAAGGAATTATCTGACCCATTTGGCACTTATGTACCTCATAAAGCTTGACCTTCAATTTCTGAAGGACAACTGCTTCAGCTTATATGGCTTGAAGGCAAGGCTGGAGAACCTCAGGCTCTGGAGCCGAATCTGCCTTTCCTTGTGCCTAGTTTGGCCCCCTGGGTTTTCCAAATGGCTAAACCTCCTTCCACCATGATATCAACATTTGGGGGTTTCCAAAGGTTTGTAGACCCCTCCCATC
The DNA here is from genome assembly GCF_019175285.1 of Sceloporus undulatus. NCBI lineage: Eukaryota > Metazoa > Chordata > Lepidosauria > Squamata > Phrynosomatidae > Sceloporus > Sceloporus undulatus. The sequence goes on along the minus strand of NC_056524.1, from coordinate 31,051,510 downwards.
TCCTGAAATGTTGGCATACCTTAGGCTTAGCCAGCATGGAGTAGTGGTTTAGGTGTTGGACTATGACTCTGGAGACCCGGGTTTGATTCCTCGCTCAGCCATCAAATCCACTGGGTGACCTTGGACAAGTCACATGCTCTCAGCTTCAGGGGAAGGCAATGGCAAACCTCCCCTGAACAAATCGTGCCACCCCCCCCCCCCCCATGATAGGGTCACCTTAGGGTCAGCATAAGTTGGAAAAAACTTAAAGTCACATAACAAGTACAACAAAGCTCAGTTACTGGAAGTAAAGTCTTTAAGCAAAAATACTGTGGTATTTTTGTCCGAGACTTTTTTTCCTTTGGACCCACCTATCACTGTAATGAAGACATCCAAAACCTCTCCAAAACTGAATTTAGTCTCTTTGCCCTTAATCAGAGCAAACATTTTGAAATGAGCCCAGAAAGTAATCAAGGTGGTGTACTTGAAAGAACAAAAGTGTTTCATTTCAAAAGATTGGTCCCATTCAGAATTCTGAATGAATGAGAATTTCCTTACAATTCATTTTGCATCGGGATATAACAAAGGGTATGAATTTTACTATGGAAGAAAGTATGAATATAACACACATAATTCTCTGAGGAATCTTCCTCTCTTAGCTTCTTTATAGATCGCTTCTGAAAGGCACATTGAGTATCAAGCCAACCATGATTATACTTGGTAGAGCATGTGGGATTAGTGCTTACCAAAAAAGGCCAGATTTCTTGGACTATTTTGTCCAAGGTTTTCAAGAGGTCTTGGTTTGACATAAGGAGGTCTCTTAACATAAGCATCCCTGGAGACATTAGGAAGCTATTCACATTTTCGTTAATTTTCCAATTCTTCTTAAGCCTTTTGTCCGCTAGGGGGGATCGTATTTTCAGAGGATCCAGGCATTTTTTTATTTTATTTTAATTTATTTTATTATAATAAAAAATACACAACTATCAACATACAGACATACAAACATGTAACATATAATACTGTTTGTGTATAACAGTAAAAAAAATGTATCGCTTCTTATAATGTAATAATTGAAATATCCTAAAATCTTCCCAATTTCTCTAACCTTGCAATATAAATATTATTCATTTCCCATCTAGTATGACTAGTTCTTAATTTAAATATACTTCCTATTTGCCTACACTCTTTATTGCTTAGTTCCTGCTCTATTAAGTAAAGACAGTTTGCACAGTTATTTTGTAATAATAAATAGTGTTACAATAAAGCATAAATCATTAATATTAATCCTAAAATATATATTTGAATTCATTTCCTATTATCTCTATACTTTGTGACACAAGACCAATCTTTTTCTATTTTATCTTTTGCTATTCCTTTCATTTGAGCTGTTAACATGTCCATTTCCATTGCTTCATAAAGACTTGATAAGCAATCTTCCAATTCAGGTGTTACTGGGTTTTTCCATAATTTAGCGAAGATAATTCTAGCCAATGTAACCATGTATAGTATAATACGTTTGTATTTTTTCTCGGTTTCCTTTTCCAATTCCGAGGTCATATTTAATAAGAACAAGAGTGGGTCGAACGGGATTTTCTGCTCTAGTATCTCTGACATTGTTAGATGGATTTTTTTCCAGAATCTCTCTGCTTCTTTACAAATCCACCATGAATGAAAGAAGTTTGCATCAACTTTGTTGCATTTCCAACAGGCTGCATCATTTTTTTTTATAAACCAGATTAATTTTATGAGGAGACAGATACCAGCGGTGTAGCATCTTAAGAAAATTTTCTTTATAGTTTTGACAAAGTGTAAAATTTTGGAGTTTAGACAAGCTTTGTCCCATTTCTCCAATTCTATAACCTTACCAACATCTCTTGACCATTTTACCATTGTGTGTTTAACAGCTTCGCTTTCTAAATCTCTTTGTTGCAAGATCTTATAATACTTAGAGATGTGGGGGTTTTTTTGTCAAATACGATTCTATCTATTTCGTTATTAGTTACAGTGATCCCGGTATGTCTGTTATCCAAATTAAACTTTGCTGAAAGATCCAGGCATTTTATTTCTAGAAGAGATGGGAGTAAACGGTGGCATCAAAAGTAATTGAATTGGCATATGGTCACTCTCAGGTCTAACCAAAACTTTAAAATTAACAAACCATAAGCATGCTGCTTGAGAAAGACTAAAATAGTCGATCACGCTCTTCCCTCTTGGTCCTATATAAGTATATGAGTCGGCCTCAGGGTCACTACCATTCCCGTTACATAGGAAGAGATGAAACTTGAAAATGATAGAAAAAAGAGATTTTCTCGCCTCATTGATCCACTTATCCTTAGAAATCCTAATGGGTATATGAGAAAAGTCCTTGGGACTTAAACCGAGTTTCTTGGCTATCATGTTATTATTGGAACCCAATCTTGCATTCATATCGCCCGCCACTAAGATTAATGGGTTGGCATATGCATCAAACAAAGCTGTGAGAATTAGTTCTAAGTCTGACCATTTAAACTCATGTTCATATATTGAATTCTGCGGAGGGCAATATATATTAATCAGAAAGAGTTTCACCCCACTAGTCCAGTCTATTCAAAAGGTGAGAATATTTTCACAAAACCCAAAGTCCATCTGAGAAATTGTTGGATTCGAGTCCACAGCAATCAAGGTTGCCAAGCTGCCGTGAGGACGACCTCTACACTTTGATTTAGAAGCAGGGAGGGAAAAAGCAACAAAGCCGGGAACAGAGGGGAAATCCGATGAGGTGACCCATGTTTCCTGAATGCAGATAATCTCAAAATTTGTGCAAAAATCTTTAAAGTTTTTGTCAGCTAACTTAGAGGACCATCCTGCAACATTCGACGATAATACATTTAAGAAAATATTAGCCGTGGGCTGGATATCTGGCGGGACCACGGGGTGGGGATCTGAAGGAAGCTGGGAAATATTATTACCCTGTTCTCTAAGTTAATCCAACTCAGTAATTTGGTTGAGCTTGCCATCCTTATCATGATATACACACCCACCTCCTGGGATTGAGGGTTTTCTGTTATGCATGTACTGCATATCAGGGGGAATAGCATGTAGAACAACTTTATGGAAGAAAGTAAAACTGATGTGTTTTCTCACCTCCTCATGTTGTGTGGGAATTTTATTTCACTTTGGTTTTGAGCAGATTTCCCCCCCCCCAAAGTTTGCTAAATTTGAATGTGTGAGAAAACAAAACAGATTTTCCTGTCTTTAAGGTCAAAGTAACCAGAATATGTCCAAAACTAGAACTAGGAGACACAGAAGAGGCTAAAACTGGGCAAGAAAACAGGTGAGAGATAACCTGATTTTATTAATTTTTTAATTTAATTTATTCAAAGTATTTATTAATTTGAAGTCAAAGGCTTTCATGGCCGGCATCCATGGGTGTTTTTTTGGGGGGAGGGGGTTCTGGGCTACATGGCCATGTTCTAGAAGAAACTCTTCTAGAACATGGCCACATAGCCCGAAAACCCCACAAAAACTATTTATTAATTGTTTTAATTCCACAAGTCTTAAAAAGTGATATGAAGCATGTGTTTATGTTTAAAATAATTGACTCCCATCCTCTCTCTAAACCCAAATTCCATCTAATCTGAATGCCTGAATGACATTCTCAAAGTTTGGGGGTGTGGTGTGTCCCTCTTTTGCAAGCTCCATGCTATTATATTTAGCAAATTCAATTAACTCCTACCACTTCTAGTTAGAGATATGAAGGCATGAGGGAGCAGAGGAGGAAAGCAAATATTGGTTTGCTTTTCTCAATCCTTTTTATGAGAATGAATGTTTTCTGTTTGGCCCTATGGAGTACCAGTGGAGACAAAATTATGTTCTTCATTTTATTACTATTGATGGTTTCTCCTTGTTTTATATATTTCTTTGGGGGGGGGGGGCAGTGTGAGTTATTTTATCTCGGCAAACTGACAAAACCAAGGAGCTTCCTTGTAGTTTGGGTTCAGGACCTTGTAGCTCCATTTTAACAAAAAATTAAAAATTAAAAAGCAAATATAATTTGTAATTATTGTCTGAAAAACTGGACATTTACTACATCAGACTTAATAATTTGTGCGAAACCAAGTTACACATAACAACCAAAATCCTCTGTCACAGTGAACATTATGTAACTTCGTGTATACTTAGCTTTGTAGCAGAGGCACTAAGAAACCCTATTAGTGAATTGAGAAGATGCATAACAAGACCTTGGCACATTGGCATGATTTAGCTAGTGTCTTGATACATGACATTGGTCCCACTGTGCATCAGTCCCAGTGTGCATTGGTCACTTTGCTGGCTTCCTTACATGAATAACGTAACAGCAGCCCTTTACCAGATATGAACATTACAGAATTGTCCAGTTCTATTTCCTGCAGATGTAAGTCCCCTTATGAAGAACTAAATCCCCAACAGGATTCTGGACCTTGTAATTTATGTTCCTTTTGTAACTTATGACACTAGGAGGCAAACAAGATTTAAACGAGAGTTAAACTAGAGAAAACCAGGAAATGCTTGATGTTTAACACATGACATTTCCTGGTTTTCTCTAGTTTAACTCTCCTTTAAATCCTGTTTGCCCCCTGGTGTGACAAAGCAGGAAATGACTTTCAGGCTATAAAAAGTGCTAATATAGCTCCCCACCCCATTATTAATGAAATTTTCATTTTTTTTTCTTTAAAAAAATGGGAAAGGCTTTCTCCTCCATGGCTTCAAAATTTCCAGAAATGTTACACCTCAGCTTCTAGTTAATTATCCACATTATTATTAAAGTTCCTGCATCTCTCATAGGAAGTAGGCTGTGAGGTGGGACTCATTTACAGAATTTACAGCACAGGTTTGTCATCATTCTAGCACCATCCCACCTAAAGAAGCATTGCAGCCAACTGCTTCATTTGTAGACTAAAAGCTGGTAGTGGTGTTATTTGATAGAGGTTCTCTCCCTCCTTTTTCCAGGACACAGGCCAGCTGCTTCCCAGTAGGATGACCATCATACAAGGAAACAAGCTGTAAATCTTGGATAGACTCAGCCCCTTGCAGTATGATTTCCTAGAGAAATCCCATCTGTGATTATTTTCTAATCCAAATGCCCTTTCTTGTTAATTGTCTACTTTTATCCAAATGAAAGAAGAAGAATGATAAAATGATCAAGAAAAGAAGCTGCCAGCACAGCAGGACTTGAATTTAAAGCTAGCTGCTTCCTTAAGGAGATGCACCTAAGATTAATATGTATGAGCCTGAATCCTATTGTTAATCACGACTAGAGCAGATCCATTGAATAAACAGAATTTACCTACATGTTGACTCACCACAACCAATTCAGTTGGTCTGCTTTAATTAAGACTAACCAACAGAATTCAAGTCATTATAATGGTTTGGATCCAGATTCATATGCATGCGAGTCTGGCTGTGTCTGCATTGCAGAAATAATGCAGATTGACACTACTTTAACTGCCATTGCTCAATGCTATGGAGTTTTAGGATTTGCAGTTTGATATGGCACCAGAGCTCTCTGACAGAGATGGCTAAATATCTCATAAAACTACAAACCCCAGCATTTCTTAGCACTGAACTGTGGCAGTTAAAGTGATGTCAAACTGTATTATTTCTGCAGTGTAGATGCAGTCTAGGTTTCTTCTCCTGTCAGCCCCACATCACTTTTAAAAATACCAAGATGGTTAAGGGAGCTCTGCTGATTCTCAGGGGAGATACCCTCAAAATTGGGCAGAGTCACTTTCTGTGAACAAAGCCTGTCAGTCAATGGAAGGCAAGTCCTATATCCAACTCAGTTTGTCTAAGGCAGGAATGGGTAAAATCCATGGGCTGCACCTGTACATTTTGGGGGCACCAGAAGTGACACAGTTTCACTTCCAGTTGCTATTGGGGCTAATATTTGTTTTTGTTTTTACAATCTGAACAGGCTCACGGGAGTCAAGAAATTACACCACTGTGTTTGCCGGTGGTTTGGGTGCGTTTTGGGTTGTTTGGGGATGAAAAATCACACCAAAATCAGCCAGAACAAATGGAGAATTTCAGGGGTTTTGAGGATCCCCTAAAGTGGGGATTGTAGGTCACATGTGGTGTGTGAGCTGCACTTTCTCCACCCCATCGGGGTCCCTCTACCCTTTCTTCTTGTTGGTTGCACGGATGAACTCACTCAGAGGAGAAGTGGTATGTGCTGCTAGGTGGCTTTGGGAAAGCTGCCAGGCCTGACAGCTAGGCAATTACTCAGTTGCAGAGCCTTCCAAGAAAAAATATCCAAGAACGAGAGGCACACAAAGGAATCTAATAGTCTGAAAAGTCAGGGATTATAACAAGTAGAGTCATCAAGAGCAGGTCTAAGGTCAAACAGGCATTCTAGACAACTAAGATATGGAGTCTTTCCCAACAAATACTAGAGCCTGGGATATCAGTAAACCTCTGACAAGCTTCCTCTGGTTCCCTGAGACATATATATACAAGTTCCTACAGCCTCAGGTGTTCCTTGATGGCTCACCATTTTAGATAAAGCCTTTGGGAGCAGCACAGGCCCTCCCTTGTAACTTACACTGGCTGAAGGAAGGCATGGGTAAGCCTGGCTCTACCTGTTCTTCCTCTTCCTTATTGTCCAAGTTGGCAGGACACTCTGCTGGCACCAGAGCTGCTGAACTAGTGCAATGTTTCTCGTTGTTTTGGTTGGCAGCATTGGTGGTACAGGTGCTGACAAACTCGTGCCAAGCTTGTTGTCCATCCCAGTGGCCAGCCCAAGGTCTTCCATGTCCTATACCCTGAATCCACACAGAGCATGACACCTGTTCCTGGAGATCCTGCAGATATGGAAGTAGCAGCAGCACCTCCAGGGACAGAACAGGTCAATTGTGCCGATGAAGTGTCAGCTTGGCTAGCCTATGCAAACAATGCTGCACTGCCATGCCAGGTGTGGCCTGGTGTGTGCAGTGCCATCATGGCCAATTTGGGCCAGTTCTGGAGGAGAACCCTCTGGACTGGCCTCAGACTTATGGTCAGTGCAGACAAAACCTGAGTCATCATATCTATTATGGCCTGTTTTCTTCTGCACATGAATTCTTATATGTCAGCATGTAACTTTTGGTATGCAGAATGAGAAAGCTCATCTTCACACTTGCAATAAATATCCAGCATTCATACTTTATCTAGATTTCATAAAACACAGTATGATATATTTATGTCTATTTGCACATTTTTCTTCCAATTTTCTTCTTAATTTAATACCTTTTTTCTGCTCAGAAAAATCTACTGATCTTTAAACTGGATTTTATGATGGCATGGATATAAACAGTGAAGTACTACCCCTGCAGGCAAATAAATTTTAAATAGAAACTTTATTCCTGCAATAAATTGTTTCTATTTATCATTGTTTCTTTCCTAGCTTTCTAACACTAAGACTTTGCTTTTGTGAACTTTTGTTTTCAGTGCCATCTCTTTAGTTACGTTGAAAGAAGGCTAAGTGAATTAGGTGATTTGTGTCCATTGCTCATTTTGATAACTTGAGACAGTGTAAATCTTGCTCACTCATTACTGTTAAAAACAAAAGAGTATCTGAAGCAATAACAATTGTATTGATTTTCAAAACTGGGAAGACATCTTGTCCTTATACTATTAAAACATGTTATAAGACTAATGCCTGAAATTAGTGGTGTACTGGATGAGGAATGATCAGTATAAGTTGACACTTTGTTGTGTTATTGTTGTGTGCTTTCAAGTTGCTTCCAACATATGCCAACCTTAAGATTACCTATCACAGAGTTTTCTAAGGCTGAGAGTGTGTGACTTGCCCAAGGTCACCCAGTGGGTTTCTGTAGCCAAGTGGGGGTTTGAACCCTGGTCCTCAGAGTCATAATCCAACACTCAAACCACTACACCACACTGGCATCTAAGCTGACACTTAGTAAACTAAAATTCAAATGACAGATACAAGACCAGGTTGATGATAATGATAATGAGGGATGGTCAGCAAACAGTAAACCAGTGTTAGCAAGAAAACATGGGTTATTATGTGTCAATGCGGTCTATGTGTTATAAGCCAAGGAGTCTCTATAGAGGATTTTAAAAAAATGATGAAACATCTTAGTAATCATCATTAGTTCTGATCATAAGCAAGGGAAAGATTTATAAACAGGACAAAGGAAGCCAAGTTGCTAACTGTGGGGGAAAAATAGAATTTGGAAAAATTACAGTTTTGGACTGTATCTCCCCTGCTACTATGGTTAATGGTTGGGTCTGCAGTCCAAAAAAAGGAATGTTTCCAAGTTCTGGTCAAGAGATCAGGCAATATTGTGGTTGGACATGGTCAGAACCACTCCATATTGTTCCCTCCAGACTGGAATTGAAGTCTCTGTAAATGTACTCACTCTTACACACTCCCCACTTTTCATAGCAGTGAGAAGTGGCTTTCTTTTGGAGCGGAGATCACTGTAGACCTTTTGTAACTATCTGTCTATTTACAGATGTAGAGTGTAGGTAACTGCATAATTAATTGCAGGAGGCAGAAAGTTTACTGCTCCACATCAGATTTCCTAAGAGAGGTACAATCAAATTGGAACTTGCATTGTCCCAATTTTTGACATTTCAAATTTATGGTGTTTTCCCAAGAAAGCCCGAGGGCAGGGAATCATCTAACTAAAAAGACTGTATGTACAGCGCTGTGTAAATTTACAGCGCTTCATAAATAAAGGTTAATAATAATAATAATAATAATAATAATAATAATAATAATAAATATATGAAGGTCTCACCCACAATACGTAACTCTCTCAGTGTAGTTGTTCAAGTGAGCCATGCAGAAAAATGAGGGTGAGGTGAAAGAATAAGGCTATTTAGAGTTTTGGTGTGAAGTTTTGAGCAGTAATAGAAGCTGACTGCACTTGGCTCCTTCTCAATGCCTTGGTTGGAGAAGTGATGGATGAGAAGACAAAAGCAGTCAAGGTATTGCTGGAAGGAAGGGGTTTTTCTTGCCTACTTAGGCCCCATTGTCACTGGGAAATTTGCCCTGGGTGGAATCGGGTCGAATTCTGTAAGCCGGTACCAAATCTCCCTGGAAAGAAGTTCCCACTACCCTTTACCTTGATCGATGAAATTTGCCCCTCTGAAGTTCACATTTGCAGTAGTGCTTTAAAATGGAGCCTCCTTTGTTGTCAGTGTCCTACAACCATTGGTCAATGGAATGGGTGCTTCCCCCCTCCTTTAAAAAAAACAACTGGTGGCAGCATTCACATATTCTGTCAACTTGTCAAATTTTAAAAACTTCCATGTATGTGCATGTGTAGTGTGCCTTCAAGTCGTTCAGATTCCCTACTCTCTGCATCCTCTTTCTTTGCTTTCTGCCCGATTGCCACCCCAGAATGCCATCTCTCCTTACATACACATATGTAGCAAAACCATTCACACATTGTATCAATTTGCCAAATTTAAAAGGGAAACATATGTAGCACAAGCATTCGCATATTCTGTCACACACACACACACACAAAATAATTTTTTAAAAAGCCACTTGCAAAACGACCGGTGTGAGAGAGGAGGCATGTTCTGCCCACTGCCCACCCTCTGACCTTTATCCCTCCCCCTGTACTTGACCCAGTCATGATCAGAGCCAAGTTCACATTTGCAGGCACTCCAGAAGAAGTGGGTTTCCTCAAAAGAAACAGGGGGAAACCACTTTCAGAAATACCACTTTGAGGGGGATTGCCCAGGAACCAGTGTGCAAACCCCCAATGCTGATGTGTAAAAACTGGCGCCAGTGAGAACTTCCCACTTTTTATCTGGTTTGGGATTCGGGCTAAAAGGTAGTCTGAATGGCTTCTTAGAAGAGGGGCATGAAAAGGATGAAGAAACTGGAGTTTTGACATTTTGGTATGGCTGGATGGATTTTCCTCTGCTTTCTTGGGGTGGTATGTGTGTGTGTGAACAACTTAATTCTTATCATCTGGAAGGGTTTGGTTTTTGTAGCCTGGAAAAGATAAACTCTGGTCCAAAACACACTGCAGAAATAATCCAGTTTGAGACCAATTTAACTGTCCTGGCTCAGTACTAGGAAATCCTGGGAACTGTAGTTTATTGTGGCACACCAAGCTCTCAGACAGATAAGGCTAAATGTCTCACAAATGTACAGTTCTCAGAATTGCCTAACATTGAGCCAGGTTTCAAAGTGGATTATTTATGTAGTGTATTTTGGAGATGTTTTATGTTGTAAACCTCTTTAAAACTGCTGGCAGGTTGAGTAAAATCACTCACCTTGGCAGCATCTGCACTGCAGAAATAATAAAGTTTGACACTGCTTTAACTGCCATGGCTCCATCCTCTGAAATCCTGGGATGTATAATCTGTTGCCTGGCAAAGAAGGCTAAATATGTCACAAAAAATCAGGATTCCATTAAGCCATGGCAGTCAAAGGGTGTCAAACTGCATTCTTTCTGCAGTGCAGATGACATCTTTTGTCTACTTCAATGCCATCAGAACACATTCCCCAATGCCTTTGCAGTCCTTTCTGCCTATTTATGTCTTATGCAAATTATATAGCATGACCAGGAACAGAATCCTGGTCCTTTTCTGGAAGTAAGGGATCTCGAGACGGTTGTGCACGTGCTGGTAACCTCACGCCTTGACTTCTGTAATGCACTCTACATGGGGCTACCCCTGTGCTTGACTCGGAAATTACAGCTGGTTCAAAACATGGCAGCCAGGCTTGTCTCAGGAACATCTAGGAGGGACCACATTACTCCGGTTTTGAGGTCCCTCCACTGGCTGCCTATCAGCTTCCGGGCCCAGTACAAGGTGTTGGTTATCACCTTTAAAGCCCTAAATGTCTTGGGTCCAAGCTATCTCAGGGACCGCCTCCTCCCGTACAATCCTCCCCACGCTCTCCGGTCCTCTGGGAGGAACTTACTGCAGCCTTTAAAATCGAGGCTTGTGGCAACCTCCCAGAGGGCGTTCTCTGCTGTCACCCCCAAACTCTGGAACGACCTGCCGAATGAGATCCGTCAGATAACATCATTAGACAGCTTTAAAAAAGCGGTCAAGACGGATCTCTTCCGGCAGGCCTTTCCAGATTAACCATCCTGGCCCAGGTTCCCTGATTCCCTTATTCTTCCCGTGGCCCCATCTTAGTGATGGTTGAGGATCATCAGAGGGATATCAGGGTTTTTAGTTTTTAATTGTTGTTTTTATGCTTTGATATTGTGTTTTTAATATGTTATACTGTTTAATACTGTCTTAAGGGGGGGAGGGATAAAGTGTTTTTAATTGTTATATTTTATATTTTACTGTTGTCAACCGCCCGGATTGGTTTCCCATAGGGTGGTATACAAATAATAATAATAATAATAATAATAATAATAATAATAATTATTATTATTATTATTATTATTATTATTATTATTATTATTATCCTGAGACAAGAGATTCACCTCTACTTGCATTGCAACAGGGTTCTATCAGCTTACAGTTTAGCTCACTCTGCATTTCTCTCTGTGTGCATATGTATGCAACTCCATATTTCAAAACTGTTGCCTCTTTCACACAGCGAACAAGATTTGCCCTTAGCTGCAGGAAACAGGAAGGATGAATTGTTACCCCTAAATGGCTGTCACATTTCAGAGATGATCAGGAAATTATCCCCTAATAACTGGTTCTCATTATGCTGGTGGTAGAGGAGGAGAAGAAAAGGAAGGGGAGGAGGGAAAGGAGGAGATGATAGCAAAACAGCAGAGAAAAAGGGCAGTAGATGCTGCAGTCACAAGGAGGATAACAGGAATTGCTGAACAGCAAACAGAGGAGCTTTACCTCCTGATAGACATGTAATTTGCTGCTGTTCCTTTGTTCCTGCTATGCTTCCCTTTAAAAATGACTGACAAAGTGAGCCTTCTATTGCTGTAAATCACCAATAGGATTCCAGCCTCCAGATCAATTTGTTATTATTAACCACCCTCGAGTTGATCTCGACTCATGACGACCATGTGGATGAGACATCTCCCAAGACTCTCTATCCTCTACTATTCTTCTACATTCTTGCAGATACATACCCGTGACCTCCTTAATTCAGTCCATCCATCTAGCATGTGGTCTTCCTCTGTTTCTACTTCCCTTCACCTTTCCTAACAATATTGTCTTTGCCAATGAGTCATATCTTCTCACAATGCGGCCTAAGTACGACAGCCTCAGTTTAGTAATCTTTGTTTCCAGGGAAATTTCAGGCTTGACCTGTTCTAGGACCCATTTATTTGTTCTTTTTGCTGTCCACAGTATCCTCAGCACTCTTCTCCAGCACCACATCTCAAATGAATTTATTCTATTTTTGTCCATTTTCTTAACTCTCACAACTATACATGGTAATGGAGAATACAATTGCTTATATGATTCTAACTTTTGTACAACAGAGTCATCAAATTATAGCTAGTCCAAGTTCAAGAAAACACGAATGACAATGAGAACTACCAGTCACCTAGCTATGATGGTTGCAAACAACAAATACATAAGAGCAGTGGTTTATAGGCAGCTGACTGAAGACACCAGGTGCCTAATTAGTCTCCCATTTAACAGCCACTGGGATTGTCATAATCACTTTTTATCACTCTGGTGATTTGCAAAGGATGGCAGCATATCTTCTGTTTCTTCCAGCTCCTGTTCGGGAGCAACCACCCCCCACCCCATTACCTCAGTGCTCAGCTCCTCAGACTTGTTATCTGTAAATTCCTGGACATCTGACTCTTCTTCCCCCAAGGAGGAAGCCAAGTAGTGGAAGAGGAGGAGGCCCCTTCCATCCCTTCCCACCATCTCACTTACCCAGGCCTCTCTCACCTGCACTGGGTGGGTGGCCAGGAAAGTAAGAGTGATGCAGTGGGAGGAAAGGCAGGGTAATCTGCTGCTGCCCAGCAGACCATGCAAGATCTGCTGGGTGGAGGGCAGCTGGGTGGCCAGGGAGGGAGGGAGGCAAGCAAGGCAGTAAAGGGGGTGCAGGGCAGGGCAGGGCAGGACAGGACAGGACAGGACAGGACAGGGTAGGGTGGAAGCAACAGCTGCTAGAAGCAACATCTTTCACCCACTCTGTGGACAAGACATGCAAGCTAGCTCAGATACTCTACCTTCCTTTGTGGACAATTGGGCTGGGACCCTGACTAGTCCTTTGAGCATCCCTCTGTTTGGTTTTCAAGGGGTCATGCAGATGGGACAAAAGGAGTGGTCAGAAGCCATGCCCCCTAATCACTCTGGGACTGCAGCAACCGGACACTGCTCCAGACCTGAATGGACTGCCAGCAGGCGTGTTTTTTTCTGCTTCATTTCCAGCTGGGTTCAAGTCACCTTAGGTGGCCTTGACGTGGCTTCAGGGCTTGGGGGGGGTGCATGCATAGTATAAACACCATGCTCCCAATGCAGCCCAAAATTGGCAACTTTTGCCTGTCTTGGTTACTGAATTCCTCAGCTTCTTGACCTCTGGAGAGCTAATTACCCATACCTGGCTTTTCTCTCTCCTCTTCCAGTGATTTAAGACAAGCTGCTATCTCTGCAAGTTGATGTGTTCAGGTAATGCTCTGCTCATAACTATTATGCCAGCGTAATTTGGCCAAGTCACACTCTCTCAGCCCCAGAGGATATCAATGGCAACCCCTCCCCCTCCAAAGAAACCTGCCAAGAAAACCCCATGATAGGGTTGCCATAAGTCAGAAACAACTTGAAGGCAAATAGCAGACACACAAAACAGTTTGGTTCAACATGTCATCCAAATCTACCCAAAGTGTTGGTACACAGTTCAGGGATGAGCATGAGCCCAGGCAAAACTCCTACACTCCATTTACCACACCAGCAGTTTTTCTGGGCAGAGTCCTTCCACACAAGCATACACTGACAAATTCGTGAGAACCAAATCTAGAGGTGACTAGTGTTGCCTTTTTTTTTAGGTTTTTACTGCTTCCACCTAGCCTAAAACATAATCTGTTGAGTCATCAGCAATAGTTTAAGGTAAGAAATATACAATATATACAGATCTATCCCGTGCCACCAGACAGCTTACTCTACGGTCTGGTGCTTTAAATAAACAGAGCTGGCATACCCTGCCCTTGTTTGCTTTTCTTTTCTTTATTTTATTTTATATTTAATGTTACTTTGAAATGCTTTAATTTTTTTCTAAATCAGTGCTTTTAATTTAATTTAATTTAATTGCTTATTTTTCATTTTTTAAAAAATCTTTGTACTTTACATGGTTTTAGCTATATTTTGTTTTAATCCATATTGTAAACTTCCTTGGATCTCATTTGGGGAGAAATATATATGAAACTAAATAAATTAATAAATATTTTATCTTTTCATAATTTACACTAAAACTCAGATTTCCCCACTTAACAACATCTAAGGTCCCATACAGACAGGCCAAAATAAAGCTGCTTCAGGTCACTTTGGAGGTATGCTGTTTAAATGATGCATGAGTCCTAAGAGTCCAGAAGCCACGCCAAAAACACACTCCAGTCCTTAGGACTGGAGCATGGCTTTGGCATGGCTTCTGGACTCTTAGGACACATGCATCATGGAAAGAGCATACCTCCAAAGTGACCTGAAGCAGCTTTATTTTGGCCTGTCTGTATGGGGTGTAAGAGTCAGATGATGCAGGAACCTGATGCCCTTTCACCTCAAACTGGGGTAGAAACTTTAGATCTAGAGCCTGAATCTTCCCCTCCTTGGGGCCATACACCCCACCTCATGTCACCATCATTTGCTATTTTCCCAACTTTTGTATGTGGTTTCCCCACATTACCAGGAATACACTCAGAGCACATGTATGAACTCCTACATGTTTTGAGTAGTCATGCATTTAAGGGCTCTTTGGACCTCTGCAGCAGTGAGTCTCAGGTAGGTTGGACCCAACAGTTCATATCCACACAGAAAGGGAATTAATTGAACTGAACAAAGGAATCAAAATATGCAGAATGGTTGCATTAGGAAACAGCAATCATTGTACTTCATAAATGGAAAACAATAAAATCATATCCCCCAACTGTCCTGTTTGCCAGGGATCTTCTGTCATCCCACTTTTTCAGATGCTCTTAAAATGTCCCATTTTTGATCTCCTCCCACTTCCCCCCTTTGCCCTCAGCTTACTTCAATTGCTGCAAACTGAGTTTGAAATATAAAAGTAGTTTGCATTCAATTAACTTAGCAGGGGGAAAGGAGAAGAAATGTATGTGGAATTTTGCCTTCTCAGTAAGCTCAGGCAAAAGCAAACTACTGCAGCATGTCTGTCCTTCCTCACTAATAACTTTTGCCATTTTAACCTCAATCTCATGTTGCTTGGGAAGATCTGTCCTTGTTTTCATCTGTGAAATGTCAGATAGTATAGGAGGAAGAAAGGGAGAGGTCTAAAATGGGGGTGGGTGTAGTTAAAAGGATTTCCCTAAGCTACACGATTATATACGCATTGTTGTTGTTGTTGTTGTTGTGTGCCTTCAAGTTGTTTCTGACTTATGGTAACTCTTAGGCAAACCTATCATGAGATTTTCTTGGCAAGAGTTGTTCAGAAGAGGTTTGCTTTTGCCTTCCCCTGAGGCTGAGAGTATAACACACAAATATGTAGAGAAAGAGATTACCCATCAGAGTAGGATGGGAAACACTGAGTATGTCTAACTGGAGCAGCAAAAGAAAGAGGAGGGAGAGGTTTAGCTACAGAATTCCAAATAAGAATTCTGCCCTGAAAAATGACTTTTTAAATTCAGTTCCCAAATTTCTAGCATTACAGGGAATGAAAAATTGAAAATCGTTCACACATAGAACTCTTATATTTGGTATTTACATTCCCTTTGTAATTTTGACTGCCTCTTTTCTTTAGATGCCTAAACTCTTATTTCTTTTTTTTTTAACTTTTATTTTTATTTGCTTTTTCTTTTACAACCCTCTTTACAATAAGCATCTTATATACATACATTTCTGTTTTTTTCCTTATCCCCTCCCTATCCCTCCCTTTCCTCCCCAACCCCTCTCCCCCTACTCTCTCCCCTCTTACCCCTCCCTTCCCCTTTTTGTTCCTCGCTCTATAACCAACCCATACTTCTCTGCCTAAACTCTTATTTCTAAATGCTCAATTGATATTTCACATTCATACAATGCTAGAAATCTGAGGACAAGAAAAAAATAATTTGGGGGGCAAAATTTTTATTTGGAGGGGCAATACTCCCCCTCCACACACACACACACACACACACACACACACACACACACACACACCCTGCCAATAAGGTCCTTGTGGTGCCTGAACAGTATTGTCATGTATGGCATGTATAATCTGTTGGATGAGGGTGAGAGCATGCATTGTTGAAGGTAACTGGTGATTGGGTCTGAGTCTGAATTTGATTTGAAAAGGTGAAAGAGTTGGTCAGTTAAGTTAGAGATGACCTGCCAAGAAACCCCTGTGATAAGGTCACCTTAAGGTCTCCATATGTTTCTTAGTCAGGGGAAGATATTTTTAGTTTAGATTGTGAAAGGTAGAAGAGAGCAAGGGCAGATTTTCAGTGAATTTAAATTTAGTCAGAAAGAAGACTAGTGGTGTGTGTGTGGGGGGGGGTGTCTGTGATCAAGATAAGTAGTTAAATAAGTAACAGTAAGCACTAACTCATTGAATCTTGTAATCACATGCTTCAGCCCGCTAAGTAATCTTGAATTGTATGTTTGTGTATGTACGTGTTTGCAAGTTGCCTGTCAATGTATGGCAACCTCTGGATTTTGTAGGGTTTTAGTGGGCAAGGAATATTCAGAGATGCTTTTGCCAGTTCCTTCCTACAGCACCTAGTATTAGTTGATGGTCTTGAGAATGGGCGATAAGCTAGTTCCCACCACAGGTTAACCACTGGCTAGAAATCAGCACCCTGGCCAGCAAAGCTGATCTAAAGTTAGCTCTACCTGCTAATTTAAATCCGTTTCGCAGAACTTACAACCAGACCCAGACATGCTTTCTTGAACCACAGCATAGTTATTTCTGAGACTGCTCTCATTCTCATTTCCTCCCTCCTTCCTCACTTAAATCTTCAGACAAGAGAACATGTTTTATAGGAGGCAGCTGTAAGAAGGAATTCAGTGTACCCTAATGTTGCAAGTATTTTTTAAACAAAAAAAAATCTGACTGCATTCCCAGACTAGTTCCACAGGCCCTCATTGTTGTAAACTGCAACATTTCTAGCTTGGTCTTCTGTTCTTTCCACTGACTAGAATATCGACTGTAACCATACTGATTGTCAATCCAAAACTTTTCATGCTCATGTGCTGTTGATTACCATGAGCTCATACTGAAATGAAGTTGTAAAACCTTTTCTGTAATTAATAATGTGGTCCCTCTTGTGAACAACAAACTCTGGTGAGTCTGTGCTTCTCCTGGGGCTAATCAACAAGTAAATCTTTGTCAGTGGTTCCTTGGTTGGTTCATGGTCCATCTGCAATACACTGGTGCCTCGGGTTACGAAATTAATTCGTTCGCCCATTCCTTTCGTAACCCGAAAATTCGAAACACTTTTCCGTTAGCACTGGAAAGCCTATAGCTGCACTTTGCAGCATTTGAATTTCGCGCCGAAATGAATTTCGTAACCCGAAAAATATTTCGTAACCCGAAACAGTTTTTGCCAATCCAACTTTTTCGTATCCCGGAAATTTCGTAACCCGATCATTTCGTATCCCGAGGCACCAGTGTACTGTGTTCCTAAGGGGAACCTGGTGGGATTTGGGGGTTCTACAATTCGCCCAACAGTCTCCCATCCAAATACTAACCAGAGCTGACCCTGTTTAGCTTCCAAGATCAAACAGGATATGGTGCCTTTAATGTTGCCTTCAGTTTAACAAATATTTTGAAATACACACACACACCTTGGAACACTAATATCATAATAGTGGGGATAGGGGGGATAAATTGTGATTTGTGTCTTTGGTGACTGGTGGAATATTGAGATAAAGTAATCCACACAAAAAAGGAGGTCTCAAAGGTGATTGTCACCCAGTGTGTGCCTTGCTGGTGATACCCAGTGGTGGGATTAAATGCATGAAGTCTCCCATACATGGGCCATGAGTTCATTTAGAAGAGTCCCATGTTTAATGGTAACAAGTAGGATCAAGGGAAGAGTGGCCATAAGTGGTGTCAGTAGCAATGGTATTGATTTCAGGTAAACATAGAATTTCAGGCTTGGGTGATTTCAGCTTAAAAGAATTGGGCAAATCTTAGCCCATAATTTTAGCAATATTTTGACAAGAGGACTCCAAGATCAGAAGGCAAAAGGCTTTGTCTACAAACCAGAGTTCTTTGGCAAAACTGGAAGCAGCAAGTGGATCTCTTCCAATCTCTAGAACTGTCCCACATATAGGAGTAGAAGCACCACAATCCAGTAGCTCCTGTTCCCATCCTGAGAATGAGTCCAGTAGGATATTGTTAACAACAGCATCAAAAGGCACTGAGAGATTTGGGAAGATCAAGAGGGTAGCACTCACACTGTCTTTCACATAGAGTAGGTAGCTTGTCAGGACAATTAATTCTGTTTCATACCATGCCCTGGCCTGAAACCATAAAAAACTGGGTCCAAACAATGTTCCTGAATGTCTGAAGTTGCCCATCCACCATATGACTGAGCAACTTGCACCAAAAGGAGATATTAGCAATAGGGCACAGTTTCGACATACCTGTGGGTTCAAGCAGATCCTTTTCAGAAGCAGGGTACACTACATATATTCATCTTCTAAATGGTAGGCTTCTTTTCCTGACACAGTAAAACATTATCAACCCCCAGACCCACCAAATCAGTCCACGTTTACTAGATCTTATCAGTCATGATGGGCAAGGGTCAACCATACATGTGACAGAATGGACTGATTCAAACATTTTGTCATCAGGATGCCACAAGTGAAACTGACCCTAAGAAATCTGACCTGATAAATCAGCCAATAATTCCCCTGAGTCTGTGATAACTGTGGCATCAGATTTAGAGTGAAAATTAGTTTCTCTTTCTCCTTGAAGTTTATTTACATTTCTATGTTGCTTCATAATGAACTCAGCAGTCTCTAAACAGTTTACAATCTGTAAGTCAATTGTCCCTAACCAGCTGGGTATCCATTTTACCAACCTATGAGCCCTGGTGGCGCAATGGTTAAATGCCTATACTGCAGCCACTCACTGAAAACCATAAGGTTGCGAGTTCAATACCAGGGAAAGGGCTGAAGCTTGACTCAGTCTTGCATCCTTCTGAGGTTGCTAAAATGAGTACCCAGATTGTTGGGGGCAATTAGTTTACAGTTGTAAACCGCTTAGACACTGCTAGTTCAATATGAAGCAGTATATAAATGAAGCTGTTTTTTTGTTTGAAAGGTTGGCAGGCTGAGTCAACCTTGGAGCTGTGGGTTCGAACTCACAACCTTGTGGCTGCAGTACCAGCATTTAACCGCTGCACCACCAATAGCAATAGCAAGTACATTTCTATACTGCTTAATCACTCCCTAAGTGGTTTACAAAGTGTAAGCTAATTGCCCCCAACAATCTGGGTACTCATTTTAGGGACCTGGGAAGGATGCAGGAGGCTGAACAGAAAGTTAAGTAGAGACTCGGGCAATTATCCCAGGTGAAGAGCAACCTCATGCAACTCTCCCCATTGAAGAGCAGCTTCAGCCAGAAGAGGGACAAAGTCAGGACTCACCTGCAGCTGATTGAGTAGAGCACACAGCTGGGGAGGCGGCACCCCAATTCCAAGGACTTGACACATGGTGTGAAGAGCAAAACAACAAAACTCAATCAGACTGTTTTCCAAGCAGCAATGGAGAGACTTGGATTAGAATCAGCTGGTTCCAGCCCAGTTAAAAGCTGAGTCTGCCTAGGCCTAGTTTTGGAAGCAACTCAATGCTTCCTGGCCAGTATTCCTGTCTCCAGATTCCTGCAATCCAGACCTTTGACTTTTTGGCTCTTTTTGACCTTTAGACTGTGTTGACCACGCCGCTTGCTTGTTTTCCTGAACAGGACTGGCTTGACAAATGCCATGCTTTCTCTACACTGACATCCACAGGTAATGATGCCTTCTGAGTACTGCTGATTTATTCCCCTTGCCTAAACTATCTTAAAGTATCAGCTATCAAACTATCATCTGCCTGGCTTGCCTGTATGTAATAGTGGAACAAAAACAACATGTATGTGCATGTTGCTTGCCTGCCACCATCACTGCTGCATAATGTGAACAATGAAGAGTTGATAACTAGTTTCCAATTGTACTTGCACTGTGATCTATGCCACCTTTAGCTACTGTCCATTCTGTTCCCATGCCTGTAGATCTTCTGTTAACCAGGAAGAATTATGGGTTACATTGCACTGTCAGTAGTGTGTGCTTTGGTATCATTTTATTGATAGTTTTTTCCATCTCACCATTCCATAGTGAGAAAAAGGCCACAATCATGAGACCACCAAGAGACAAATTGAAATTATTTAATCATGACTGATAGCTGTTTTTGTTTATGATACCAAAAATAAACTGGATTGGAAGAACAGCACAATCAAAATAACATGGGGAGGGAAAACAGATGATGGAAACATTTGCATCTCCTCACCCATATGCCTCTTTGGATGGTAATATTAGTCAACATACATGTGCATGATTTTTATGTGAAAAACTAGACAGGTGAACAGCCAATCATGATTGCTTTGGTCATATCTAGTGTGCCCTTAATGGATAAAGTCTTGAGAACATTACACAAGAGTTGTTTTCTTACAACAGTCCGTGTTACCCACAGAGTCTCAAACTTAATTATTAAAAACTGTAAAAGTATTGATTAGGCAGTTCTCCTACATGGTCTGACATTTACTTGTCTGAATGTGCAGGATCTAGTATTAGCCTTCCCAAACCATCACCACCTGTATACTGACACCCACTGTCTACATAACAGTATCTTAAATTCTGAAACTCCTCCAGTAAAACTCCTTTAACTTTTATTCTAAACTGTAATGGTGCAATTGACAGTGCTGAATCTATTGGAGTATGGGGTTCATGGCATTAAATAACCTCTTTAAAGTTTAGAGTAAAACACAGAGTAGTTTAATAATCCCACTGACATGGAAGCCACCAGCCACCACTGCTTCCTAGGTCAGATATCATGTGTTATGGATCACTGCTGGCTTTAGAAAAATTACTACTGGTGAATGGCAAGCTAAAATAACATTGCTTTGGCATTATTTGTATACTGATGATGATATGGCGGTGATGATGGTGTAACCTCAAGTCAACTCCAATTTATGGTGACATCATCACAAGGTTTTCTTTGGCTGCATCTGCACTGCAGAAATTATGCAGTTTGTCACCAATTTTACTGCCATGGCTCAGTGCTATGGAATTCTGGGAACTGTAGTTTTGTGAGATATTTAGCCTTCCCTGTCAGAGAGCTCTGGTGCCACAACAAACTACAAATCCCAGGATTCCACAGGATGGAGCCATGGCAGTGTCAAACTGCATTATTTCTGCAGTGCAGATGCAGCCTTAGCAAGGTTTAATCAGAGGAGGTTTGCCTTTGTCTTCCTCTTGTGCTGAGGATTTATCTACAAAACACAGTGGTAGCATTTTGATATTTTTTAAACTACCATGGTTCATCCTACAGAATTCTGAGATTTGTAGTTTCATGAAATAGTTAGAGTTCTTAGCCAGAGAACCCAAGGGTTGCGCTTCAAGGAAGTCACTAAGAAATTGTAAGTATATCATGAAAAGAAAAACAAATCTCAGAATATGATGATAGGGAACCATGACACTTAGAGCAGGTCAAACTGCTATAATTTTGCAGTATGGATACTCCATTTGAGAGAGTGATTTACCCAACGGCACCCCAGAGGTTTCTATGGCTGAGCAGGGATTTGAAACTTGGCATCCCAGGGGCTGTAGTCCAACACTCAAACTACTACACCAGGCTAACTCATTATACATACCCCTTGTGGTCTCTTCCAACTGTATGATTCTCTGTATGATGTACATGTGACATTATATATTACAGTATGTGTGTATAATGTGTTTTTCTGCAGGTAATTATCACTGCATAATTAGGCGTACTTTAGAACATCCTTCACTAAAATGTATCCTAGGTGGGAGAAAATGAAATATTTGAGAAGGGAATGCAGAAAGAGAACCAAGGTCAACCTGTGCGCTAATATGAGGGAAAGGGGAATGATGGCAAAAAGTGAAGTTGTGTAGAATATTAACAACTAGGAAAGATGTAAACAAAATAGTTCAGGTAAAATGTAGGACAGTGAAAAGCAATGGTTCCAAGAAACAGGCTCATTTAGATGAGAAATGTGGTTAAATTGAGATTAATTTTGAGAGCTGAGGTAAAATTTAGAATAGGGAAGATATGCGTGAATGAAGCTGGGGGAAGGCAAAAGGAAAATATGCCAGAAATGAAGGCATGGGGGCATGAGGTGGGGAGTTGAGGTACGATGAGCAATAGCAAAGAGAGGTGGGATAAGAAGCAGGGAGCGAGAGATGAGATAAAATGTGGCCATGTAGAAGGGATGATGGGGATCTACAGTGAGTTGGGAAGGTTTAGTTATTTGTGTAAAACCTTTATATTCCTCCCTGAGTGAAAAGGTAGCACTATTGAGGCTGCATCCGCACTGCAGAAATAATCCAGTTTGATGCCACTTTATGGCTCATATACTATGGAATTCTGGGAATTGTAGTTTTGTGAGACAGCTTTCTCTGGCAGAGGGTTCTGGAGCCATAACAAGCTACAATTCCCACATTCCATAGCACAGAGTCATGGCAGTTAAAGTGGTGTCAAACCAGATTACGTCTGCAGTGCCGATGAGGTACTAAGGCGGGGGAAATACCTGGATTAAGTGCAGAGCTGTAAAAAGCAGAGGGGAAAACAGTAAAAGGATACACAGAACAAAAGTGAAAGAGGGATGGGAGCTCAGGAATCATAGAATCATTGAACTGGAAGAGACTACAAGGGCCATTCAGATCCAGTCCATCCCCTGCCATGCAGAAAATCACAATCAAAGTATCCCCGACAGATGGCCATCCAACCTCTGCTTAAAGACCCCCAAAGAAGGAGATTCCATCATACTCCAAGGGAGTGTCTTCCTCTGTCAAAACAGCTCTTACTATCAGGAAGTTCCTCCTAATGTTTAGGTGGAATCTCTTTTCCTATAGCTTGCATCCATTGCTCTGGGTCCTATTCTCTGGAGCAGCAAAAAACAAACTTGCTGAATCCTCATGTGACACCCCTTCAAATACTTAAACAAGGCTATCATATCATCTCTTAACTGTCTCTTCTCCAGGCTGAACATACCCAGCTCCCCAAGTCTTTTCTCATAAGACATGATTTCCAGACCCTTCATCATTTGGTGGCCTTCCTTTGGACATGGTCCAATTTTTCAACATCCTTTTTGAATTGTGGTGTCCAGAACTGGACATCATCATCATCATCATCATCATCATCATCATCATCATCATCATTATTATATGTAATGCAGTAGATTTATATTATTACAGTATGCGCTTGGCTTACATGGGGGTGCATTCCAGACCCTCTGTGTAAGCCAAATAGTGCATATGCTTGAGCCCCATTCACTTGAATGGTGCTCGTGCAAGCGGCGGTGCGGCAGTGGAGTGGTGGCACGGTGGCGCGCTCACCCCATTCATTCCAATGGGATGTGCCACACCTTGTGCCCCATGCACTCCTGCATGGCTCTATGCAGGTTTGAGCATATGCTCAAATCCGCGTATAGCACACTTGCGTATGACGCAGGTGCACTGTATATTATAATATTATATTATATAAGATGTTCTAGGTGAGGCCTGACCAAAACAGAATAGAATGGCTCTATTACTCCCCTGTATTTCTATTGATGCAGCCTAAAATTGCATTGGCTTTTTTAGTTGCCTCATCACACTATTGACTTATGTTCAACTTTTGGTTTACTTGGACTCCCGATCCCCTTCACATGTAGTCTCATTAAGCCAGGTGTCCCCCATCCTATATCTATAAATTTCATTTTTCCATTTTAAGTGTAGTACCTTGCATTTCTCCACGTTGAAATTCATTTTGTTAGCTTTGCCCCAGCTTTGAAATCTATTAAGGTCTTCTTGAATTTTGATCCTGTTCTCTGGGGTATTAGCTACTCCTCCTAATTTGGTATGATCTGCAAATTTGAGAAGCATGCCCTCTGTTCCTTCAACCAAGTCATTGATAAAGATGTTGAATAGCACTGGTCCCAGGACAGAACCCTGTGGCACCCCACTAGTCACTTCTTTCCATGATGAAGAGGAGCCATTGCTGAGAACCCTTTTTTGTTCGGCCAGTCAACCAATTACAAATCCACCTATCAGTCACATTTTCTAGCTTGTCTTTAAGAATATCATGGGGGACCTTGTCAAAAGCCTTAAGCAAAGTTGAGGTAAGGTGTGTATTTTTCTATCCATCTTTCTTTCATTCTGAAATTCAGGGTGTCATATGAGGTTTCCATGCAGTCTTTCCTCTGGACAAGTGGACAACAGTGTCCCACTAGCTCCTTGTGGTCTACAATAGCTATCAATCCTTGCCAGCATAACTAATGGTGAGAGATTATAGGAGTAGCACTGACTATGCTCAGATAGCAGTGAGCCTTTCTTCAAACCATTCCTTGAAACAGTATGTTGAGAAATGCATGAAAATAGGCAAAATTCTAGGAGGTAAGAAAAAAACAAAAATTAGTAGTAGAAGATGAAGGTGAAGAAGAAGAAGAAGAAGAAAGAAGAAGAAAACATGGGGGCTACAGATAAGAGGATTGGAAAGCAAAAAGGGAAACCTGAGATCACGTTCACTGGGTTTCTTCTTTCAGTTCCTAGACAACTGCAAAATTATGAACTAGTCAGGATTATAGCCAGTTTAAACGAAGAGTAGGATAATGATCTTGAGCTGAGGCATCTTATTTCAACCAAAAGTTCAACCACAATTTTCCTTCAAAACAAACAGTATTGTGATACTGTGATACAACATATCTCTATGGATCCAAATTTTGTTTTCTTACACAAAAAATAGACTGACTAAGTGGCAGCCCAGACTGATTAAATGTCACATCCAGTGCACAGATCTCAGAGGTACAAGATCATTTAATCACTTTCCCAAGTTGACCAGTGTCCAAGGTTGTGTCATGTTAACTTAACCATGTACCATGATTTGAAGAAAGTGTGGACCATGAACATTGTGGAAAACAGTCTTGAAAAGTTGTTACAGATTGTCACCATCAAGGATGAAGGCCGAAAGCGTTTATCCAAGCACAGCACCTTTGATTTAGTTTGAAGGTTTCGCTGCAAGAGCAAAGAAAGTCAAAACCAGATTGTCAACATTCTAGAAAGATGGAGCTTTTTCACAGAATTTGGATTACAGGCTTCCAAGACTACTCTGTCCCCTCATTTCAGAATACCTTTAGTTCTCAACCCAGTAAGAGTGTGTAGTGGAGTGCTATAATGCAGAGTTTTCCCTTGTATTTCCCCACACCCTTCTCCCAATGCCTCCCTGCAACAGCAATGACTGGACTGGTAGGAAAACCAAATTAATATCACCATTAATAAGAAAGAGGGTAACAAGACAACATACTATTTTCAGCTACTCGTATCCTTGGCATGGCTAGAGCAACTATCCGTTCAGAGGGTAAGGCTGTCAATGCTCCTTTAGTCACCTGGAGATAAGAACAAGGTTGTTCTGTTTTGTGCATGATCTTGGGATTCCTAATTAGTTCGTCTTTGCACCAGGAAGTGATACAAAGACAGGAGGAAGGTTGACATATAGAGATTTAATCACGCCACCTTTCCCTTCCAAAGACTCAGCAGAAGGCAGTTTTCATTTCATTTCCAGTTGCTTAAACCAACTCACTATGTAGTTTTAAAAATAACAGTGAAAACAACAATACATAGTACTGCACACCACATGTTTTCCAACTCAGCATATTAAAAGCAGAACCATCCCATGATTTTGCAGTGATGAAGCCTGGGGTAAAATTTTATAGCACTAAATGAAAGTTTGGAACAATTATTATTTTGGGGGGGACTATAATTCCCAGAATTCTGACTGGAGGGATTCTGGGAACTGTAGTGTAACAGTAACATTCTCCAGCTTTCAAAAAATATTTCCAAAGTATATTTCAGTTTTCAATAGGATGCATACATAGTTTTGCTGTAAAGTTAAGACATACAGGGACACTCTAAGTAAAAGAGATGCAGAAATAAGGGAGCAGGTAGAGTGAACCAGAGTTTGAGACTGTGAACCAGAGTTTGGGAATATTACTTTTTGCAATCCCCAGAATCCCTCAGCTACCTTGGTCCAGGAAAGTAACCTGTGAAGCTCTGCATTTAGTATGAAGGTAACAAAGGGCCCAAACAGACAGGCCAAAATAATGCTGCTTTAGGTCACTTTGGAGGTATGCTATTTAAATGACACACACATCTTAAGAGGCCAGAAGCTGTGCCAAAGCTGTGCTCCAGTCCTTAGGAATGGAGCGTGGCTTGGTGTGGCTTCCGGCCTCTTAGGATGCATGCATCATTTAAACAACATACAGTACCTCCAAAGTGACCCAAAGCAGCTTTATTTTGGCCTGTCTGTTTGGGCCCAAACTTATCAAAATGAGTGACTGGCCTCATGTGAGATTCCAACCACATTGAGTCGTTATTTCAGTAGAAGACACACACAAAGAGGCAATTTATAAAAAAAATAATTACGTACCACAGAATAAGGGGAACGACGGAATTCCCAGCCAGCTGGGAAAGGCCGGGGCTGTGCCAGTTCCTTTAGTCTGGGTGATGCCTGTATTTTCAAAGCTGAAGGTGGCACAGTGTTTTCAACAGTGAACCTGATTTGTCAATGAAAGGGAAACAGGAGCAACTCACAAGACAGGTTTTTTTTAAAAAAGCCCCCTCAATATTGTGTAAGGCTCACAGATTCCTATCAAATTGGCATATATTAGGTTATACTTGAGAGCCAGCATGGTGTAGTGGTTTGAGTGCTGGACTATGACTCTGAGGACCAGGGTTCAAATCCCAGCTCAGACATGGAAACCCACTGGGTGACTGTGGGCAAGTCACATGCTTAC
The DNA here is from genome assembly GCF_019175285.1 of Sceloporus undulatus. NCBI lineage: Eukaryota > Metazoa > Chordata > Lepidosauria > Squamata > Phrynosomatidae > Sceloporus > Sceloporus undulatus. The sequence continues at coordinate 31,024,458 of NC_056524.1, read as the reverse complement.
AAATTTGGACATCATTACTATAAATGAAAACACATAGTAGGGAGGATTCTTTTCTGTAAATCAGAATGCACATCTAACTTATTCATCTGAGGCTCTATTATGAGTGAACTCACATACAATGCTATGACATGGGGAAGACTTCTCAGTGTTGTTGTTGTGTGCTTTCGAGTCATTTCTGGCTTGTCACAACCCTAAAGCAGGTGACCCTATTACAGAGTTTTCTTGGCAATATTTGTTCAAAGGAAGTTTGCCATTGTCTTCCCCTGAGGCTGAGAGTGTGTGACTTGCCCAAGGTCACCCAGTGGGTTTCCATGGCTAGGTGGGAATTTGAACCCTGTTCTCCAGAGTCTTAGTCAGATGTTCAAACCATGCTGGCTCACAGACTTTTTAGTGGTAGTCCTAAATTATGGAATACCTGCCACTCAGAAATCCACTTGTATCTACTCTGAGGTTTCTCTGTCACTAGGAAAACCATGTTTTATTCCAACATGTCTTTTACATTCTGGATGCCTGTTTTATGAGTGGTTTTATCTCTATGAAACTTTAAAGAATTCTTTTAATGGTCGATGCACATTATGCTTTTTGTCTTTGCTGGCATTATGTGTGAATGTGTTTTGTCCTGTCAACTGACTGTGTGCTGCTTCTGAGGTGATTCTTATGTATATGGATTTTACTGGATTTTTATTAATTTGTGATTTCCAGAGGAAACAGGACATATATAATGTTATAGACTTTTATGTTACTGATGTGTTTGATTATTTTTTGAACTGGTTTCAATTTTTATGATGATTTAACTGTTTTTAAACTTTTGCCATGCTGTGACTTTTAAACAAGGTTTGTTTTAACTGTTCCAAATGGGGGAAAGGTGGGATATAAATAAATACCATCAGTATTTGTACAAGTCACTCTAAAAAATTGCTACAGTATGTATAATAGATTGAATGAATTAATATATATCAGTTTAGATACATATATAAATACTGTACTGTATATACTCATGTATAAGTCTAAAAATGTTAGTCAAAAAATTGACTCCAAAAACTTGAGTCAACTTATCCATGGGTCAGTCTAAGCATTGTGCTTTAATACTTTTTTTCTTTTTTTAAAAAAGGAACCAACTTATTTTTTTTAAAGGAACATTTTTTTTAAAAAAGGTGAAAGGGAAGAATGTAAAATGTCCTGTAAGCACTGACCCCTTCTACGTTCTCATCCATCCAACCTTTAGAGTGAGTATAAACAGTTACACTTGCTGGAATTTTGTAAATTCTTTGGCATTGTTTTCCTTTTCTTTGTCCTTTAGATCCTTTGTTGCCCCTAGGTTTTACTCTTGATTTATCCACAGGTCATATCAAAATCCATAATTTTGGCCCCCAAACCTGCCCTCAACTTATACACGAGGTCAACTTATAGTCGAGTATATACGTTAATCTCAACTCAGACTTAAAAAAAGAACAACAATAGTTAAAAATGCTGCATGTAGTATCTTGGGAACAGACATATGGAAACAAAATAGTTTTCAATGCCTTTTCAAAAACCAATACTGATACAGTCATATGTACTTCCTTTGAAAAAGAATTCCAAAGGTATGGAGCAACTACTGATAAGGCCACAACTGTAGTTTAATCCATCTTGATGACACAACAGGGAGTAGTGCTTCTAAAGTCGCGTTCCCACTTGCCTATAAAGCGGATCATGAAGCGAATTAAGAGGTGTTGTGCCCGAATTAGTTCCTCAATGCCCCGGAATCGTTTCCACTGCGATTCAATTAAAAATTTAATTATATCGTCTAATTCGAATTAGACACCTATAAACCGGTTTAAACCGGTTGTAACGTGGGTTATTTTTTGAAAGCGGGGTACGATTCGCGGTATCCGAATGGGAACGAAAGGGTGTCTGATTTGGGAACCTGGAGATGGGAGGAGCAGCACTCAAGGGGCTGGCCTGGGGGTGTCACCCTTTAGTTCTCTTTCTGCATTGCCAACGCCATTTTCTTCAATTCGCATAGACTTTCCCCCTGTGGATTGCAACCTCCCCTCTGCTGCACATTCATAGGCCGATGTGTGAGGAGAGCCGTTGAACACCATTATTAACTATTATTTTTTCTTTTTTCACCTCTGCCTACCTGAGCACCTGAGCAGCAGATGGGCTTTGCAGGACATCCCTGCTTGATCGCCCCCCAGACAGCCCAGGGAGCAATGGGGAAGGAAAAGCGATTTTGGGGAATGGAGAGCCTGGACGTCCAGGGATCTGAGGGGGGATCGAGCCTTATCTTCTCTCTTCCCCAAAAATTCTCTCCCTAATAATGAAGCCTGCTGCCTTCTCCTCCTTGATCCGATTTGCCAAGCCTCCTTCTAGTCTGGGGAGACACAACAGAAGTGCCTTGGATGCAGCCGATTTTCACTGGCTGCCCCCCCAAAAAACCCAAGACTTGTGACGTCTGAAGCCTATGCACTTGATTGACAGCTTGTGGACCCAAATGGGAATGGGGAGCAAGTTAATCTGCTTCAAAATAAAATGATTTAAAATAAATGGGAACGAAAACAGGGTCTAAATGAATAGAGGTAATTTGCCCCTTTTGGTAATGGAAACGATGGAAAAAAAATTGAATTATTCCCAGAACATAATCAGAATCAGAATCGCGACAATATAATCCGTTTTATCTGCCAAGTGGGAACACCCCCCTAAGATGAAGCTAAAGCTTGAGCGGTAGATAAAAAGTTGTAGTTCCAAAAAATGAGACAGGAATACCTGGAGGTATCCGCCTTATTTTATGGTCAATAGAATAGTTAACTGTACCATTGAGTCTATTCCCCATTGCTGCTCTGGTCCCTCTCTCCAATTCAACACCCCTGTGCCCTAACTCCTAGACTGAGTAACACAAACACATAATTTCTGGATATTTATTTGCATACAATCACCAATGAGATCACAATGCTGGTCCATATTCTGCAGAGTGGTGGTGGTGGTAACAATTCATGGAAATTTCATCTAGCACTTATCCTTTCAACACCTGGCAAAGAGACCTTTGTGATTTGATTTTTCCTGTGGTTTTTAGATGAGGTTTTAATCTTGCTAAGTGCTTTTCCTTTTTTTTTTAACTTTTGTGGCTTTTATGATCATTTATAGGTTTTGTATTTATATTTTAAATGCTTTATTCTTTTTGTAAACTGACTGGGGAATACAATTGAAGTCTGGTATTAAAATAGTTTAAATAACTAGAGATTTTACTTGTCTTGAAACAGTTTTGCAATACATTAAAAAAAAAACTGGGCCATCTCATAAAGTGGCTCCCCTTTGTTTGTTTGTTTGTTTGTTTGAAAAAGCCCTCCACATTGTTTGTGCATATTACATTAATGTTGTCATTACAGCCCTACCCCAGCACTTGGAATGTTCTTTGCTTGTTTGAAGACTTGTTGCATTCTCTCTCACCTGTCTTTTTTAGATTCTGGAGTCTTCTTAGACTGAGATAACTCCTCTAGCCTAGGAGTTAAGACTATAAAGAAGAAATTCAATCAATCAATCAATCGTCATCATCATCATCATCATCATCATTCTACCTGATGAGTAACATTACCAAGGTTATAAAATAGTTTTTTGTGGGTTTTTCAGGCTCTGTTACAGGAGAGAATACACACCACCCACAAAGAAGTGGACAATATAAACAAAAAACTATGGATGCCAGCCATGAAAGCGTTCAACTTCACGTTATAAAATAGCTTCCCATATCTGGACTATCACTTCCTCCCCTGCTTTGGCATATGAAGCTGGAACTGATTCTTGGCATATGAGCAGACCACTGGTCCGTCTAGCTCAAAAAGTTGTTTTGTTTGCCTTGAAGAGTGTTTTATGAGAATCTTTCCCAACTCTGCCAACTGGATTCCTTTGGTTGCGGGTACCAGAGACTGAAACTGAGTCTGAGATCTTTTGCAATATGATAGAACAGAGAGCTGTGCATCCTCTGCTGCAGAACTGTAATCTCCCTCCATTCAAGTGGTAACAAAGATGCCTCATCATTTAGAGGCAATGATGAAAGTGTTTTGCATGAATGGAGTCCTTGGGATCTTTGGTGAAGAGATTTCAGGGGATAGGGCTGAGGGAGGATCTAAAGGGTAAACGGTGTTTGGACCTGGAATGACTGTATGATTAAAAGCTCATTTTGTGTGTGAGTGTGGATAATAAAGGAATCTATTATGCTCTCTTCTGTACATCTAAATGGGGCTACTTGCCAACATCCTGTGGAACACATTTCCTTGGAGAATGGTGGAGTCTCCTTCTTTGGAGGTCTTTAAACAGAGGCTGGATGGCTAACTGTTGGAGGTGCGTTGATTGTGAGTTCCTGCATGACAAGGGGTTGGACTGGGTGGCCTTTGTGGTCTCTTCCAACTCTATGGTTCTGTAATTCTATGATCCTCACCCCTTTCAGCTGTACCAGTCACCTCTCCAGCTATTTGTAAATATTTATTCATGATTGCCTTGGTCCTACTTGCTCCCACTGCTTGGGGCATTGTTTCCCTCTCTCTTTATCAAGCTACTGTACTTACTTCTCTTCTTTCAGTACTTATTATTTAAATTAAGACCATCAACCCAGCAACATGTCTCTAAATTTCATGTGCCTGTGACAGCAGAAATAAACACTAAAGATCAAACTACACAATACATTCAGCTCATAAGAAAAGGTGCTGCCTCAAGTGGTGAAAGGCATCTGTATGTCATAATATGTACTTTTCATTACTTACATTAACAATAATACTTAACAACTTGCCTGGGATTGTGACTTTATGGTGTGCTAATGTCTTAAATGAAAGCCTGAAGAAAAAGAATAGATGTTAAATAGTTTTATTTATTTATATACCGCTATTCCAAAGATCATAGCGGTGAACAGCAAGTAAGCTAATTAGCAAGTAAGCTAATTTGCCCCCAACAGTCTGGGTACTCATTTTAGCGACCTTGGAAGGATGCAAGCCTGAGTTGAGCTTGGGCCCTTTTGCTGGTCTTGAACTCGCAACCTTGTGGTTTTGAGTGAATGGCTGCAGTACAGGCATTTAACCGCTGCGCCACCAGGGCTTGCAAAGTATCTCTACTCTTAATTTCAAGACAAACACTTGTGCCTTTTTAAGCAGATGATATGTCAGAGGGGATGCGGTGGCTTAGTGGTTAAGACGTCAATTCTGATTGAAAAATTGCAAGTTTGAGACCCGAATGCTGCATAATGAGGTGAGCTCCTGTAACTAGTCACAGCTTCTGCCAACCTAGGAGCTTGAAAGCATGCAAAGACAAGTATAGTCGACCAACCTTATCCATGGATGTTTTTATCCATGGATTCAAGCATCCATGGCTTGAAAAAAAATCAGAAAAAGAATAAATTCCAACTAGCAAACCTTGATTTTCCATTTTATATGAGAAACACCATTTTGTTATGCCACTGGATTGAATGCTGGCTCTTTGGTATAGAAATAGAGATGAGCACCGCCCCCTACAGTTGGTTACGACTACACATTCATGTCAAGGGAGTACCTTTACCTTTATCTTAGTTTTAGACTAGGTCAATAACAGTGGTTTTCTGTTGTAGATTATAAAATTTTGCAACAGAGATGTTTTACAGCAAAATGCTTCATATCAGCACTACTACCACAAGTGATTTTATTATATGTTTGTGACAAATACACTTCCTTGCTCACACACAAACACAACAAGTAAAATTTGAGCACACAGTGTCAAGAATTCAACAAAAGCATGACATTTCAATGTGTCCATGATGGTACTGCCATCAGAACCAAAACAAACTAAATCCATACTTTTGAGAGTAACTCTGCAAAAGTAGTAGTAGCATGAACTTTAGTAAACTATGGGGCAACCAGACCAGCATGGGGGTGGAATGGGAGTATGGTGACCGCATGCCCCGACTACACCCTGATGTTGACATCATGTATCAAGGCAGGTGGCATCACACCATCTTTTTGCTGCAGTGTTTAGACGTGTTGCACCAAAGAAACCTGGAAAAGCCACTGCTGCCACAGCAAGGGAAGCTTTTTACCACTCTAAAAAGGAGCAGCATTTTGCCAGTTCTTTTAGGGCTAGCAAAGTACTGGATTGGGCCCATGGTGTGCGGTTGCTGTAGCCCCGATTTAGCATTGAAAGATGCGGCATTAAGCTGCCACTTCAGGGCCTTCTGTTTTGCCCCTTAGTCTGCTTCCTCTACATCTGAGGAAGTAGACCAAGGGTGCATCTACACTGCAGAAATAATCCAGTTTGACACCATTTTAACTGCTATGGCTCAATGCTATGGAATTCTTGTAACTGTAGTTTGTCGTGGCACTAGAGCTCTCTGACAGAGAAGGCTAACTGTCTCTCAAAACTAGAATTCCATTGCATTGAGCCATGACAGTTAAAGCAGTGTCAAATTGGATTACTTCCACAGTGTGGATGCCGCCCAAGTCTACAAAAGCTCATGCTACAACCTCTTTTGCCCAGTTAATCTCAAAGGTGCTGCAAGATCCCTTTGTATACTGGTATTCCAGACTAACATGGCTATGTCTTTGAATTCTAAATCCATACCTGGCAAGCAGGAGCTCTTTTGCATCTGCCTCCTGGGCAATCATGTTGATGTGGACCTACTTCCTGTTTTCTAGTCCCATTCCAAAACCATGAAATATGAGGGTTACCAGCTCTGAAGGTTCGTGCTCCTTTGAGAAGGTAGAACTATAGTACAACTCAGGTGGTGGATTTCTGCTGCTCCATAGTTGGTAGCACACCAGTATTTCTGGGATGTCCTAGGAAAGGGTTGTCAGAGGTCAACTTTTTGGCCTGAGGCTGAGAAAGATTGTTTCGGAGTGGGAACTATAAATAGGTCTACTACATTTTAAAATAAATGTTCTGATTAGTCATCAAAATGCTATCCAGTATGCATCAAGGTGATATTTTCTCAGAGAAGATATTCTAACAGAAATAACTGCATTTTTGAGGATACTTGGTATTTTGATTGTATTCAGATCAAAAACAGAAAAGATCCACAGTCTTATAGCAATATAAATGTACTTAAGGTAGCAGAGTATATTTGCAGTATTTATCAAAAATACACATATGTTTAATTTAGAAAAATCATCTATTTATTTGTATGGGAATCCTATGCAACTAGCAATGTCATGATAGGAGCTAAAGGACAAATTTAAAACCCACCTCTTTTGTGATTGCTTAAAAAACTTTGTATACCTGGGGAAAATATAGTTTTGTGTAGAAGAAGAAGAGCTTGGTAGAACCTCGTTTTAAAGAAAATTTTGAATTATTGTTCAGTTTGCGCAAGTTGTTAAATATCATATTAAAGATAACAGAAGATAGTCTTGACTTTTTCTTCCGAAGTATATAGTTTATTCTAACGCCTGAGAAGGTGAAATTGAAATTCTGTACGCTTCCCCTGCAGAACTGCTTGCTTGGGAGAATTAATGCTTCAGTGTTCTGATGGTTCATGAAGTCTTGAGAACCCAATTATGCCAAGAGATTAGAAGAGTTACCTTTTGGATTACATTGTCCAGAATCCCCCATCCAACAGGGGGCAATGTAGTCTAAAAAAAGTAAATCTTCCAAGCTTTGGATATGTGCATGCAAGGGGCCAAAAAAACCTTGGTTTGTTTGTTTGCTTTTAGTTGCACTTTGTTTAAATTTATCTTGAAAGCCATCTAAGATTGGGTGAAAAGTAGTCAATGGAGGTAGAGATGGATGGATGGATGGATGGATGGATGGATAGATAGATAGATAGATAGATAGATAGATAGATAGTCCAAGGACAGGGAAAGGTTTCTGCAGAACAGGTACCTTCTGAGTTTTCATGCTATAGGCTACTATGAGGCATATTTTGGGAGCCATTACATCTGTGTCTCACTTCCCAACTGAATAAATTCTGCTCTATATTACCCACCCGAGCCATATACCAACCTGTCCCAAGTCTTCACTTGTTTCAACAGAACACAATGATGCAAACATCTGTTGCTATGGGGATTGTGAGCACATCTTCCGTTGCTGGAGGAGCTTCTGCAGACCTAACACTTATGCTGCACTGTAGGAATCCCAAAGGAGCACAAGATCATGGTCACAGAACGTCATTGGATTGGCCCAATAAGGAATCCCAAAGGAGCACAAGATCATGGTCACAGAACCTTATTGAATTGGCTTGCCACAGAGGCTAATAGATTCCTCTGAGAAGCTGACCTTCAGGGATAGTAGAGAGACAGTCATCTTCTGCTTTATCTTTGCAGCAGCTGGTGTTCCATTGCATCCTGCCTCTAAACCATTTCTTGAAAAGTTACTCTTTTGTATTATAACTCCCAAAATCCTTTGGCTGGAGGAGTCTGGAAATTGTTGTTCAAAATGTTATGTTTTCAAGTTTTGCTCTAAAGACAAGAATAAACATGCAAACAAAAAACTAATGTGAAAGATTTTATTGAAGAGCATTAGAAGTGAGTGGGTTCGGTGGGGAAAAAGACACACAGATGCAGTTGCCAAGTGTCCTGATGCACCCTATACCTTGGAAAGCTAAATGACAGACAGGAGAACAGCAGATGGTGCCTCAAGAGCCCTGGCTCTGTTCCCATGCTGGGCATAGCTTCACCTGTAAATAACTGCCAAGCTTCTTAGAAAGGCAGAAGAGGCAAGGACTCAGAGCCAAGGGGGTGGGAATAGACACAGTAATGAGCTTCTCACTAACAGTGCCATCCATACCACAAATAGCAACACAGACAGTCAAAACAGTTGCACAGTTAGAAGGCTGGGAAATGAGGTTTAAAGCTGGTGTGTATGCAGCATCCATTTACAACAGAGCATGAACAGTGAAAGACTACTGAGGATCCATAATAAAATGTTGTCTGAATTAAGAAAAGAGAAGATGTTATATTGTAAGCCCCCAGCATTTACTGTGATTTTCCAAAGGCTAGCTTTTCCATCTGACTAGCCACTGGTTCCTCTTTCACTTACCATGTGGAACAGAGGGTACATGATTTGGGGAAGAGATACCTTTTATGAAACAATCACACACACACACACACACACACACACACACACACACACACACACAGTAATAATAATAATAATAATAATAATAATAATAATAATAATAATAATAATAATAATAATAATAAATTCACTCAAATAAGATTTCTCCACCACCAAATGAAATTTCTTTTTAATTTTTCTTCCTTCTGGTGCAGCAATTGAGCATTTAGAAATATAATTCAGTCATCCAAGGAAAGGAATATGGTAAAATCCTGCAAAACCCCAACAGTAACATTTCAAACATATACTAGAATGTTGTACATGTTCAAGGAGTCCATGTACACTTTCCATGCATGTATACTTTGAATGCTGCAGGATTCACCTTTGATGCATCTACAGCTGCATGTGAAAATTCATTCTCAACATTGACACATGTGCTAACACCAAAAAGGTGTTCAATATTACATCAGCGATAAGCATGTTTAGTAATCCTGGCTTTTGAAAATATTGTTTATGAAGGAATTTCAAGTGGAGAATTTCGACACAGATTTTCAGAGAAATCATGGCACTTCAGATTTTATCAACAGCTGAAATAATTACAGCTTGGTGAAATATAAATGTACTTTCTAGCCACTGTTTTTTAGTTTACACCAGTATTTTTCATGTGGAAAATATTATATCTGAAATTATTTTACTTTTTTGGAAGCTTCCCAGCATATGTTCTAATTAAGAGACATTAGAATCTCAGGAGATTATCGCACACCAAATCTCCAACAAAATAGGTGCGTGTTGTAACCAGATCTTAGTGCATTGCCCTCTGCCCAGGCAGTAGGCAGCCCATATCCAACATGGACTTCTCCTGCACCTTTTCAAGGATGAGAAGATCCATCCCAGATGGTTACAATGTGCACTTATCCCATTGGGAATTTGGCCTGTAATAATCTTGTCCAACCCCCAGCTCAGTGCAGAATCTCCAGGTAATGCATCCTCAGCAGGTAGCTGTCCAGGCTCATTCTGAAGATATCCAGAGAAAGAGACTCTGCCACTTCTCTAGGCAATTGGTTCACTTCTCTAGGGAATTGGTTCACCAAGTTGAACATGCTAAGCTATTCATATGTTTTGTTTTCCATACTTGTTATCATCCTTGTTGAGCTTCAACTGGTCTACATCCTTCTTAAAATGAGGTTCCCAGACACAGATGAGGCCTGACCTACATTGAATATACACCTGTAGTGGGGAACTATGCTTCCATTATTGCAGGCTAAAATAGAATTTGCTTCTTTGATGTAGCATTACACTGCTGGCTCAAATTCAACAGTAATCTGAAGGTCTTTTTGCATGTAGTACTGCTGAGCCATGTATTGCATGTATAGCAATACAATACTTTGAAGACATTTCAATTTTTTTAAAATAATACTAATAGAAAGCAAATACACATGATTCAGTACTGTTACCACCTTGCTGTTGTTCCACTGTTCCTGATGCTTAAGTCTCCTAGATTAACAAAAAGAACATAAATGTGATTGTTTACAAGGCTATTTATGTGAGAAGAGTATGTCCTCTAAAAACTGCCCCAGTTATAATTTATACAATCAAAATTCACACAGTAGAGGTTTGACTGTGAAAATGCCCTTCAGTGTCTTCCTTCATAGGGAAGCACCACTTAATATGTCATAAACATTAGCCTTCCTTCACTGATAAAACAAAAACACACATTACAGTTGACATGGAATGGCCTGATACATATAAAGAAGCACATTCTTCTATTTACATTAGCATGCCATGTCAACAAGAGCACACCTTCCATCACTTTCACTATCCCCTTTAAAGTAACAGATGGTAGAGACAACTGAGGAAATTAATACAGACAGCCCAAAAATATGCACACTCCCACATGCAAAGGCAGAGGAAGTCAAACTTAGAAATAAAACCTACACAGTCCATTCAATATTATATCATCAGTGTCTGCATAGTATATTTTGTTCCTTCTGCATGCCTCCTCCGCCCCAGCTAAGTTTATAGCATGATTCAGAACATGATGTCTTATCTGTTCAGCTTCATTGTGGCTATAATGACAGCAGGGGTGTTAGTCTAGGAAAGAACACTAGTTGTCTTCTTATACTTCTTGAATAAAGTGGCAATGCCATTTAACAGAATCCAAATGACAAAGCTACAAAGTCCAAAAGCAGGTTCACTCAATATGCAATCACACTCAATCATGACTGGTAGCTTCTATGTAAACCAAGTGCTGAATCAACTTTGGGGTTTGGGCAAAACTTTAAAGTAGAGCCAGCATGGTGTAATGATTTGAGTGCTGTACTATGACTCTGGAGACCAAGGTCTGAATCTCAGCTTGGCCATGTAAAGCCACTTGGTGACCTTGGGCAAGTCACACTCTTTCAGCCTCCTTCTGAAGAAACTTGCCAAGAAGACCCCATGATAGGTTTGCCTTAGGATCGTCAAGAGTTGGAAATGACTTGAAGGTACACAACAACAAATGTGCTGCACCTAATTTGGGGCTAGGATTCAGCACACCTTTAAAGAGCAAACTAATGATGATTTTGAGAAAGTGGATTACGTTGTATGTAATTTTTTTAATTTAAATAAAGAATATTTTAAATAATAAAAAAGAGCAAACTTAAATCCAGAGCAGATTCACCACCTGACTGACCCAGAAACCATCAGATGCCAATGGTCACACAACATTTCCTCAGTGAACAAGCACTGATGTAACACATTAAAGTAACATCATCATGATGATGCAGTCACTGTGGGGGTAACAATGGGATAATGGGCACCAAATGGGGAAGAAGATTCTGACTTCTATGTCCTATGATTACAAAACATCTCCTTTCCTGCTCTCAGTTATCTTGCTGAAATGAAGAAAGTTTGGGGTTACTAGGAGTGGATTCAGCTTTGGAATGAGAATTCATTTTATATAAATCCATATCCTGTCAGGCTTCCAACAGATTCTGTGAATGGGTATGTATGATTGAATATGCATATACAATCAGTTTTGTGTATTTTGGAAGGTGTGTGTAATACTAATAAGGTAGGCATTGGCCAGTTCCAGGCATAAAGCCAGCCTAAGAAAAACAAAATGATGAGCTGAAACAGGAGATTGACTTATAATGAAGCCAAGAATGCAATCTGATGGAAGGCAGCCATGAACAAGTGTCTACCAAGTGTTAAATCACAGGAAAAAGAATACTAAGATCTTTGTCTGGTTGGAGGAAAATATTGTTTACATAAGTGGAGGCCAATGAACATCTCTAAGCTTATAAGATTATTGGAGGCTGGCAAGGACCTAAAACTGGCCGAGAAGAAATAGGCAGTAAACAGTCCTCAGCATCTATCTCCACAAGACAGCTTTTCCCTAACAATGTGCTATTCCTAGCTGATAAGACCCAGACCATGCTCATAAGAGCTAATCTGTTCTCTTGATTAGGATAGACATAATTCTTACCTAAACAAATGTATGACCATTTTGAGTACATGCATGTTATGGATGTTTATAGATATCTAATGAATGCTGCTATGTATGTAGCAATGCCCAAGGAAGATGGTTATCTTCTCTGGATGCCTGTGTGTTTCTTCCACAGTTGCCTGTTTAGAGTTGCATAGTTACTCAATAGATGAGCTTGTATTCGTTAGTGGAAAGATGGCTAAATTATATTATGCAAGCAACAGAATTCCTTACAAGTCAAAGTCATTCTAACTTGTTCTCACAAGTATTATGCCTAGACATTGCAAAGCCAATGTTTCTCCCTAAAGAGAGTGCATATTTGTATATCTATGATTGTAAATGATAAAATAACCTAAAAGAAGGACTGAGATCATGTTTATTCTCCTATATTAATATCATGAGATTCCAAGATTTAAGAATGCTTAAGTGGAGTGTTGATGCTAAATCTATATGTTTGGATTTTGCCATGGTTTATGAGCTGATAGCCCAGGAAACCAGATACTGATAACAAGGACCTGCAGACAGATACAGATTTGCTGACAAATAGCAAAGAACCCTCAGTCTAAAGAGAGAGAAGCAGGGAATCATGACTGTTTCATTATTTCTTCCTTCCTCTCTTTGCCCTCCTTTTGTTAAAGAAGAGTAGTCACATATGGAAATCTTATTTGCAGGATGGCTGCTAGCATATTTTCATCTACTGGGGCTTGTGTGCGTGTGTGTGCGCACGCTCATATGTTGGTGGTGGGGAGACTGGTTTCCTGAAACAACTATGTTTTCTCTCCTACCTTACTCCAAGCATCCAGAAAAGTTATAGCAATAAGCTCAGCATTAACCCACCATACTCTGTTGGCATAAATACAGTGGGCCCTTTGTATCTGCTGGGGTTTGGTTCCAGGATCCCCTGTGGATATCAAAATCTATGGATGCTCAAGTCCCATTGTATACAATGGGCAGTAAAATGGTGTCTCTTACATCAAATTGCAAAATCAAGGTTTCCTTTTTGGAATTGTTGTTGTTGTTAGGATTACTTTCAAGCCATGGATGGTTAAATCCATGGATGCAGAATCTGTGGATATGGAGGGATTACTTTACTAAATAATCTTACAACAGGAGGCTGCAAGTGGGAACAGGAGCTCAACAAACATCTCAGCAGGCACTTTGTCTTCCAGAGGAAATATTCCCCTGGATCATAAGCTATTGATGAAGCATTTGTGAAAGCCAGATTCTGGATACTATCCATTGTTATAAATTTGTTTTACTAAATGGCCTGAAGATGTGTAAAAGGCTGTCAACATTTCCATGAACAAATCCATCTACCTGATGTTGTTTTATTATGCCTGTTTAATTGTTTTATTTTTTAAAATATTTTTATTGTGAGAGCTTGTCTTCAAAGTTATCTTAGAAATAGATTAATACATTCAGTCCATCAGTCAATTAATCTCAGGCTTGGCTAATTTCAGCCTTATGTGCTCCAATCATTTATTGTGATATCCATTATTAACTGTCTATTTCCCTGAAATGTTTGGGAATGAAAGTCTATGAAGGAAAATTAGAAAGTAATCCAAAAGGGTAGTGCACATTTAAAAAAACCTCACATCATTAATGCCTTAGAAAATCAAGATGTGACTCATTATTTTGAACATCTGGGAATACAGAGTATCCGAAGGCTGGTGAGAAAAGGAAAGGAGTTTCCACTTTCCAATGTGATGGGAGTTTATCTTGAAGTGAGTACAAAGCAAAAAAAAAAGACTTAATAATATGCAGCTCACAACATGGAGCAGTTCAAACACAGTTGGGAATGTAGACGTTGCATGTGGTGCCCCATACCTTGTCCTGTTTATACCCTTTAATGTCAGTTAGGGGCAATAAACATTACTGCCAATGATAATGCAGGTCTTCTGTGGGGGAAAAATTCAATATTGTAGCTGTTTTTAATGTATTTTAGGATGCTAATTTTTAAAACACACACACACACAATAACAATGTCATACCAAACACAGTTCTTTTGTAAATTCATTTTTTTTAACATTTCAGTTATTGCTCAGCTTTGATTAAGTGCAGAGACTGATGTTCAAGTGCAATTTCTTTTACTGCTTTTGAATGGATTTTTGTGTTTGTATCAGTGAATTAAAGTGTTTTGAATGTATGTAGAAAACTTTAACTCTTTCTTACTCTTTGCAGGATCATCTCATTCAGTCACATATTACAACATGGAAACATCAAAGCAAGTTGTGAGAAAACAGTATGTGATGGAGCAAATTTGAGGTCATTTTTGGATTTAGAATGCCAAATTCCAGGTAAACCATCATACATTTTTCAAAATGTTTTAATGACCCTCAGTTTTACAGGCCTGTATATGTCATGGCATTAGTCATGGCATCAATATACTACTTCTGCAGAGTGTGCTCTGGGAGATGGTGAAGGCAACCAAGGCTTAATCCTATAGTTACCCATATAATCCACATTCTGAGGCTCTGTATGCATGTATTAGGATTAGCAGTTGCTGCGGCCCTGGTCTGGCTGTGAAAGGGGCAGCTGGAGGCCGCCCCTTTGAGGCTGTCTGCACAGCCCCTTAGTTAGGTATAGTAAGCAGCTGAAGCAGTATCTCAGCCCTGACCTTTTAAATACGATCTCTGTGAAAACAGCACAGTACGTAGCAAAACTTGGTGTGACAGAGAGGAGGCTCAGGTTGAGCATGGCTGTAAAAAATAATAATGAAGCAAATTTCTGCTGCTGTATTAGAAGATAATGAGTTGCAGGTCTATAGGCTTATGACACTGCTGGTTGCACTTTCCATCAGAGTTGCTCAGGGGTGGTGGGGAAAGGCAGACAAAATCTGTTGGCTCTGATCAGCCTCTTTCTCCAGTGCCTTACTTCTTTCACAGCCACTGCGCCTGGGGCTTGTTTTAAAACCTCTTGCCACTTAGCTGTTGTAGCTAGGATAATACACTAATAACAATTCTAGCTAATATTATGACAAACACATACGATTTAATTAGCCCTTTGTTTAGTAGTAAACAGTGGTAAATATGTGGTATTTTTGCCACCTATATATTATACAGATTTATTCATTTAAAAAAAATCAGTATTTCAATTTTTACAATTAAAATTTAACAGACTCATACAGGTATCAGCAAAACAATACACTCTCTTTAACATTCAGAGAACCTGGACTTGAAAGTTGTCCTAGATTTTTTGTTTGTAAACAGATGAGGATCCCTCCTTTGTATCCCATCCTCAGTCCACTATGTGAGGCCATAGGAGAGAGCTTTCTCAGCCACAGCACCCCAACTGTAGAAAGTCTTCCCCTTGGAGGCCCAATTGGCACCAATGCTTGTTTCATTTAGCCCCAGGTGAAAACATGTTTTTTTTTTATTTAATCCTTTGGGCCTCACTGATTATTTCAAAATCCTAATGCACACAGTCCTAAATCGTTTTAAATTTTTAAAACCTGTTTTTATTTTTTAATTGGTTTAATATGTTTTAGTCTATTTAAATTATTGTTATTGTTTTCAATTGTTTTAACTTGTTTGCCTTAGTTTTACTTGTATGCCACCTGCTATCGGGTGGAATGGTAATATTTTAATAAATAAATACTTGAAATTTGTACTTTTTCCTTTTGTACTTATTTTCTAACTATAGAGGCTGGCCTATGACTGTAATCAGGTTACAACACCATCAACATTCAGAAGATGGGAAAATTCATGTTATTGCACAGCAACCACACTCTAAGACATTCTGAATCCAAGATCATAGGTCATGCTCCTTATTACATTTTTCTTGCTGCCCAGTACCTACAGACTCTGCTTCTTATCTTTCTCTTCAATGATTTCTAGACCTTCAGACTATTCCTTTCCTTTATTGCACAAAATGGTTGCCATTCCCCCCCTTAAAATAACCAAGAGACCATGGTCACAAACTGTTTTTTTAAAAAAACAGAGACTATGTCAAGGAGACTTGTTTTTAAAAAATGAAGTGCAGAACAGAGTTTGGAAATGTTACTCTTTTGGACTACAACTCCCAGAATTCTCCTGCCATGCTGGCAGTGGGGAATGGGAGAATTGTAGTCCAAAAGAATAACTTTTCCAAGCTTTTGTGGGTGATATTTTTGATGAAAGATACAACAATAAAGTACAAAGCCATTATAAATGTTGAACCTGTACTACAGATATCATGACAATACATCTATAAAATTTAATAGATTTAATAATAAACCTGTTATTATAAGCTAAATACAAGGTTCAAAAAGCTGGTGTTGTCACATCTTCAGAAAATTGATTTATTACTTGCCCAACAGAACGTATTTGTGCCATGTCATTTATGTATCCTACAGGACAAAATGATAAAATAGATTTGTGAAATGTTTTAAAAGTTGCCCATGTTTTCCTCACTTGAGATGAAAAATTTTCCTTGCTTTTAATAAGATTTCTAGGTTCACTTATGCATAACGTTACTGGTGTGTGTGCGCGTGTGCATGTGGGCACACCTGCCTTCAAATGGCTTGTCGACATATAGTGACATGGATTGCATCGGGTTTTCTTAGGTAAGGAATATTCGCAGATGGTTTGCCACTGCCTTCTTCAGAAATATAGCTTCTGGTGATCCTTAGAAGTTCTCCATCCAAGCATTCATCAGGTCTGACCCTGCTTAGCATTAAGATGAGACCAGATGTGATGCCTTCAGCGTTTGAGTTTTTGTTTTTTGTTTTTTTTGTTTTGTGATCAACTGATCTTTTCATGTGTAAATGTCCACTGATAAAAAAAAGTCTGGTACTGGCTGCCAATCTTAATTACTATATACAAAGACCTTTTCTTAAATATCAAAAGTAGCAGTCTTGAGCCAGTACATCTTGGAGATTTCATGTTTGCTTGCTTGGGATGCTTTTTACCTTAGAAGACAACAGGTTAAAGCTTGCAAAGGGAAACTTTGACTCTCCTGCTTTGAAATTACTGCTCCTATAAACCTTGCCATTGGCCACGTTAACTGGAGCTTTTAGGAACTGAAGTCCAAAACACAGGGAAGACCAAACTGTTTTCATCCATTTCCCCTCCCTCCCTATATTTTATGTGTTTCCTTGTTTTGTATGTGTTACGGCACAACAATATTCCCTTCTGAGAATGTTCTTCTGATTAAGATGTTCAAAATTATTTATTGCAGGTAGATATTTGGTTGGTTTGTACATTCCTGGGAAAACTGTGTGAGACTTTTATTAACTATTCTTTATGTTTCCCATATTTACATTCCTTTAGAAGACACTGTAAGTAACAAAAGATAGAGAAGAGACCATTTTCAGCTGCCTACTATGTCTTGTGTCCCAATAACATTTTGTGCTTTCGCTGATTTTGCTGAAGTATCGAAACATGATATAGTGTACAGATTTTGCCACTATTACAACATATCAACCATTCTTCTTTCTGCATTTCCCATTTAGCCTATGACTACATATATTCAGCATTTGCAATGGTGTTGCACTTGTTATTAAATGACATTTAATGGTTATTATATCATCTTTTATCAATAATACTACCACCTTTTCTTTTTCACAGTTTCATTGATATCTTATTTTTTTTCTTTGATTTTTTTTTGGGGGGGGGGGCAGGGTACCTTTTCCCTGAGATGGTTTTAGTGCTTTATATATCTGCCCAATAGGCAGAAATTCAGCAGATACTCTTTGTCTTGCATAGAGATGCAAACTTGGGACAAGCTGCATCTTGCTGAATGTCTGTCTGCTTTGCAGCTTAAAGGTATAGTCAAAACCAAGAAATTGGATGTGGCAACCATACTGCCTCCAAAGAAATGCTCCTATGCTGTGATGGGAATCATTCAGCTCTTCAGATATTGTAGGACTGTAAATTCCAGCACTCACCATTTGGCTATGCTAGCCTGGGTTGCTAGGAATTGCACTTCAATGTCTGGAAAGCCACAAAATTCTCAGCTCTATTGCTATATTTCTCTGTTTACCACAATTCCAGGTTTGTGCTCCTTTTGGATTTGCAGTTTGGCAAATGGAATAGAGAAGGCTGATGTAGTGAGAGCAATGACTGATGCTGAATCCAGCAATTCCCTTCATTGTCTCAGATAACTCATTCTTATTTCATCAGAACAAATCATTTCCATTAAAGAGTTCACAGAAGAATGTCCTTTAAATGTTACCTTTTATAGAATTTCTTTCTTTTTTAAAAAAACCTGCATTTTCCCCCCAGATGTGAATTCATAAACACTGTCAGTTACAGAAATAAACTGTGTTGTCTGGTGTAACTATGTGTGACAGCAACATCCATCTTTAACAACAGGAGTAACTGAACGACAGGCATACATTTCTATGCCTACATTTGTGCTTTGAAACAGTAGAGGAATTACTAGAAAAGTATAAAACATATTCCATTATATAGAATTACAATTGTATGTGCCCCAAAACTTGAAAATGTCAGACTTCAGAACTGAAGGTCAGAGCAAAACAAAGAGAATGCCTTGTAAACACACACAAATGGCATTGGCATGATCTTACTGCACGGTTCTATATTGACACTAGAGATAAATGTTAAATTGAACAAGCTTGTTAAAATCATTCTTGCAGTCTTGAACACTTTTTAAAGAAAGAAAATAACAGCCCACATTCTTTCCTTGCCAACCTGTGTGCCTACCCTTGTTTAAACATCACAGGGCAGCTTGAGGAGTGGGCTTGGCAAGCTACACAACCAGAAGGAATTGTTAGTCACCAAGTGTGTGGGAAAAGCAGCTAATGCAAGACTGTCTGACCAACCTCTTTGAAAGTATTTTGAAGTTTATTACTGCAGAATGATCTTATTTATTGCAAATTAGTCATTCTTAGGATATAGAATCATAAAGTCCAAAGTACACAATTAGCTGAATGGTTAAAAGATTCCTGTGAGGTTTTCATTTGGCTAACACTAACAGAAACCAAGTTCTGGCTCTTGATCATTCTTTTTATGACGTCTGAAAGGGATACTACTTTTGGCAAAGGTGGGGGAAAAACATGCAGCACAGCTGGTCACACTTACAGAAAGAGGCTCATTTTTTGTTGTTCCAAGAATTTATGGGGAATTTTTTATTTTCCTATGGTTACAGCAGAAATGGACAATCTGGGGCCCTTCATATTTTATTGGACTCCAACTCCCAGGAGCTGGAGCAAGTGTGACCAAGGGCCAGGGGTGACTGAAAACTGAATCCAGCACATGGAGGGTGACAGGTTGTTCATTCCCATGTATAAAGACCACTTCTAAGGTTACAACTTTAAACAAACTACTCTGAATGGTCTCCTTCAGGCTCTGAGAAACCAAGCCTGAGTGTTTTATGCATCTGTGCATCTATACTTACCCCTGCAATGGAATATACATAGCCTATGTTATGCCCAACTACACTGAACTGTGAGGATGAGGTTGCACAGTCTCACAAACCCTGCAGTCTCGATGGAAACCTAGCTGCCATCTGTTGAATTGTGCACAAGACCATATTGCAAAGGGCTCACTTTTAATTAGCGCCATACATCTTGTGACTTATAACAGACAAAATAATTGCACCCTGTAATAGGAATCTTAAGATACAGATTGCTAAAACACATCAGAAACACTATCTTTCTCTCTCTCATAGGATAAATTCAGAACTCATTTACCTCGGAATAGCAGTAATATTGCTAAAGTCAATGGCACAGTTTCAAATGTGGTTGTGGATTAGCTCTTGATCTGGAGCTCCACAGGCACTCGTCCTATGGCTTAAATCCTATAGTTAGCCCTGACTAGAGTAGGTCCATTGAATCAATTGGACTTATCTATATATTGACTCATCATTCAACAACTCATTCAATGGGTCTTCTCTAGTTGGGACCAACCAACAGGATTCCAGCCTTCAGATCAAAGTTTCTCATATGTAAATGTATCTCCATTTGCTGAGACAGAGAAATCACATCTACACAGGCATAGGAGCCAGTGTGGTATAATCTGTATAATGCTGGACTGGGACATGGGAAATCCCACCGGGGGTTCCAGCCCCCACTGAGCTATGAAACTCACTGGGTGACCAGTGATTCCCTCTCTGTCTCTCTGACCTAATTCAAAGGCTTGGTGATAGGAAGACAGTTATGTCCATTCCCTTGAGCTTACAAGAAGAAAGGTAAGCTATAAAGGCAACAATAAATAAATTAATAAATAAATTCCACTGATGGGCAGAGATGCCACTTCCTTTTAAGAACTGGCATATGGCCTGGAAGCAGTTGTGTAAGCCAAAAAAGAACAGAATCTAAGCAACACTTCCAGATTGGCAGAAAATCATTTTCCTTTCAGGAATGGTTCTGAAACTGCAACTGTGTGGTTTATTTTGGTCAATCAGATTTTGCTTTCTGAAAAGGTCAAAACCTCCTGTGGTTTGAATGCAAACCTGTTATGTACAATGAATGAAAATAGCACAGTCACACAATACCAGTGCTAAACAGACAACACTCTCCTCCCTTTTAATCAAACATCACTGGGTGATCTTGCTCTTGCAGAAAGATTTGAAGGGATGCAGCCACAGCAGATGAGCCAAAGCGCCTTCTGTATTTCTTGATTCCGGAAAGCATATATTACAGGGTTAATAATAGAATTGTACGTGGCTGGAAGGAGGGTAGCGTAGGTATATATAGAAGGATAGGTGTAGTCGGCTATTAAGGAATAAAGTGTGAAAGGCATCCAGCAGGCAGCAAAGGTTCCCAGGATAATGGCTAAAGTTGACACTCCTTTCCGAGTCGTCACATAGTGGGAAGTAGCCAGGAAGTGGTGCTGCAAAGCAATCTGATGGGCATGTCGCATCACAATTTTACAGATCTGAATGTACAGCTGCAGCATGAGAGCAAACATGAGCAAGAAAGAGACAGAGAGGACGGCCGCATTATTTTTTGTGAGTGGCCTGATGACACTGCAGGTGGATTCGTCTTGGAGGCAATTCCAGCCCATTATAGGCAGCAGCCCGATACAGATGGAGGCTCCCCAGAGCAAAATAAGCATGACGTAGGTAAAAGTGACAGTCCTCTCTGAATTGTACGTCAAAGCATAATAGAGTGAGAGGTACCGATCAACAGTGATAGCCAGCAAACTGCAGATGGAGGCTGTGAAAGAGGCAACAATGAGCCCAACCGTGACCAGCTTGGTAGACTCCGACTGGAGGAGATAGGCAAAAATGAAATTGAAGATCAATCCAATTCCGGCTAAGAGGTCCGCCAAGGCCAGGCTGCCTATCAGGAGGAACATTGGGGCACGAAGACTGGGATTGTGGAAGATAATAAGGACCACGACCGCATTCTCACAGGAGATAAGGGTTCCTGAAGTACACAAGACAATATCCCATGGGTTTACTATGAACTCTGGCTCTGGGTCATTGATGGGAATCAGGGAGGTGACTGCAGCTGAAACATTCTCTGTCCAGCTGGCTTCCAAGTGATTCTGAGGCAGCCATGTTAAATTAACCGTTGGGTCTTCATTCATATTTAAACCCGTCCTCTTCAATGAAAAAACCAAACATTTATTCATTCATTCATTCGTTATTGGAACATTTCAACAACAGCACCATCAAGGAGGCATGCAATCTATATACACCTTAAAGGGCAAAAACCAGTGGCAAGACAGGCACATGTTACATAAAACATGACTCTACAAAAATGAGGATGGGAGGAAAACCTGGTTTTAAAACTGCCTCTAATAGCTGGGAGAGAGAAAACAAAATAGACAAGAGCAATGCTTTTATTATTATTCTTTTGCTTTTGGATAAAACTGAAAGGTTTTAAAGGCACGGGGTGGAGGAGACTTGTTCTTTGGAATAAAATGCCACCCAAAAAGGATTTCAGAGCAAGGTTTTTAAAGCACCTATGTCCACTCAGGGTGCAGATGTAGGTGCTTTAAAAAAATAAAAGCATTGTGGTGAACTGCATCCGAGGTGCACTGACCATGATGTCCAAAGGCAACCAAGCACCCTCCTTTCCTAGGACATGCCCTACATTTCAACCTTCTGATCCCAAAACGTTTTCCCATTTTGAGCAGGACTGAGAACGAAGTAGGAATTGACATTTATAGCAGTGTGCTTAGTTTAGTAATGTCCTCCATTTTTTCCTCAAATGTCCTACAAGTGCTTTGTCCTCCTTTGTGGTTAGGCCATCTGGTCAACCTGAAAGGGATGCAGTTCATTCAAGGGAGAAGCTGGCAAGTGGGTAGAAATGCTTATGATGACCTCGATTGAGAGAAGATAGCAAGGCAGGCAGGATGGGGAAAGGAGACGAAGGGTGCATCTGCACTGCAGTGATGATCTGATTCGACACCACATTTAACTGCCATGGCTCCAGGCGATGGAATTCTGGGATATGTAGTTTGCTGTGGCAACAACAAACTACACATCCCAGAATTCCATCGCCTGGAGCCATGGCAGTTAAAGGTGGTGTCAAACCAGAGCATTTCTGCAGTGCAGATGCAGCCAAAGGTCTCACCCAGCACAGCCACAGCATCCCCCACTTTTTCTGGAGGACGGGGGGGGGGCAGAAGGCTTAGGTGAATGGCAAAGGAGGAACATGCCATGCAAGGTGATGGCAGCGATGGATGGATGGATGACTGCCTCCCTTCCCTTCCCATGCAGATGGATGGATGGAATGGATGGAGAGAGACACACACAGAAGAAGAAATAAACCAGATAGGGTCAGCAAACCCCTCCTGGGCATCTTGGTCACCTTGGCGTCTCCTCTGGAAGAAGAGGAGGAGGAGGAAGGGGGGAAGAAGAGAAGGAGGTGGATCCCTGCTTCCTTCCTAGACAGCCAGGCTTTGGGCTTTTGAGTCTGCTGCTGCTGGTGATGTTGCTGCTGCTTGCATGCTCCTTTGCCTTTTTGCACCGCGCAGGCTGAAGGGAAGGGGCTTTTGCCAAGGAAGCGGCAGCCCAGGTGGAGAAGGAGGAGGAGGAGAAGAAGAGGAGGAGGAAGGGAAGAGATGCAGCCCAGGCAGAGGCATCAGGAGCAGAGGAGGAGGAGGAGGAGGCGCGCGCGCGCAGAGGGAAGGAGGCAGGCAAAGCGAGGGACCAGGCGCATCCTCCTTGGCCAGCAGCACCTGCCCTACCTTTCCCCGCTTCCCTTCAGGAGGGATTCCCCAGTGCTCTCCATTTGGAGCAGGGCAGGAGGTTGAAATGTAGGCAGAAGTTTATAGGTTGAAATGTTGGCACAAGGTGGACAGAAGATTGAAATAGAAGCACAGGTGACCAGCCCTCCTCCTTTTCCAGGACCTGCCTCCATTTCCACTTTCTTTTCCAGAGGAGGAATTCCCCAGTGTTCTCCATTTGCAGCAGAACCGAAGGTTGAAATATAGGCAGAAGGTAGTAGGCTGTAGGTTGAAATGCAGGCAGGTTAAGCAGGCAATCCTCCTTTTCTAGGACCTGTCCTACCTTTCCACCCTTCCGTCCAGGAGGAATTCCACAATGTCCTCCCTTTTGGAGCAGCACTCAAAAAAGAATGCATTTATATTTATAGTAGTGGTCTTCAGCTTTTCGTTTGGTCAATGTCCTACCTTTTTCTGGAAGGTCTTACTTTCTTTGGTGCTCCAGGATGAACCTACGGCCTCCTTTTCCAGAACCTGCTCTCCATTTCTACCTTCTCTCCAGAAGGAATTCCTCAGTGTCCTCCCTGTTGAGCAGGACTCAAAAAAGGATGCATTTATATTTCTATTAGTGTTTTCAGCTTTTTTTTTTTTTTTTTTTTTTGGTCAATGTCCTACATTTTTCTTGCATGTGCTGCATTTTGCGGTGCCTTTGTCCTCCTTGGCACTGAGGACATCTAGTCATGCTGGGTTGCCTCAGTGGAAGCACTATGATCTCTCATAATTTCTCACCCTGACTCTGCTTTCAAAGCTCAGAAGGACTGCCCTCACCTTGAAGGCTTCTACCTTTTGTTCTTATTATTATGTGCCTTCCAGTCTTTTCCAACTTATGCCGACCCTAAGGCGACCATACCATAGGGTTTTCTTGCCATGTTTCATCAGACAGAGTTTGCCATGGCCATCTTCTGTGGTGGAGAGTATGACTTCCTCAAAGCTTTACACGAATTAGCTCTCCCTTATGTTAGTCCTTATTTCATCTCACCATCCTGTTTGAGATTTGCAATCCAGGAGCTCGGGACTTATTCTGGTATTCCCCTTTGTGGAGTTGTCTAAATTTGAATTTGGACCTTAGTTGGCAGAAGTTACTGTCTTTGTTCTGCTGCATAAACTCTTCAAGGCTTAGAACCTGTTCTTGTTAAGTGTCTTCCAGCTAATTTCAACTGACGGCAAACTTATCTAGGATTTTCTTGGCAAGATTTGTTCAGAGGAGATTTGCCACTGCCTTTCTCTTAGAAGTTTATTGAACTGAGGTTAATTTCAGCATTAAAAAAAAGATTAAAGTGCATTTAAAGGATCCCACAAATAAAGCAAAAATGGCGAGTAAGTGCATGAATGATTATCACACGCAATTGCACAAATAAAGTGATATCGGAAATGCATTGTCGCTGAAATTCCAAAAGTAAAAAGATTCATATTAATGCTTCTTTGTGACCACTTTAAGGGCGGGTTTTGTGCAACGTCATGTGATATCATTTCACGTAATTATGTGATTTTTCTAGGGTATTCACGGGATACACTCCTGATCTCCTTCGTGTGATAAACTCCTTAGAGTGGGACAGCCTGATGTTCCCAACTGGGTTTATATGGTTGAGTGGGGCTTTGAATCCTGGTCTCTCAGAGTCCTAGTCCAATACTCTAACAATTACCCCATGCTAGCGTTCATAATACAGTAGGCACTCGGTATCATCTGGGGTTAATTCTAAATCTGTGTGTATGAGCCTTCAAGTCACCTGTCGACTTAGCGAAAACCCATGAATTTCATAGGGTTTTCTTAGGCAAGAAATACCTATGTAGTTTTGCCAGTCCCTTCCTCTGTGATACCAGCACCTGGTATTAATTGGCAGTCTCCCATCCAAGTACTAACCAGGGCTGACTGTGCTTATCTTTGAAGAGACCTCTCCTTCAACTGCCAGTTCCAGGATGGATTCTATAGGATGCAACCATGTCCCTTAAGAGTAGAATATAGTACTATAATTCTGATTTTTGGTGACAGCCATGGCTCATGGGATGTAGTGATTGCTAAAAGGGTTATCTGAGCATTTGCAGAGCATCTCTCCTTTTCCTCTCATTTGTTGTCAAGGAATAAGCATCACACACTGGTTGTTATATTCACTAGTTGTCTGGCATTAGAAGGAAAGTCTGCTTTCTGGTTAGATAATTTGACAAATCTGCTAAGATGATCCAAATACCTCCCATTTTGGAAAAGAGTTAGTTCTTTTTTAAAAAAAAATATTTAGAATAAAGTATAACAAATAGAAAAGAGTTAGTTGTTTCTAGGGGCATTTACATTCCTCCCCAATCCCCCAAAATCAGGACAGTATCACTAAGATAATATTCAGTTAAATGAGCTAATTAGGTTGCGTATAAAATATCCTACATTACTATTATCCTTACAGTTCCTTCAGGGCAATTTTTTGAAAAAGTAAGTTAAAGTATGATTAAATTGTCTAGTCTAAGGTGTACAGCTCTCAGCTACAGCAGTGTGTCTGCTGTATTGTGCTATTGCTTGAAATCTGGGTCAGTATAATCAAGAAACTTTACGGACATAATGCCATAATGCCATATTGTAAACTAAAAAAACCCAAAACGATTCAATACTTCTGTCTGTCAGAGCTATAGCTGTGTGAGTGTTGCTTTGAAACAACAGATTATTTGCAACATTAACATCATACTAGAGTGCCTAGTCTGCTTTTGTGGAAATATGGTGCGAATAGATCTCATGGTGCTGCTCTTCAGTCTCCATATATCCAAATCAGTAAGTGAAAAAGAAATTCCCCCAAAGAAGGGGATACCTACTAGTATGGAGTACTGACTTTGTATACATTTTCATAACATTTCTATAAAGAGTAGCAGCAATTTTTTAGGCATTGGCACAAGCTCTATGGGCAGGATTTTTGATAAAGCAGGACCCTGACAGTGTGATTCTCATGCCTGACATGGTAATTCTTAAAATCCCTTTATCTGGAAGCATCCTTAGCTCAACAGTGATCCTGTAAGAGTCCAGACACATTCCATAGTCATCCATGGTTTGTTTTGGGGTTTGTTTGGTTTTTTGGCAAACTCTGGTAGTCTTTCCCTTTGCATGTATGAATTGTATAACTGGCAGTCAAGCAAACTATCAATGCCATCCTCATTATTGGTTTATTTCTCACTGCCTCTTAATCCTTCTATTTCAGACTGGACAGCTGGAGAAACAAGTCAGTGGCAAAACATAATTACAAGTTTGGATATCCAACTAGCCATGGTTAAAGAAGGCAGATTTTAAAAGCTACAAACTATGGGTTCAGATTGGGGTTTGTGCTGATTAACAAACCACATCTTGTTAGCAAAGATAGGGTCACCCATCACAACAAGAAGCCATATTTGTGTAAAGGATACCATGGTTTCTTGTGACATGCAGGTACTTTTTATATCTGGGAAGGAGGAGGAAATGTGCATGCTTGTCATTTCTAGTGTGTGAGATTCTTTTTGCCCCAAAGTACAAAGAAATGGAAAGTGCCTATGAAGCAACATTGTGCATACATATGTAGATGACAAATCACAAATTGACATGAGAGAAGCCATAGATTTTTATTGGAGATCTCTAAGAAATTTGACAAATTTTCATACTGTTGGGTACAGTCCATAGAATGTTGTTATTGTTTTCTTATATCCCGCTTTTCTCCCAATACAGGGACTCAAGGCAGCAATTTAAACATAAGAGCCAGTTTGAGACCACTTTAACTTCCCTGGCTCAAAACTAGGGAATTCTGGGAACTGTAGTTTTGTAAGACATTTAGCCGTCTCTTTCAGAGAACTCTGGTGCCACAATAAACTACAGTTCCCAGGATTCCCTAGCACTGAACCAGGGCTGTTAAAGTGGTCTCAAACTAAATTAATTATGCAGTGTGTTTTGGACCTTGTCTTGAGCTGTTTAGCTTCTTTGGGTTTGTCCCACTGAGTAAGAATGAGCAGATCTGATGTATTAAATAGACAACTGGGCTTAAACTTTATAGTTGAGGTTTGCTGCCTAGCCATGAAGCTCGTACAGCTGTTTTCTTTCTTTCTATCTATCTCAGAGGATTCTTGCCAGAATTAAAATAGGAAATCTTCCCCCAAAGATCAAAAACTGAAAATAAATAATAGAGGGTGTTTTGAAGACTAGTTGGGCATACTAGTTGGGCATTGATTCATTTGATGCTTCTTTTTTTGACACGCAGATTCTTTGTTTACCCATTGAAGTAAATGTATTATGTACCCATATTTTCCGGCATATAAGACGACTGGGCATATAAGTCGACCCCCAACTTTTCCAGTTAAAATATAGAGTTTGGGATATACTCGCCGTATAAGACTACCCCTCTTCCAATGCAAACCAAATAAAAAATTTTAAAAATCAGATTTGATTTCAATATGGTAATTTTAATTCAAATGCTTATGACATTCTGGTTACTTAGCAGGAAAACTTGTTGTATACAAAGCCTGCTTGGATTGGTCAGCCCTCCCTGCCTGCCCAGCCCTCCCTGTCTATCAGAGCGGTATTGCAAACACAGCTCTTTTTTCCAGACGCCTGCAGCTTGCTCCATTCTTCAGTTACATATGCAGCGACTGCAGATTCTCCAGTCCAGCTCAGAAGTTTCAGCACCTGCCCTATAAAATGACACCCGGCGTATAAGATGACCCCCAACTTTGGAGAAGATTTTCCTGGGTTAAAAAGTAGTCTTATATGCCAGAAAATACAGTAATTAAAGAAAAAGACGAAAACCAGATATTGTACAAAAGGAATTCTAACCTCTTAAAAGTACAGTGGTGCCTCGGGATACGAAATGATCGGGTTACGAAATTTCCAGGATACGAAAAAGTTGGATTGGCAAAACCTGTTTCGGGTTACGAAATATTTTTCGGGTTACGAAATTCATTTCGGCGCGAAATTCAAATGCTGCAAAGTGCAGCTATAGGCTTTCCAGTGCTAACGGAAAAGTGTTTCGGGTTACGAAATTTTCGGGTTACGAAAGGAATGGCGGAACGAATTAATTTCGTAACCCGAGGCACCACTGTATGCATATGGTCACTTTAAAACTATATGTCTTAATATGAATTAGAGTTTCTAAAACAGCCTAACTATATTGCTAATCCTGGATCACAGTTTGATGGAAGGGCAAATATCCTAACTTTAAACTAAAAAACTTTGAGAGTAATCAAAGTTAGGCAGTCTTTCCATGGGTTAGAGGAATACTGTCCACCTTGTCCACATTCCCAGTTGATCTTAGTGTTTTGATATAATATTATAAGGAATTCCTTATAATAGGAATTATGATTTGGATTCATTCAGATGTTATACCTAGAGCAGAACTACTGAAATTAATAGGTCTCTTCTAAAAGTGGCTAGATTTGGATTCAATCTCATGGCCCTCCAGAAGTTTTGGATATCAACCCTTAGAATTCCTGACCTTTGTCAATACTCCCAAAGGGTGGTCAAAAACATCTGGGGGTCAGCAGTTTGTAGATGTGGAGATGCACTATTCTGCCTACATCATCAAGGCAAAGAGCAATTTGAGAGTAGAGATGTAGTGGGTTAGGTACCATGGAAGTGACAGGGATAAAGATGAGATGCTGGTTAAGATGGGGTCTAAATACTTTGTTTACACCTGTACATTGTAATGATAGCTGTCAGTACTAACAAGAGCTTAGAATAGTTATATATTGGATTACAATTCCTAGAAACCCCCAACAGTCACTGGCTATGCTTGGCTGAGGGTTCTGAGAATTGCTGCCATAATCTCCAAAGCTCTAGTTTCTTGTGATTTTATATTGTTATGTGGAATGTTGGAAACCTTGGTCTGAGAAAGGTGATATATAAATAAAATTTTACTTACTTACTTACTAGTTGTAGTAGAACCATTTTTGTGGTAAGTCATTTTTTTTTTTTACAATGCCACTGTTGGAATTTCTTTGCTATAAAATCTATGTATTCCCAGACATTGTAGATACAGCTATATATCCAAGGAGTCCAGTTATGTGTCCATGGGCATGTATATCTTATAGAAACTTCCCAGAGAAGTTCTTTGGTGGTTTTGAAATGATTCCTTTATTGATTCTGGTGAAAGGCAATGAAACTCTAGGGTGATGGCTAGCCAAGAATTTATCAGATTGCTTAGAAGAGAGTTCTCTGCCTTTTATCCTACTGGTTGCATGCATCTGTTTTATATGCTGTGGCAGATCACTTGTTCGGCTGGTGGAAAATGGTCCATTGGGGAAATCAGGGCAGCTACAAAAAGCATGCCTGGGGATTTAAAATGCAGTAAAAGGATTCATTTCTATGGCATCGACTGAACTGTAGAGCTTCCCTTTCTCAGTGGAACAAAGGCAATTGGAAATGGCCATCATCATGGGAAATTTTCTAGGGAGCACCTTTCAGCATTAACTTGAACTGTATGTACTCAGTAAATGGCATGTGGGTTTTATACCTTGGAATACAGCCTTAATTTGAGGCTGCACACTACACAGGCAGTATTAGTATGCTTAACAATACAATGCTATGCATGTTTACTCAGAAGCAAAGTCCTACTGTGTTTTACAGGACTGATTCATTTATTGTAATGTTCCGTATTTCAACTTTAGACTGCAACCTTGTATTTTTTTAGGTGGGAGGAAGTCCCATGGAACTTAGTGTTATTTCTGAGTAGACAGAGATAACATTGCCAACTTGCTATGTTAATTTGTTCCTATGTTTGTGTGCACAGACTCGTAGTCTTAATTAATGAAACCTTGCTTTGCAAATATATTCAGGTACCTTGCTCTTCTGTTATCAGCCTGTGAGTTGAATCAATATTTAATCATACTTAAAGTAGATGCATTGAAATCAATGAGTTTCACTTAAGTTCCATTGATTTCAAATGGCTCTAATTGAAGAGTGACTAAATATGGACACACCCAGAAATTGTAAAGAGCCCATCAAAGCAAATCTTTATTTCTAATTTAGGGTAAGCCTAAGGCTTAGCTTTCATGGGAATTTATTGGAAAGAGTTATTCAGGTATTTGCAATTGCCTTCCTCTAAGGCTGCGAGTAAGTGACCTGCCCAAGATCGCCCAGTGGGTCTCCAAGGTTGAGCAGGGATTAAAACCCTGGTCTTTTAAGTCCTAGTCCAGTACTGAAACCACTATGCCACACTGACCCTATTAAAGTACAGTCAGCCCTCTATATCCATGGATTCAATCATCCATGACTTCAAAAAGCAAACCTTGATTTTTCCATTTTATATAAGGAACACCATTTTATTGTATTTGATGGAACTTGAGCATCCAGAGATTATGGTAGTCACAGGGAGTCCTGGAACAAAATCCCAGTGGATACCAAAGGCCCACTGTATTAAACCAGACATACTTCAAACACTTTTGTTTTCTTAGTTTCAGTGTGCAGCTCTCCGCTTTATCCCACTCTTTGTATGTGAGTCACACTAGCTGACATTCAGTGAGTTAGATTCAAAGCTTATGTGTCAGCAGAAACCTCTGACTGCAAAATATAGCTTTAGATGCAATTCTGAGATCTGTCATGTTAAGCGGCAATAGGCTTGAGCATCACAACATGACATTATTCTTCCTAAAACATTCCTTTTCTGCTGCAAAAAAATGAGAAAGGGAGAAGGGGAGAATGAATGCAGGCACTACTTTTGAACCATTTATATCACAGAAATAATGTGTTTGCTTGAAAAGATGTGGTAATTGCAGTTGGCAAAGGTAACTCCAACAGCTGCAAGGTGGAGAGGAAGCAGGAGAGGAAGTGGAGGAGGAAGAAGAGGAGGAGAAGGAGGAAGAAGAAAGCATCCTGCTTCTTGGCATCTTAGGACTTGCAGGTTAGCTGAGATCCAGGTTGTCTGACAGAACATATCTTCACATGTATAGCTGCAAAGGTTTTAAATCTTCTGGGGAGATGCTTCTCTGTGTCCTATTACTCATATAGGTACATCTGGTGGAAACATGAGAGAGATCCACCTTTGTGGCTGTTTCCAGGTTCTGGAAATACCTCCCTAGAGAGGCTAGACAACCTCCTTGTCATCCTTCCCTGGGCAGGTGTTTTGTTTTAGCAACGATTTGAAGACTGATTGCTCATAGGACCTTTAATCATGTACTGTATTATCTTCAGAATATTTGTTGTTGTTCTGATTTAATGGGCATGATCTTGATTGCTTTTAATTTTGTTGATAGATCCATTCTGTTTCAACTTTGGTATGAGGTGTATATTGAGATGCAGAGATGTTTAGACATTTGACCTTTAGCAAGCCTTCTGAGTGCCAGGGCTGGAAAAAAAGGCAGAATATAACATACATATGCATTTGAGGAAGTAGTCATTAGTTTACAAAAGCTTATACTGTACTGCCAACTTCTTTCTTTCAGTTAGTCTCAAAGATGCTCTCTATATAACATGCATAAACATCTGATGCTAGTTCCTCTATGGAAACCAATTTCAAAATTCATGACAAGAGGTACAAGCACCCAGTACAAGCCAACTAATCCATTATTTCCCAGGCTTGAGTCCCTGGGGTGCTCTTGAACATCAGACCTCCAAAGCCCCAGCCAGTATAACCAGTTATGACATACCTAGTGAGCTGACCTCCAACACTATCTAGGATGTAAAGTATAAACCTAGTTGACTTCTTGAATGTCACCAGCTTTATCATAAGTGTTTTTAATATGAAAGCAGTTCACTACATAATTATATTATCATTGTTCTGTTAACAACCACCTACAGACTCATTCTTTTATAAGAAGAGTGGCTGATATGTGGCCTTCTAGATGTTGCTAAACTGCAGCTCCCATGATTCCTAATCATTGGCTTGTTAGAGCTGGGAACTGGGATATAAATTAAACAAATTAAACAAATAAATAAAGTCAATCTGAAGTTGGAGATTTTGAGATTAAATATCCTGAATTGCAACAATGGTGTCCAGAACTGTTTCATATTTTCATCGTAGCACTGCCAGGTAATAAGCCCATAATATGGATTGTTAAGGTTTCACAACCCAAAGAAAATTACTATCCAAGGTGTTGAATCCTGTCCCACTTCCCAAGAGGTTCATCACCTTGGACTAAAACAGAAGGAATTCACCTTCCCATTGCATGGCAAGGGGTTGGCCTGGATAGCCCTTGTGGTCTTGTCCAAATCCATAATTCTACAAAAACCATTACCCACTGCTGTGTTCTGTTGCAAGAAAACCACATTTACCCAGCACACAAACAACACAATTTCATTCCTGAGAAAATTTTTCCGGAAAGCTAGCATGGTTGAACTGCAACTCTGGAGACCAGGGTTCGATTCCCTGCTCAGCCATGAAACCCACTGGATGGCCTTGTCCAATGACATGCTCTCAGCCTCAGGGGAAGGCAATTCCAAACCTCCTCTGAACAAATCTTGTCAAGATGGAAACAACTTGAAGGCAAAATCTGTAATGCAACAAAACACATTCAAGACACCCAGCAATAAGAGCAAACCAACATTACCCCCCCCCATGTGCTCCTCAATTGTACTGTACTAGCAAATGCGAAGTTGAACTGAATAGCATTCCCGTTACATATGTAGTGAGCAGGAGTGAGCAAAGTGTAACCTGTCAGATGCTCTTGGATGTAACTCCCATCATTCCAACCAACATAGCCAATAGTGAGGAATACTAGAATTTGCAATCCAGAGGCATCTAGAAAGAGTTTCATGTTCCCCACCCCTGCATTACAGCTTCAATTAGAAGGAGGCTTAGCTATTATTTATAGAGGTTTAATGACATGATAAGGCTAAAATTGTAGGGAGCTGGGTTTGTAGGTTTCATTTGGGCCCCACAACCTTCCCCTCTTATAATTTGATCACAAGTTCCCATCCCCCAGTACTTGTTTTAAAATGTATCTTTTTTAAGTTGTTTTGAAAATCCTTTGGAAGACCTACACACACACCATGTGTCCTCTTATTGTGGCATTGAACTTTTAACATGAGCAAATAAATCTTGCACAGTATCAATTCTCAGTTTAAAAAAACAACAACCCAAAAACCTGTTCCATACTTCCAGCCATGAATCAGTATAAAATTGGAAGGAATTATGTGGGTGGCCATTCAGTTTTAATTGTGCCTTGTGTTGTGACAAGTTCCTATAGGATGGTGCATACTATGATGGAAGTGTTTTATTTCAGCAGCACATTCTGCCATCACCATTGCCACCACCTCCTCCACTCCTATATAAAAGCAAACGCCTATACAAAGTTTAAAAATAAAAGGAGCTGCTACTGGAGCTATTTCTAGCAAGTATGGATAGAATAATCCCACGGCTGTTATATATAATACTGCAGTTGCACTGCTACACATAGAAAAAAATGGGAGGGATATCTTCCATTATGCCATTGCTCTAGCTTTTAGGAATATTCCAGGGTTAGGACTCAGTGTATAAGGCAGGGAGGGCCATTTTCAATTTTAGAAATGTTCTGGAGGCCACACTTCATGGGGGGGGGGAGCAAAGGCAAAAGGGTGGAGCACCAAATATCAGTATGTTGTACATTAAAGCTGTCATTTGTTGTTGTAATGTGCCTTCAAATCATTTCTGACTTATGGAAACCATAAGGCAAACACATAATGGAGTTTTCTTGACATGATTGATTTGGAAGGGGTTTGCCTTTACCTTCCTCTGAGGCTGACAGAATGTGCCTTGCCCAAGGTCACCCAATGGGCTTCCACTGCATAAATGGGGATTCCCACTGGTTGAGCGGAGATTTGAACCCTGGTCTCCAGAGTCATAGTCCAACACTCAAACCACTCCACTACACTGGTTTTGCCAGTATGGGGCTTAACAGACCGCTTCTTTTCTTGCTGGATCAAGGCTGTGGCAACTACACTGTGTGGCTCCTTTCCATGGAGAAAAAAAAAGGCTGCAAAAAATAGCTCCTTTTTGCATCACAGAAAGGATGTCTTAGGCACATTACACACACACCGAAAGTATGTGTTAGGGTTAGGAAGGGGCCTGCTAGGGTTAGAAAGGGGCGTCACTTCCTGACACCCCTCAACCCTAGTACGGACTGGGTCCGTACAAAATGGCAGTGCCTGTCCACACGGGGGCTGCCATCTTGACGTCGCGGATGCATAGCATCCGGACGTCGCAACCCGGAAGTGACGCTGTGAGTGCATGACTAGTGCCTCACGGCACCACTTCCAGGGCGCAAGAACAAGCGCCATTTTGGCCTGTCCCAATTGGTCTCAGGTCCAACACACTGTGCTGGTAATACATTTGATGTAGTCTTCAGTACGGTCTGAGAATGTCCGTGGGTGGAAATAAATGCTATTTCCCCCTTGACATGGACGGACCATTTTCTGGTCAAGATAGGACTGAAAGCCACATTCCAAAAACCCCTCGGGGGTGGAGGACCTATTACAATGGTCCACCCTCAAAGGCTGATGGAACCCAAAAGGTTCCAAGAAGCCTTAGAGGGAGTTGTGTTTGGGAACAATGGCGATGCTGTCAAAACCCTGGTTGACAACTGGAATATGAACCTCACCGGGACTATAGACAGCATCACTCCTGAGCGTCCTTACCAGCCCACTCCTAACAAAAGACCCTGGTTGTCCTGGACTGCAGCCAGCACATACAGACACACGTCAATAAGAATGGCTTAGCCCAGCAAGTGGAAGCAGGACACAGACCTTGCAAGGAGTAATCGTGAGAGCAGTCCGAGAAGCCAAGCCAAAGTCAGGATACCAGGAGTCAGAGTACTCAAAGCAGTCCAAGATCAAAGCAGCCAGAAGATAACAAGGGTCCAGTCCGAGGTCAAAGCAACAAGGAGTCAAGATACAAGGAGCCAATGCCAGCAGCAATCACACCAAGGGATCATGGAATAAAGTCTGACACTGAGTGGAGGCCTCTCTACAGTTTAAGTAAGGGAAACTCTCCCCCGTGCCACCTGAGGCTGGTTGGCTAATTGCCTCTCTGCAATCCTCTTGGATCTGCGCCTGCAAGCACTCTCAGC
The DNA here is from genome assembly GCF_019175285.1 of Sceloporus undulatus. Lineage (NCBI taxonomy): Eukaryota > Metazoa > Chordata > Lepidosauria > Squamata > Phrynosomatidae > Sceloporus > Sceloporus undulatus. Next base: position 30,988,920 of record NC_056524.1, on the reverse strand, counting down.
CCTTCTCTCTTTGTAAGTAGGCACATCCAGGCAAGCTTCCTCCCCAGAGTCACCACTAGGCTGTTGCACCACAGGAGGCATCTCACTAGCACTAGGATCTGGTTGGGCCTCCTCCCCCGGGGCCTGGGAGAGCACAGCTGGGAGCTGGCAGAGCAGGATTACCACCTGGTGTAGCCTCAATTAGCTCTTGCTCTGGAGGAGGCTCATCCTCCTCCTCCGAGATCTGCTCTTGGCTGGCCATGACACTGGTATACTAAAGATCTTCACCAGATGAAGCAGGCTGTGCAACAACTAGAGCGCTACTGGTGGAAACACCAGAACTTATCTGCCAGAACACTCCATGAGAACATGTTACGTTCCTACGGAGTGGCAATAGATGCAGCAAGGAATTCGTTCTGTGCTGCACGGATTGCATCAGCAGAGTCCCGTCCAGCAGAGCTGTTCAGGGTGGTTAGGGAATTAACCCAAACCCCGGCCACCTTGAACCCATTATTAGAACCAACGATAACTTGCTGTGACGCTTTTAACAACTTCTTTGCTGATAAAGTCTCTCAGATAAGGGCTGATCTTGACGCCGGCTTTCTGACAGAACCTATAGTAGAGGCATCCAGTGACTCTGGCAGCAAGGTTATTCTGGATCGTTTCGAGTTTGTGAGTACCGAGGACGTAGACAAGCTCCTTGGTTGCGTGAAGAAGATGACATGCCCGCTCGACCCTTGCCCTTCTTGGTTGACCACTCAGGGAGGAGATGCTATAAAAACTGCACTCCATCTTATAATAAATGCATCTCTTCGGGAAGGTATAGTTCCATCATCTTTGAAACGGGCAATAGTAAAGCCTCTTTTGAAGAAACCTGTTTTAATGTGTAATTACAGAACGGTCTTCTTATTACCATTCTTGGGCAAGGTGATCGAGAGGGCAGTCGCTTTTCAGCTCCAAGCTGTCTTGGATGACACCAATTATCTGGACCCATTTCAAACTGGCTTCAGGGTGGGCTACGAAGTTGAGACTGCCATGGTCGCCTTAGTCGATCTCTGTCTGGCCACTGATAGGGGAAATGTAACCCTGTTGGTGCTCTTGGACATCTCAGCGGCTTTCGATACCATTGACCATGGTATCCTTCTGGAATGCCTGAGAAATTTGGGTATCCCTGGTGCCCTGGTGGCGCAGTGGTTAAATGCCTGTACTGCAGCCATTCACTCAAAACCACAAGGTTGCGAGTTCAAGACCAGCAAAAGGGCCCAAGCTTGACTCAGGCTTGCATCCTTCCGAGGTCACTAAAATGAGTACCCAGACTGTTGGGGGCAAATTAGCTTACTTGCTAATTAGCTTACTTGCTGTTCACCGCTATGATCTTTGGAATAGCAGTATATAAATAAAACAAATTATTATTAATTATTATCGGGGGCACTGCACTCCAGTGGTTCCGGTCCTATCTCTCGGGGAGATTCCAGATGGTGAGGCTGGGGGACAGTTGCTCTCATAAAAGAGAGCTTACATCGGGCGTCCCTCAGGGCGCCATCCTGTCCCCCATGCTATTTAACATTGCTGCTGGGAGAGATCATCTGGAACCATGGAGCTCGGTGTTATCAATACGCTGATGACACCCAGATCTATCTCTCCATGTCTCCAACTGATACAGTGACTAAGGTTGGCACCTCTCCTCTGGATGCCTGCCTGGGGTCAGTAATGGGCTGGATGAGGAAAAACAAACTCAAGCTGAATCCAGAGAAAACAGAGGTGCTTGTGATAGGTCCTCCGAATCCAGATAGGGAAATTTGCCATCCTGTCCTGGACGGGGTTACACTTCCCCTAAAGGACAGTTTGGGAGTACTCCTGGATCCATCTCTACAGTTATCATCTCAAGTAGATGCGATGGCCAAGAGTGCTTGGTACCAGCTTCGGCTGATATGCCCACTGCGTCTCTGTCTGGATCGAAAGGACCTAGAAACTGTAGTACACGCACTGATAACCTCTCATTTGGATTTCTGTAATGCGCTCTACATGGGGCTACCTTTGTATCAGATTCGGAAGCTTCAGTTGGTTCAAAATGCTGCAGCCAGATTGGTCACGGGTACAGCTAGGTCGGATCATATAACCCCCGTGTTAAAATCTCTTCACTGGCTGCCAATTCGCTTCCGGTCCCAATACAAAGTGTTGGTTATTACTTTTAAAGCCCTACATGGCTTGGGCCCGAGTTACTTAAGGGAACGTCTCTCCCTATATAATCCACCCCGCACCCTTAGAACAATGGGGAAACTCCTACTTGAACATCCTAAAATGAGACTGGCAACAACTCACCAAAGAGCTTACACAGCGACAGCGCCTACTCTTTGGAACGCTCTCCTGGAAGAGATCCGCTCTAGTGGTATATTGGAAGCCTTTAAAAAGGCTTTAAAAACCTATCTCTTCCAGCAAGCATGCCCTCCCAACTCTTTTTAGAGAAATATTCCCCAATTAGATTAAGATACTTGATAGCCTATAATTTTGACCACTTAATTTCTTATTTTAGATAATTTTATTGAGTATTTATGATTGTAATTAAATGTTTTAACTGTTTTTATACTGTATTATGACATTTGTCATAGTTTTACCTGATGTGAACTGCTTTGATCTCGAGGAAAAGCGGTATATAAATAAACAGTTTATTATTTCTTTTTGGCTGCACCTGGGAATCGCGCGGCTTGGCCATTGCAGTTCCCGGATGCAGCAACCGACGCCACTGGCAGACCGCTGCTTTTAGGCGGTCTGTAAGGCGCCTTTGCTGCCATAGCTTTTCACTGTTTCTTCAGTGCAGTGAATGTGAATACTGTGCTGAAGACATAGCATGACACTGCCTGCCATCTGGTCAAGTGGGCAGCCTGGGGGCAGTGTGGGGGTGGAGTTGGAGCATCTAGAGTGTATATATCATGCCCCCTCAACTCCCCCATGCCGGTGTATAGCACAGGTCTGTCGAGCCCCCAACTAAACCTTTGAAGGAGCTGTTCAACATTGGAGTGGGAGTGGTGTGGAAACAGGCAGTGTTTTAACGCACGTGAATGTGCACTCTTGCCTCTCATGTATCCATCCATGCCTGCTGAAGTTGGTGGTAGTACTCCTTTGCAACTGAAGCTGGGAAGCCACCAAATATTAGTGTGATGGGGAAGGGTGCATGGTCTTCTGGGGAGCTCCAGAGGATTGGATTGCAATCCTGGGAGGACCAGATTTAATTGTGGGGGGTGAGGTTCCCATTACCCACTATAAGGGAATGCTACAGTGAAATCAATCTGCATGCAGAATTGGGCTTCTCATTTCGGATCTGATGTGCCATGATGCAGCAGGCCAAAACACACAGACAAAGACACACCTGAACTGAGCTAAAATTATCACACACAATAACTTGACTGGCAAATGAAAAGAGAACAAATTAGAACAAAGTACAAAGGGCTTCTAGATGTTGGCAGAGCATACATTCTAGTGGGTGCAGTTTCTGTTCCAGCCAACAGCAGCTATAACAAGAGACAGACTCCCACATTCACAGTGTGATGCCTAAAAGCATGCTTTTTGAACAGCAAATTTGAGATTCTGCAAAATTGCCCAGTATTATTTAAGAATCAGTCAACATTCTTTTCTTTGAGTGCATGAACGTTCAATTTAGGGCTTTTTAGGATGAAGACAGTGCTGATACAATAGTTGCTGCCTAAAGCAGAGCTCATGGGGCTGGCATCAAAAGTTGACATGGTAAGTGAGGAGCATTCCAGCAAGGAGCCCCACTGGTAAAAACAAATCCCTAGGTCTGTTTCTTCTTTTCTCCAAGGCTGAGATCCTGCACTGGGCTTGAATAACATAAACCTGTACATGTGGATTTATGCATTAATTGAATCTTGTGTTGAGTGGCAACATTTTACATATTACTTTATTACTGAAATGCTATTATTGCTGTTTTCTCCCATTTCTCCTCCCATAATGTTACATACATATGTCCATTCCTTTGTAAATTGATTTTCTGTTATATTATCTAACCAAAGTCTTAACTTGTCCATCTTGGCCATTTCATATAGTTTAAGTAACCAATCGTCTTTCGATGGGACTTCTATCCTTTTCCATTTCCTTTCATATACAGTCCTTGTAGCTATTATCATGTATAAACTGTTATTTCAGTTTCCCACAGTGCCCTGGAACATCTGGGAAGTGGCACTCTGGAGCATTTGTGAGAAATCATAATGGAGACTCACACATTCACCTGCCTGGTACTTTGGGACTAGATCAGATATCAACATTGATGGGTCCAAGAGCTGGTCTAGGATGCTGGATATTGAGGCTGGAGGATGCAGAGCTGAGGAAGTGAACAGTATTTTGGCTGTGTTGATAATAGTACTGGTTCATAGGCCCTCACTATGAGAACTGAGCCACAACTACTCAGTGGTTTGTTTTAGGTAAACAATGACAGGATAAGGACAACAGGCTACTGTCAGAATAGAACATGGAAAAACAGAATGGTTCCCAATTGGCAAAGGTGTCAGACAAGGATGAATCTTATCACCCTACCTGTTCAGCTTATATGCAGAACACATTGTTAGAAAAGCAGGCTTGGACACAGAAGAAGGAGTGAAAATAGAAGGAAGGAATATTAACAATCTAAGATACGCAGATGACACCATAATACTAGCAGAAAACCTCTCAGACCTGGAACAATTACTGAGAAAGATCAAGGAAAAAGGCAGGCTTACTGTTGAACATAAAGAAAACAAAAATAATGACCATGGAGAACTTACACAAATTCAACCTAGGCAATAAGGAAATAGAAATAATAAAAAAAATTCTCATACCTGGGATTAAACATTGGTAGAAACAGGGACTGCAGCCAGGAAATAAGAAGAATATTAAGAATGGGGAGAGCAGCTATGAAAAAGCCAGAAAAGATTCTTAAATGCAAAGACATACAAGTGAGTACAAAAGTTAGAATCATAGAAGCCATTGTATTTCCTATTACCATGTATGGATGTGAGAGCTGGAAAGTTAGGAAAGAAGATAGGAAGAAAATCAATTCATTTGTGATGTAGTGCTGGAGAAGAGTATTGAGGATCCTTCAGACAGCCAAAAAGGCAAACAAATGGGTCCTAGAGCAGATCAAGCCAGAAATTCTCTCGAAGCCAATATGACAAAATGTAGGCTGTCATTCTTTGGACACATTATGAGAAGGGAAGACTCAATGGAAAAAAAAACCCAATAATGCTAGGAAAGGTGGAGGGAAGTAGAAAGAGAGGCAGGCTGCATGCTAGATGGATGGACTCCATTGAGAAGGTCACAGGTATGAATGTACAGGAACTATCCAGAGCAGTGGAGGACAAGGGGTTTTGGAGATGTCTCATCCACAGGGTCGCCATGATTCAAGATCGGCTCGAGGGCAAGTAACAACAAAAACAGTGACAAATATCTTTCCTTGGGGTACAGGATTTTTCAACACTGCTTGCAAACATGCATTTATTTATTTAAATTGCTGGCAGTCACCTTGTTCTCAGTCATACTCAGGAACACCATATAGCTGAATTCAGTTGGTTGTTTGCTACATTGCCTTCTTCTTCCTCCCCCCCTACTCCTTCCCCCTCATCTGATATTTGGTGAACTCTCCCTAGCATCAGAAATATTGCCATGGCAACATTCATTTCACTACATTCTGGATGGGAAGACTCCCTCCCCCCCACAATGAAGTCCAGTTTACTCATAATTGACCTATAAGAAAGGTAAATAAGGATGGGAACACAGTATTTCATGGGGGGGGGGAGCCAGATCTGAGAGTGGGATGAATCATAAAAGCAAGTAGAATCTGCAGCATGGTAGGTAGGTCTCTCTTTTTTTAATGCATCCCATTGTCCCTTTCTTGTGCTACCCACACTATCCAGTCCCTGAAGTAACACCACTGGTGGCGCAGAGGTTAAATGCTGGTACAGCAGCCACAACGTTCTAAGTTTGATTCTAGAGGAGGGCTTCAAGTCCACTCAGTCTTCCACCCTTTTGTAGGTCACTAAAATGAATACCCAACTTGTGCTAATTCACTGATAAGCGGTATAGAAATGTACTTGCTATTTCTATTAAGATTAATAAGAAGAACTATTTTTGATTGTAGCATATCTCCTCCTTTTTTTAAAATAACAATAAATAGAAAAATGAACCCAGAGAAAAGCAACAATCAGGGTCAGCCATGGAAGTGAACAGGATTTTTAGACAGAAATTTTAATCTATCAAGTATTTCCAGGTACCAATCCGAACTTTGTAGACTTGAGAGTTTAGGCACTAATTTATGATATGCCTTTTTCTATCATAGTAAGTGTTATTTAGATTAGCACTTTGTTTCAGAAGCCTAAAGAAAGGAAATATGAGCTATAGTCTGTCACACAATACACCATCCATAAAAATTAAGTTATTTGTTCTCAAAAATGAAGGGCATCTAAGGGAACAAAGACAGGCTTATTTGCCCTTTTGCTTTATAGATCAGCATTAATAGCCAATAAACTACAGGCCTGAATGAGAACAAAAGCATGTATCTGGACTAGGGAAATATAAAGCTGACATGGTTGAAAAGGTTGCACAAGAAAATGGCAATTTCAATCTTTTCCCTCATAGAGAACAAATTATCTAGATGTGTTTCTTTGTCCATTTTCTTCTACTTATAATTTGAGCTTTGCTCTAGGCACTGCATAATGTGTGTGCTTTCCATTTCTTTGTTGTAGGAGAGAGCAGGGCTAGGGCCAGGCCAACTGGAAAGAGAGACACACACCCTGACACACTATGAATAATATTCCATGAAGAAGAGCAAAATTTAAAACACCTTTGATTTCTTGGGAATCTAGAATGGTCATTGGCCAAAATCAGTAAAAACATACTGAATATTATTGCTCTCTATAGTTGGATCCAAACTTATTCATACTTACTAGTGGGTGCTGAAAACTTCACAACCTGACCCACATCCCAAAATCGTAATGTTGCCACTGTAGCTTGAAAGACTGTGTTGTTGTTGTTTGCATTGTAAATGACCAGTTTGCGCGCACGCACACACACACACACACACACATATATATATATAATAAAAAATGTGGAATTTTTAAAGTGCTGTACTCTAAGTTGTCATGAAGAAAAAAACTTCAAGGTGGATGTCACACTCCTTGGAGATGAGACCACAAAGCTAATGGAAAACACTGGAGCAGAGCATCTTTAACCATCCTAAGCCCTTGATATCCACCTTGAAGGGCTGGTACGGCTATTTTCCAAGGTAGAAGGCTCCAGCTCCTGTATGCGGTGGAAGTATTGTGAGCCAAGAATTCCACATTATAATCTCCAATAAGTGATGTTCCTGGGGACTATGGAAGCCAATGCCTGGCTAGCACCTGTGTACTGCTCTATCTCAAGTGCTGGCTGAGACTGATTTGTTCTTTCCCTGTGCTGAAAAGTGCCTGGCAGAATGAAGACAATCAATTTCAACTACTGTTGTCAACCATGATCTGCTTTCTCTAATCGTTGCAGTATACCATCTAAATTTTTTAGAAATCACGAGGGACAAGAAATTGGGAGGGGGGCATCATTAGAATTGTCTGCAGACACAGATGTTCCTACAGGCACCATATTGTGGAGTGCTTGTGAACAAACAAAATGTTAGTTTGTCCTCTGATTTCTCATCGCTGCCTTCATCTGTTCCCCTCCCATAATCAGAATGTTCCACATACAATTTGGCTGAGACAACCAACATGTTTCCATGTCAGGAATTTGGGTGCAGGATATTCTTTTTCCAAGAAAGCTGGAAATGGTAGCAGCAAAGGGAGAGATGAGTAAGGAGGGCAATATGTATCACACAGCATAGTGTGGAAGAGAGGCAGCACAAAGTCCTCTCACTTTTAGGCTTTGGCTAAGTTTTGTTCCCCAGCCAACCAACCACTGGAAGGGGAAAAAATGGCATCATATGTGCCAGTACATACCGCGATCTGTGCAATTATGCTGGCCAAATGATCATAGAGTAGTGTCTGATAATGCTGGTTCTTCAGCTTAGTAAGAGATGAGCACCGCGCCCTATGGTTGGACACGACTTCACAACCTTGTCAATGGGGAATACGTTTACCTTTACAGCCACATGTATGTTTAAAACTTGCTTTGAGCCAGGGTTGGGAATTGTCGGGCTCTCCAGGTGTTGAAATGCAGTTCCCAGCAGTCTTTACCACTGACTGATGATGAAGGTTGCTGCTCAGCAACATCTGGAGAGACATACAATCCATATCCCTGTGGCAACCCCATGGGCAAAACCGTGGGGTCGCGACCCTCTCTCAGGATAGCAATGCTCATCAAGATTGAGATGTGACAGTTCTGCTGGCAAACCACAGAAATGTGACCCCCTCTCAAGATGCTTTATCCATAATCAGATAGATAAGTCCATGCTGACTTAGCCGGTCTTCACATCCTGCTTCCACTGCAGAAAAGGGCACGTAACCTAGCAAATGATTGTAAGGCAAACAACGGACTAATGTAAGCAAAATGGCAATAAAAGGCCCAGCCAAAACCTGGCTGGAAGGAAGCTTGTGAGGAGGCTTGTGAACCCCACTCTCGTCTCTGCGTCTCCTTGCCGCGACATATCCCTGTGTTAAGTGCTCTTTATATTTTACCTGTATGTACCATATGTTCTATATGAATGTTCTCAACCCTTGGCCTGCCAGATATTTTGCACTTCAGCTTCCAGGTCTTCCAAACAACATGTCCAACATTCAAGTATTATGGAAGCTGATGTCTAAAATATCTGGAGGCCAATATTTGAGAAACACTGCATGATGTATTTTGTGCATTTCTGTTGGTCAATAAAAGTATCCATCTTTTGTGGATTTTGTTATACAGTAGGCTCTTTGTATCCACTGGGGGTTGGATCCAGGAACCCTTGTGGATACCAAAATCCGTAGATGCTCAAGTCCCATTAAATACAATGACATAATAAAATGGTGTTGTACCATCTTAAAATGGCAAAACCAACCTTCGCTTTTTGGAATTTATATTTTTTAAAAAATATTTTCAAACTGTGGATGCTTGAATCCATGGACATAGAGGGCTGACTGTATTTTGCTGCATGGCCAACACAGCTATCACCTGAATATGTTTTGTTGCTTTACAGATTTTGATAGTGATCCTAAGGCAAGCCTGTCATGGGGTTTTCTTGACAAGATTTGTTCAGAGGGGTTTGCCTCCCCCTGAAGCTGAGAGAATGTGACTTGCCTAAGGTCACCCAGTGGTCTTCCATGGCTGAGCAGGGATTCAAAACCTGTAGTGTTCTAGTCCAATACTCAAACCACTACCCCATGCTGGCTCTCTGCCTTAGATTATTTTATACCTTTTAGTCAGTACCACTACTGCCCACGAGAGGTCAATATTTTTCCACCGAGTACAGCTGCCTTGTGCATAAACTGGTCCCTTTAAATGCTGACGCTACTGAAGTGCTGAAGCTACTAAGTGAACTATGCTAGGCAAAGATTTGAAAAGGTACTTTTAAAAAAGTAGTTACCTCAAGAGTTGGTGAGACATTATTTTTCCAGTTTTTAGCTACAACCAGCCTTGCTCCTGTCACTATATATAATAATACCCTCCAATATTTTCTTTCTATTTCTTTTTTAAAGACCGATGTCATGTTTAACAAATAAAATTCTGGTCGCATCTCAAAATGGGTCTTGAATATTTTTTGGATAGTTCGGTGTATTCCCCCCCCCCCCCCAAAAGGTTTTTATCTTGTTGCATAGCCACCACATGTGGTATAGAGAGCCAAGATCTTTTTTACAACGCCAACAATGCGTATCTGTTACTTTATATATATTTTTGAGTTTTAGGGGGGTAAAATACCATCTGTTATTTTTATGTGGTTTTCTTTTAGATCTTGTGATGCCATGAGCTTATTTGTCATTTTCCATGCTTTTTGCCAGTCTTCATACATTGGGTGACCGATATCTTGCGCCCATCGCACCATACTTTCTTTTATAATTTTTTTCTAGTTCCCTTTTTAATACAAAAATTATTAGAAAAGAAATGGATAGACTTACCTTTTTTTATTAATAAGAAGTGTATAGATAGACTACATGAAGAATGGCTGCCAATATTACAATTCTGGGGAAATACATTTAATATCAAAAAAGATCTATTGATGTAAAAACAGAATTTATGAACAGGTCAATAAGGTAAGATTATAAGAGGCAAGAGACCTCAAAGAAGGCACTCTGTTTTATGGAAGTGATAAGAAATTAAATGCGGCAATGTCTGGATATAGCCAAGGGAGAAAAAGAAAAAAAGTGAGAGAGAATGCTTTAGATATTTTGTTCTATTGGAATGTATGACATATAGTATATAGTCAGACAAATTTAATAATGTAAAATATAATGTATGGAGACATTTGTAAAAGCAAAGTATACCGTATATATTGTGAATATTTCTAAAATAATAATAAAAAGGTAAAAACAGATTTTTTAAAAAAGTAGTTATTACCATTATAGTTCTAAGTCCCCCTCCCCAGTGCCCAAAAGATATTGGTTATCATTTTTGTTGTTATTAACTACTCTCGAGTTGATCTTGACCCTGCCAACCCATATCCATGACCTTCTTAACAGAGTCCATCCATCTATCATGCAGCCTTCCTCTCTTTCTACTTCCCTCCACCTTTCCTAACATTATTTTTTCTAAGGAGGCCTCTCTTCTCATGATGTGTCTAAAGTACAACAGCCTAAGTTTGGTCATCTTGGCTCCCAGTGAGATCTCTGGCTTGATCTGCTCTAGGACCTAATTATTTGTCCTTTGTCTTCTGCCAGATAGAACTGCACTGGAGGACTTATACATTCCTAGAGGTGTTCTCTCAGGCAAAAAAGGTGTTTTGTTTTGTTTTTCTCACTTTCACAGGGGTCCTGTGCCCCTAAGCCCAGTGAATGTGGAAGGGCCACTGTAGTTATACTTTTTAGTATTTTTTATTATCTTTAATTTGTATGGTTTTGAATTTGCTGTGAGCCACCCTGAATCTCTGTATCAGGAGAAAGGCAGGATATAAATAAATTTAATCATCATCATCATCATCATCATCAAAATAAAGTTAGACAAGCTAACACTTGAACTTATATCTTTCTCTGTTTAATGAAGACATCCTTCCCTGACAATACGAACAGCTTTAAAAGTTATGGTGAGCCCGCGCCATACGCAAGTTCCTTATAGATGGCTTTCAGCATATGCTGAAGGTGCCTGGGAAATAGGTGTGCGCCCTGGGCGAGCATGAGCCCCATTATATCCAATGGGGCTTGCAAATGGTGCATGCAGCCGCACAGCGAGCATAACCCCATTGCATATAATGGGGCTCAAGCTTACGTGTTTTTTTGCTTTACGTGGGGGGGGGGGGTCCAGAATGGATCCCCGCATAAAACAAGGGCCCACAGTACTGTGAAAAAGATTGTTAAGATTGCAATGTAACTTACATCAATGTGACTGGGGGAAGCAAGTCATTATAAGTAACTTGCGACTTCTAGCTAATTACTGTTGGCCTTTCTTATACATGGATTTTTTATACATGGTTCAAGCATCCACAGTTTGAAAATGTTCAAAAAAGGGGTCTTTGGTTTTACACAATTTGCAGAATAGGTGGATATAAATAATGAAGACAACATATTCTGTGTCTCAGAAGAGAACATGAAACAATGAAGCCTCTCAGTATTAAGAAAAACCTAAATTATTTGATCATTCATTCCAGTGTTTCCCTTACTAGAACAGAAATGAAACAGAAAAAAATATCAGAGTATGAAGACAAAATTTCAAACATAGGCTTTATTTATTTATAACTTTTACATAACCAGAATAAGATATATAAACATGATAAAATTACCTAATGTGTAAACTCAGTTCACTAATTTTGATTTACATTTTTATTGGTAATATATTGAAGAGATAATATTTCAAATTTAAAAGAAAAAAACTGACCATTTAAGTAGGAACTCATATTAACTACAAATTACTTATAGTAGTTTAGAATTAAAAATACAAATATTCTGTGAGTTGATCTGTTTCTGTGCTATAATATATTCAGAATAGTTCTCATAGTAGAAGAAAGTGTGACATCAGAGTGTTTCAGCAACATATCAAAAGAAAACATTCTGAGAAAACAATATCACACCCTGATAACAACAGAGGAAATAAGGCAGTTTGACCTGCCTTGTTACACTACGTTTGTTCTACTAAAGGAAAATGTAGAACAATATTCTTCTGTCCAACCCTACCATCATATTGTGATAAATACGCAAATGCTAATACCACTGTTATGCCAAGTACCACAAAGTAGAATTACAGGAAGCAGAATTCACCAGAGGAAAACCCAAATTGTATACAGAACATTGTCCTTCTTGTTTCCTAGAGATCAACATTGTAGAATACTAAGAATGCAGTAAAATTCAGTTCTATAGACATCAGATCTATAGACCTCATTACTAATGAAGATCTATATAATTTTCTGTATTATACAGAAGTAACGCATATAACAATCCCACTTCCAAAGCTAAGAGCAGTTTATCTCAGTGTTTTAAGGCAAAATCTTGAGTACTGATCTAGGTGTTGTGTGAATTCAGTATCTTCATATAGATTTGGAGACTGTGCTTTATTTGTGCTGGTGCTACTTTACATAGGTTTCAGACTCTTGAAATAAAGCCAATGAGGAAAATGAATATTTGCTGTTATGCTGTACATTACAATTAATATACAAAGTGCACAATGTGGTAACTTATTTGGTCAGCTTGTTAAAGAAAGGTTGTGTTTTGGACTGTAAAAGGAACTTGTTAGGAAAATGGGAAAGCAAGTAGATCTCAAGCTTCATGAGCTTTGGAGCTAAGAAGTGCTGGATAGACAATGGCTAAAATGGTTAAAAATGTGCATAAATCCCTCTTACTAGCATGAGCAAGGCCATCCAAAGAGGCTGCTTACAAGCACCTGGTTTGGGTAGACCAGTGAGTGGCCTCTTAAATTCTAAGATGCTGACATTGCACAGACAAACTCACTTCAGCACCATGTTGGTTAGCAGTTTCACAGTGGCCTAGCCAAACCAGGTGCTTGTAAGCATAGGGAGAATAAGAAACACTCTTTTGAGTCCAATGTGCAGAGGCAAGGTGCTATTTTTCATTTGTCTGAGCAGTACCTTTAACAGGGAAAAGGTAGTGTTACAAGCTAAGAACATTTCTCTTACTGAAGCATGCAACAGTTTCACCTGAATTTCACTCACTCATAGCCAATCATGCTGTTCAGCAGGGAGCCACTTGCATAAGCAGTTATTTGTACAAGTTGTTCCAGGGCAATAATATTAATCTTTTACTTGTGGCATAAGCTTTTGTAGGCCAGAACTCCATCTCAGTCAACATTTTACAGATGAAAACCAAGCAACATCTGAGTGTGCTCAGGTGGTTATGACCAGGCAACAAGACAGCAAAAAATATTACAGATTGATCATCCCTTACCTGGAATTCTGAAATACTCCAAAATCCAAAGCTGTCCACATGGGTGGCTGAGATAGTAACACCTTTGCTTTCTGATGCTTCAGTGTACACAAACTTGGTTTCACGCACAAAATTATTAAAAAATATTGTGTATAAAATTACCTTCACGCTACGTGTGTAAGGTGTATATGAAAAGCAAAGGAATTTCGTATTTAGTTGGGTCATATCTCCCAGATCTCATTATGTATTTGCAAATGTTCAAAAATATAAATCCAAAACATTTCTGGTCCCAAGCATTTTGAATAAGGGATACTCAACCTGTAATGCAGAAGAATTACCAAAAATATTATTTTAATTAGAGAATCCCTGGAATTTGTGTACAGAGTTTAAGAAAGCCTGAAAAAAGGACAGTAATTTAAATAAGCTTCCTGTCTGCCCCCTTCTACTTTCTGTTTACTGAGTAGTTTTTGAACTTTAAACTCAGTTTGCAGCAACTGGAAGAAGCTGAAAATAAAGGAAGTGGGCGATGCCAGGACATTTTAAAAGCAGTTCGGAAAGTAGGGCTGCAGATGATTAATCAGGACAGTCCTTCTTAAACTGGGACACTTGGAGAGTAAGGAATCTACTTCATCAGAGGCATAAAGAATATAGGGAGAAGGAAGAAATTGGGCTTTATACTGCCTTTGATTTTGCATAGCAAATTACAAACAAAATGGAGAATGGTAGTGTTTCACCTGTTGTCCTGAATGGTCTAGTTTTAACCTGCTTCACACAAAATAAATGAGCTTTGTGCTTCTTCTGCAAGCGGATGAAACTTCACATTATGCACGAAATGTACATAAGAGAGTCACATAGTTCTGGGGGCTATGACTTTAAATGAAGGAATGGCACAAGGTGTATGTATCACAGGCTGATTTGAGTCCATTTTGGAGATAGGGTGGAGCATAAATAGGTAAGATTGATTGTTTACATACTTAACCTATATACCCCTGGCTGTCTTTCTTCTCAGAACACTGTGCATATGTTTTCCTTCCTGCAGGGTTGAGATGTGTGAATGCCAGAGTAATTTCCCATCTGTGAGATGGAATGCAGTTTGGAGTGGGTGGTTTTGAATAGGAAAATGGATGCCAGAAAAAGGGTCATGCAGCCCACTCTTCAAAACTGCAGGCTATGAAGTTGTTTTTCATTCCTAAAAACCATAAACTGCTTAGGCTTTGATACAAAATTTTCTGTTAACTTGTTAGTTGTCCTGGAGGACATCCAGCTGAATCCATAATTTGGGGTGCATTTTAAGTTTCTAGAAGCCTAAAATTTTTAAAGAAGCTTCTTTAAAAAATACCAACCAGATCCCAAATATCCAGGCTCAAAAAGAAAATCCAAAAAGACTGCACTGCCCGCAGCTGTTATGCACTTTCTAGCTTCCCCTAGGCAAAAGATTTCAAAAATTATTGTTTTATTTGTTGTATATGCATCCCATTCTTCACTCAAGGAAAGGATGCTTACCTGGGCAAAAAGGCAGCTGATACTTTCCCAATCACCCTAAGGGGATTAAAAAATACACAATCTGCCCAAGTCTCTCTACTAAGTTCTGTTGCTAAACAGAATTTATTCCGGGCCCAGCAATAAAGCCACCACTGATACCACATAAGTATACTGTGATAGCAAACAGTGGAGGGGTTGGAAAGGTGTAGGAAATTTATCCTGTCCATTTCTCCTTATTATAATTAAAATTTATTAAATATTGCCTCATTATGGCACAGAGCTGATCCTGGGCTCATGCCAGTGGAATACAATGGGGGTCTGGAATTTTACAACCGCTCCAGAAGCAGCGGATGTGTTTACCTTCCAAGGATATGGTTAAATACTGAGGGCATCATCACCATCAGCTGGCTACCAGCTGATGAATTAGCCGTAACAATTAAAGCACCATGATAGGAATGGTCAAATGTGCTTTCAGCCAG
Organism: Sceloporus undulatus; assembly: GCF_019175285.1. Classification (NCBI taxonomy): domain Eukaryota; kingdom Metazoa; phylum Chordata; class Lepidosauria; order Squamata; family Phrynosomatidae; genus Sceloporus; species Sceloporus undulatus. The sequence continues at coordinate 30,973,511 of NC_056524.1, read as the reverse complement.
TGAGGGGGCTACCCATAGTACTAAAACCAATTTTTTTAAAGAATTCATGACAGCTACACATGTAAAATCTTTTTCCCCCTATTCAACATGACATTTTAGTTTTATTTCTATTTAGCTTTAGATTTTTATTTATTTATTTATTTATTTGCTTTAATCACCTGGAGTTCGCTGCTCCAAGCACCTTCTTGTAATGCTTCTGGAATATTTTGTCTGATTTGTATGGACTGATTTATGCAGAATGAAGTGTCCTCCACCCAAGTGTGAGAAGAACGGAAATATATGAATATGTGCACACCTTTTTTTTATTTGTCTTTTCCTAGTCTCTGCAGCAGATGTGCATGTTTTTGAACTGTGGACAAGGAAAAATACACATTGCAGCACTGTTAAATGTAAAATATTCTGTTAGATGACAAAACCATGGTACAAATCTTGACTATACTGCATTTTAAATAAAAATATGGTTCCTTTTAAAATATCTTGAACAACCGTTGTTGTTGTAGGTATGAGTTACATGTCTGATGCACTGATCTGAAAAGAAAATCAGAGCAATGCAACATTCTCAGACCTTTCAATATGTGGGATCCTTTTCTCCAATGGTTAATCATTCACACAAAAATTGGAAAATATTATTATTCAGGTTTCTCTTGATGCTCTTCATCTAAACCTGGAGTGGACAACTACAGTATAAGTAGAGCCAAATTACACCCATGCACAGCTGTGAAAAGCTGCACTACATTTTAGTTGAAAATGTAATCTCAAAGTCTAATTCTAGTTTACATTGGCTGTATTTTCAACCCATTTCTGGGGTTTGGAGGTCAGGGGGACTAAAGTCCTGTCCCAAGAGAAAAAGATCTGGGGCTTTCAAAAAAAGGGGGGGTGGAGTCTTCATTTCCCCCAGGGGCACATTTTCCTTTGACTATGGTTAAGGTCTTCGGACACTATGCAGTCACTTCTCAATTTAATCATCAAGGAGGTAAACATACCCTCCATCTGCTCAAAAACACTTTTTTCTTATTTCATATATTCCAGGACTAAAGTCTGTGACTGAAATCATGTTCAGAAACAGACACCTGAAAACATTTTTGGGCCCTGGTAACTGGAACCAGATTCATAATTACTAATAAAGACCATTCTGTACATATCTTAAAATAAGAACCATATAGTTTTCCCTGAAGTTTCCCTGTCTCTTGTGCAGAAAAAGGAAATTACATTTCAAATGTTAATCTAAATTTAATGACAGCTATTTTAAAACTGTTATGTCAAAATAATTTATAGGAAAATATTTTAGTCAGTGAAGAGGTAGCAAACAAGGAGAGAAAAAAGCTCACTTGAAAGAGTAATGTATCTTGCAGTAGGCCTTTGAACAAAATGTGACAACTATCTCTACTGAAGTTGTATTTAACAATATCCACTGCACAGCCAATGGAGGCAGCATTTGAGACAAGGTAAGTACTTGTACAAAAATTTCTTTGTACAAAAGAAAAGTTCAAAGGCCTTTCACTTGAATGGGCAAAGGGATGGTGAAATGTACATTCAAAGAGAATGCAGATAAGGATAATGCTTTTGTTAAAAAATGAAAGTACTTAATCATATTAGATGTGAATTATTTAATTTTTGCCACTTAACAAATTTAGAAGTCATCTAACACACATTCTATGCTTATATATACCTAATACATTGTGAATCAACAGCCACTGCCAATGGATTTCTTCCAGGGTTTGTGTCAATGATTAAAATCATTCATTACTATCAAGGTCCACACTCAAGCAGCGGTTAAAACAAATCTGAAGGCTCTCTGACTCCCATAGCTTGCTATTAGTGCACATTCATTTGTCCCTTCCAAGTAAGTAGGTAGTGAATGGAGCAAAGAAGAAAAGGTAGGAGCCTCTATTCATAATTTCTCCTGTTCTGTGGGCAATTATGGGCCTAAAGGGAAAAGATAGGAAAATGAGAGGTCTACTGGGAGAGGCATTTTGCCCAAGAGTCCCCCAGGCCCTATAGTCAGCACCAACGTCTTCCAAACCTCTAATTCAGTGAAACATATTCAAGCATTAACAGTACCCAGAAAACAAAGACAATGCTGGAACAGGTTTCCATATAATGATGACTTAGGAATAACTTCAGAGTAACTGAATTGAAATATAGTATGAACTATATTGTAAATATATGCCATTGAATACCAAAGTCAGGATCATCCATGATATAGAATTTCTGATTTCTATATATGGATTGTAAAGGCTGTGCTGGAGGAGAGTTCTACAGATACAGTACATGAACTCTCAAACCCCCCCCCCCAAAAAAAAACAAAAAAAAAAAACAAAAAACCCAACCACACAAATAAATGGATCCAACTACAAAGCCTGAATTCTCATTAGAAGCCAAAAGGACTAAAATGAAAATGTTGCACTTGGATATTTTGTGAGATGACAGGACTTACTGGAAAAGGTCATGCTGAGTAAAGTTTGAAAGCAACAGGAAAAGAGGAAGACTGCATTACAGGTAGATGGAATCAATTAAGGAAGCCACAACTCTAAGCTTGCAAATCCTGAGCAATAACAGGGTCTCTTGGAGGTCTCTCATTCACAGACTTGCTATCTGTCAAAGCTGACTTGATAGCATATAACAATAAACTAAATACAAAAGCTAGCTTGTAACAAGGGGGCACACAAGAATAAAGATGACATAAGTGCACCCATAAGCTGACTAAAGGCATTGTGTGTCTATCAAAATATAATATATGCAGCACTGTAAACTGTACACAAGAGGTAACAAATTATCTATATTGTCAGCTTGACTTGATACTCATCCTTTAATATTTGATTATGTATTCAGACGCCAGTACCAGAATTAATTTTTTTCTGGTCACTCAAAAACTGGGAATGGAACAAACATGGGGCTGAATCAATGTATCCCTAAGAAAAATATAAACTCAATTACAATATTCGTTTAAAAAGAGGCTTCAATCTGCCTGCTGTAACTTAGTTTTTAAAAGATAATGAAAACTCCCAAAAAATCTGAGAGCTAAGGAACAAGCAGAAAATCCAGCATTTCCACATGTCTTTCCATTTCTTCACACATACCGCATTCTGTATAACCCCAAACATTTAAAAGTATAATTGTGATGTAAACATTCACCTGTTACATACAGGGGACGCAGAACAGAACTTTAAGTAATAAGCAAACGGCATTGAGCTGCTACCTATTTTATGCCTTTTAGTAAAGGTGTGCCAAAAATGCAAAATCATCTGCTGTTTTAGCACAATTAGCCTCCCAATTCTAACAATTGTATTAGTATGAAAATACTGTTTATAAAATGCAAATATTATATATTACAATGTTCAAGGTCAAGAAATTTCAGCTAGTTCCTTCTCTTGGATCAGAACACAATTTGCTACATTCAGTGGCATTTGCATATTCTGAAGTGGATACTGAAAACAGAATACTGGGATTTGCATATGCATTATATTATAACCAATATTTGCTAAATGACAGCATCCTGATCACCATCAAGTTAGGTTATTTGCGCCAACATAGATTACTGTGCACATAAAATTAATGAATTCCTATAAGAAACTGATAGCACGCTTTGGTGCTGTATTCTCATCTCAGTCTGACCAGTCATTCTCATCACATTCTGATTCATCATCCGAATCACTGTATTCCACAGCAATGCGTCTAGACAGAATTGTGGCCACATCATTTCCAACTGGCTCACGCTTGGCTTCTTGTTCCCGCTGCTCTTGCACCTTTTTCAGCTGGATGCCTGAAGTTAACAACAAGCAGACAGCATATCAAATTGAAACTTTTATGGGCACAACTTTTCTTATAAAAAATAGTAAACTTATAAGAACATAGGACTCAAAAGCTAGTAACAGTATATTAGGGTTTATTCTGACACAATTATAATTAATTCAAAGGCTGTTGTTTTGTTAGGCATAGGGTGTTAGTGAATAAAAAATTATGAAAGTTGGGCCACGACCCAACGTGATTGTCCTGGTTTATTCAAAGAACACTTTTTAATGTACTTGAGAATGTAATCAGAGAAAACAGCCATTCAAATAATATCTTTCCTCAAGAAAAAAGAGGCAACTTCGATGCTTCATGATATCAAAGACTATTGGCAAGATATTGTTTAAAGAGGCTGTTACTTTCTCCAAATGTTGTGTAATGTTATGTGTTGTTTTCTATGAGACTTATCTCATATACAAATGTGTCTCCATCAGTCTATATAGGGTGAAGGTGGGCTCCTGTCATGGATCTAGGGGATCATTTTCTGCCCTGGAATCCTCTGGGGTTTGCCTAGACTGCCAAAATGCCTCCGAAATTAAAACAAAACTGGAAGTGGTCAGTTAATTTTTGATTTTGAAAAAACAGGATTTTTCTGATGTTAAATAGTACATGACAATGCCTTCCCTAATTTATTTACAAGATGACTAGCCAAGTACCCAAAACTTCATTTATTTTCAAGACAGTTAAACAAAAATATATTTTGCTGTACCATAGATAGAACAAAAATACTACACCATTTAGAAGTAAAAATATATTCAGATGGTATGAAATATAATACCATGTCGATTTCAATTTGGGCTTCTTGAAACAGCAGCTAAATATAGGAGCTTGCAATTAAAAAAACAACTATGTCTTAAACTAACTTGTAGAGAGATAAGTTGTTTAAACCCTTACCTTTCCCTTTCCATCAAGACATCTAGTGCCATTTTTTAAAAAAAAATCATTTAGATGAGAAAAATTTAATCTTAGGCAATTCAATACCCTTCTGGCAACATGTACAACTCTAACATGAGGAAGATTTTAAAGTATCTATGCTTACATTTTTAGCAAGAATGGGGTGGATCTCATCTTGCTATATTTTGAATCACTCTTTAAAAGTGATTGACAGTGACTCATGTGAAGGACACACACACCCCCCATTATAGTTTGGCACTGCGACAACACCAATCAAAATCTCTCTCACACACAAAAACATACATAGACTGGTAAATTACTGCAATTTGCAATAGAAAGAGGGAAAGTTTAGTCCAGTTATCTGAAGCACTAAAGAGTTTTAAGTAAGAGTTCTTGTAGCATGTAGGGCCTAAATATCCTAAGGGCACCAAATCCCACCTGATCTTGGAAGCTAAAGTAGGTCAGCCCTGGTTAGTACTTGGATGGAAAACCACATCACTGGGTGTCAGGAGAATAAAAAAGCTATAAACCTAACTTCCATGCCTGGAAAACCATCACCTAGATTTCAATCTTGAAATACTCTACTTACAAATTAATAATACCAAATATGCATAGGTACAGAAACCGCAAACACCTGGCATGTATGACGACATATGCCAGTACCAATACGTCTGTTTGCCCTTACCCATCCGAATAGCAGCCAGAAGGTCACTTCGAGCATCATTGATGGGTGACTGCGTGGTCTCATGTCGTTTTGCCTCAGCCACTGCAGGAGCATGCATCGGAGAGGAGGAGAGAGAGGATCCTGCAGCAGGAGGGCCTGGAGGGGGAGGAGGCGGGCCTGGAGGAGGGGGAGCTGTAACAACAAGCCCAGTAGAAGGAGGATGAAGAGCAGCAGAATACATAGATCCAGTCACTAGTCCAGGATGGGAAGGTAGCACAGGGATTTGGAGAGGACTAACAAAAGCGGTCTGTGCAGAAGGAATCATGGGTGGAGGGGGAGGCGGCGGGGGTCCTGAAGGATTGTAATAATCCACCATCTGAGCTGCAAGCATCCTATATACAAAATAGAACACAACATTTGTTAAACTGAAATATCACCTGGCAGATCTGTAGTGTGCACCCCTTATTTTTCATGGCATTAAAAATATTAGGTTAGATTGCACTGCTTTTTTCACTTATTTCACAAATCTGAAATCTTTTCAGGATATTTTAGAGCACCTGATGTACACCACAATACTTTGCCAGCTGCCGCTTACCATACATACTCGACTGTAATTCAACCTCATATATAAGTCAAGGGCAAGTTTTGGGGCCAAAATTATGGATTTTGCTATGACCTGTGGATAAGCTGAGGGTAAAATTTAGGGGCATATAGCAAAGGATCTAAAAGATGACGCAAAGCAATATAATGTCAAAGAACTTACACAATTCCAGCAGACTGGATTGATAAGAGCGTAGAGGGGGTCGGTGCTTCACATATTATACCCTTGCTTTTCACCAGGGGATGGTTTCGTCTTTTAAATAAGAGTTAAGATACAGTACTTACACTGACCCATGGGTAAGTCGACTCAGGTATTTTTGGTCAATTTTTTACCTAAATTTATACATGAGTATATACAGTACTTATTCAGTAATGCACAAAAAGCTGTAAAAAAATTACATACATTGCCTAGTTTAGGTGTGAACGTTAACTTGCCCCATATCCATTTTTACCTCAAACAGCCTAAATATACCACTGGGAAAACAGGTGAGCTTCAAATTCAGGAGCAATCTAATTATTCCATACACATATCCCCTACTGAGATTTATGAACATCCAACCTGGTTAAAATCTCCTCTTCCCTCCCCATCCTTCTTTGTCTATTTGTGTGTCTTTCAAAATGTAAGCCTGAGGGCAGGAACTGTGTTTGTTCTTTAAAATAACCCTTTTGGGAGTCTTTTTGAGCAGGGCAAACATGCTTTTACTAAAAAATAGTAAGATAAGAAGTTTACCCATAATCTGCTGGTACCAAAGCTACAGTGCCAAGAGATCCATCTAAAGCTTGGGGTGGGGGTGGAGGTGGTTGCTGAGGTCTGTTCAAAGTAGCATGTCTCATTGTTGCAGAAGGTGGCCTATATTCATGTTCAAGGCCCTGGTTTGCAAGCATATACAGAGGTCCATCTCCTGCTCCATATGAAGGCATCACTGGCTGCTGATGGATGGAATGATTTGGAGTGGCAGGATATGAGTAGCTGGTAATATCGGAGGTGTGAGATCTAAAATGCGAATAGGAAGAAGAGCAAAATGTGAATAAACAGTATTAGTTTCACCTCCTCTTTGTAAAATACTTCCTATTTCAGATTTTCAATTTTAATTTGTTAGATCACAACATGGTATTTTTTCAAACATCAACCAAATGCTGGTTATATTCACAGAAAATGAATTTTCAAACTGTTTCCCAAAGCACAGGAACCTTAAAATGACAGCACAGGCATTTTCTCAAATACAGTAAAATATTAGTTCTTTAGGAGAAATGGTAAAAGGAACATTAACAAAGAAAGCATAAGATAAAAGCAAAAATCACAGGCTGAGGCAAACGGATTTATCTTTTTTCTAAAACAAACCATCTCCAAGACTTTAATCTTTTAGAAAATGCCTGCTTTCTACAAATAAGTAATTATACTAAAGAGGCATAGAAAGAGACCTGTTAGCTGAATACAGAACGTATAACGCTATAGTTAAGCCATCCACAATGTGCAAAAAGCAGCATTAGTATGACAAATTGTGCCATGTTGTGATTAGGTTAAAAAACAGAGGGAGGAAAGTAAAGTGGGCTCTCATCAGGTTATTCAGACAGGAAGCCAGGCAAGCAACAGAGCTTTGAGTAAAACAAAATGACAAACCCTTTGGTCATCTTGGCCTCTTTTGTGCTTCCTGCCTGCTCTTGTTTCTTTATGTCACTTATAAACTCAATGCCCATTTTCCTTCTCTCCCACTCTTCTCTTCTTGTCCTTACTTTCCTCACATTAACTTGCTGGTGTCGGGTAGGATTCAGCTTTTCTCTCTCTCTCTGAATTATAACGGGTAGAGTTTAAATGCATTTTAAGTAGGATTCCACAGTTTGGAAACACTAGAATTTTAAAAATCAGAATTAGATGAAGTGGACAGGAAACTGACTTCCATGGCAGTCATGTCTTGGAGCTTTCTTTCAAACAAACCAATACTTGTTTTACATGTTTAAGTTGTGCATCATAAGCAAAACTGGAAGTTGGGGACTTGTGTGTACTAGAGTTTTACTGCAACAGTTGACTTTACAGTACTCTTACTACTTTACAGAGGAATTCATAGAGTAAGGCAACTTTTCATGCTGTAAAAAAGAGAAAGGAATTAAATTTTAACAGAGAAGTCAGAGAAAAACAATGAAACTAGAAGGCTGGAGGTAGTGAATTAGTCTAATTAAAAGAATAGATATGGTAGTGGTGGTGAAGAAATATGTCTGTTTCAGGTACAAAGAAGCAGAATTTGCAGTCTGAGTATGTGATAGGTATTATTTATATTGGTATTTTCAGAAATACCAATTATCATTATCTAAGGCTTTATCAGCACTGCAAAAATAACCCAGTCTCACACCACTTTAACTACTATGTCTTAGCACTATGGAATTCTGGGAATTGTAATTTTTGAGACATTTAGGCTTCTCTGTCAGAGAACTCTGGTGCCACAGCAAACAACAGTTCCCAGACTTTCATAACATTAAGCCATGGCAGTAAAAGTGAATTAGATTATTTCTGCAGTACAGATGTAACCTTAGTCAAAGATAAACTTTAGCAAGGGGGAAAATGTACAAAGCATGGCTGAAGAATTTTCTTCTGGTGGAGGCAGAAAAACATGCTGAATAAGAACATAAGAAATGCTAAGACAGTAGAATTCGATTTAAAAACTGATTTCCATGGTAGTCATGTCTTGGAGCTTTCTTAAGATCTCTTTCTGCTTTAAAAGCAAGGAAATTAAAATTGCTACACTAAGGCATAAGTAAGTCATAACAGATGTTAGTGAAGTTATGAAGTAATGGTAGAGTGTAGTATTGTGTTGATTTCTTAATTCCAATTAACTCGCAGAACAAAAATGAAAGCATTCATCTCAACAAACTGCTTGACCAATCAACTTGAAAATTCTTCTTTCCCTGCATACACAGGCCTCCCACTTAGTTCAAAGGGACCAGAACAAAGGAGAATAAAAATGCCAGTGACAAAGCTGAGGAAGATGCTTTTGTTCAAAATATTTTTAGAAAATAAAAAAAAATGCTTCTGGTTCTGCAGCTCCTGTCTGAATGCAAATTCAACTCTGATTAAAATTCAGAACACTCTACTAATAATATGAAAACAGAGACTTTTTGCTAAGTACCAGTGTGCATCATAAGCACTAAAATAATTTTGAACCTCCCCCCCTCCCAAAAAAACCCCCACTAAATTGTCAAATTATCTGGGATTGTTTAACTGAAGGAAACCAAATATTCTGATTTGTCTATATAGCAGTGCACTACACAAAGCAGATATATAGCAAATTAATAAGTGACAAATTGAAGTCACGTAAGCCTACTAAATACATGGAAAACACATGGAATGCTTTGTTGTAGTTATTCTAAGTCTGCAACAACTTTAAGGATAGTGAATATATAATACAACAAAATGTATTGTTGTAAACAGACCTAGTATCAGGGGACAGAGATCCCTCCGATGATGCTCCATGGTAAACACTTTGAGATAACCTGTTGTCTGGTCTAAGTTCTTTGTCATATGCCATCATATTCCACTCCTGCCGCCTGTTCCTTGCTTTTCTAACCTTTTTCACCTCACGAGCAGTGCCATCTATGCGCTTTTGCTCCTAATGTTACAGAAAGGAGAGAAGGCATGCGAAGGGCAGGGACAAGGAAGAAAAGAGCAGGTTAAATCCTAGTAGAAGTATGAAAAGTAGATATGCAAGTGAGCCCAGCAAAATTTAGTGAAAGCATACATCAAAATTCTCCAAAAAAAATTAAGGTTGTTGTTGGCAGAATTCAACTATGTTTTACGATACCTAGGAAGATACAACCTGCACATACCAGTATATACAGAAGATACAGAAAACTGATACTAACATTATGATTTGCATAGGTTAACAATCCAGAAGAGCATTAATGATAATCTCTATGTCGAACAAGCAAACCAAAAATTTCACGGCACACTTCAGCAAGTATTTTCCCATTACAAACTGCAGATCTGTACATATGGCTCCCCCAAATAGGAACTTTGTTTTTTCCTGCTGGGGAGCAGGTGTGCCTTCCCTCCAACTTCATTCCTCAAATAAAACATGAAATTAACACTGATTTCTTATTTACCACTCTTATGATGTGGGCTTCCCCCTCTCATTCAATTGTTTTGCATGTTTATCTGATTGGATACCATTTGGTGTTTAAAAGCAAAATTAATTTTTAAAATCTTAGAAAGTTAAAATCTTAGAAAGTTAAATTTTAAATTCTTAGAATCACAGAACTGGAAGAGACCCCAAGGGCCACTGAGTCCACTCCCCCGCCATGAAGGAACACACAATCAAAGCAACCCCAACAGATGGCCATCCAGACTCTGTTTAAAAACCTCCGAAGGAGGAGACTTCACCACACTCTGAGGCAGCATGTTCCACTGGCAAATAGCTTTTACTGTCAGGAAGTTCTTCCTAACACTGAGGTGGAATCTCTTTTCCTGTAGTTTGAATTGAATCCATTGCTCCAGGTCCTATTCTCTGGAGCTGCAAACTTGCTCCATCTTCAGTATGACATCCTTACAAATTTGTAAACAAGGCTATCATATCACCTTCTCTTCTCCAGGCTAAACATACCCAGCTCCCAAAGTCTAAACTAGAGCATAGTTTTCAGACCTTTCATCATTTTAGTTACCCTCCTCTGGGCACACTCCAGCTCATCTTTGAAATGGGGAATGGTGTAAAGATTTGTCACGACCCCATTGAGTACACAATGGAAGAATGGATACCCCACCCTAATTCTTAAGACTGGAGGGAAGATACCATAGCCCATTTTAGGTTCAGGAGAGGTGTTTTTAAAAACAACAGGAAGTGAGCAGAAATCACCTCCAATTCAGTTCCTGTTTCAAAATGGCCTATCTGGAATTTAAATTGGTCCAGTGCCCTCACAAAATGTGGAAGAATGTAATGAAGTTCACTAGAGGGAATACTAGGGCAAAACATTTTTTGGGAGAAATGGCAAAATATTTTTTTGACCCCTGGAGGGCCAGAGGGCCTCCAAACATGACAGAAATGGCATTTGGAGCAAAACATATAAAATAACTGACCACGAGGTACGCTGGAGGGCACAGAAACTGCACAAGGGGGTTGCAATATGCCCATCGTTGTTGAGGGACTGAGGAAGAATGACTTGCGTTTGATACTGTCGATGATGCATCTAGCTTTTGTGTGCTGGTGGCTGAAGGCTCTTCTTCATAGTGCTTTTATGCATCTCAAACATTCATTCTGTTACAAATTTTGAAATCCTAGTCACTATGCATTACTGTATTTCATTCAGGCCACACTACCAGCAGGATAGTTCAGGATGGCAGTGACAGCAATATGCAACCTTATTAAATAAAATCTGACTGCATTTAGAGTTTTAAGTAAATCCATTACAACACCCAAATAAAAAAGGTGATTTTACTGGTTAATTTTGCTAAAATGGGTGCTTCACAAGGTCTAAAGCAACAACAACAACAAAACCATGCAATTACAACAAAAGGCACTGCTAATATGTCTGCCATACTCCCTGCTCACCCCCACTTCTTCCATATACTCCCACGAAATTGTCTTCCCCCGCAAATCTTGCTTTGTCACATCACTACATCTATGCTTCAGTCCCTTGAAAGACACAGTCCTAAAAGTCTTTCTGTTCATAGAATGTGGTACTTCTCTTTCACCAAGACTTCTGGAAACCAAAAATGTGCCTGATGAACATTTATATCAGGAGTGGAAATCATGCAGCCTTCCAAATGATATTGGATTACAAAAGTTCAGCTCCTTCATCAAGTCTATGCTTGCTAGGGCTGTTAAGAATTGCACTTTAACAAATTTTGGAAGGTTGCAAGAGTTACACTTTGACTGAAAAGAAATAATAATAATGTTTTACAATACATGTAAGCAATGGAGGCTTCTTTAGTTAATTCTTTTTCCATTTACTTTTGTGCAATTAGGAGCTGCAATCTGCTAGTAGCTGCATAGCTGCAATATAACTATGTACACAGTCACAAGATTGATGCACAGAGAGAGGTGCTCTTCCATGACAAAGCTATGTTCTTTACTGAAACTTGCCCATAAACAGCAGGCAGCTACAAACATTCCCTGATAATCTATTTATTCAATTTGTATTTTACTGTAGAAAATCTAGCAACAGACCACTTAAATATTATGAATGAATTTTACAACAGTTTAAAAGCTATTTTTCAGATGCATTTTCAATCAGGTTATTGCCTCCAAAGTCTTCAGTTGGTATATGTACAAATTTTTTAAAAGAAAAGATACATAGATTTTAAAAGTGCAAAGATAGCTAGCAATATAAAGTAGCCTTTCTTTTACAGTATTTCCTATACTGGGAATAATATTTCAGGTATAAGCTATTAATCAGCTGGTAGACTATCTACATACATTTAAATAGTAAGCTGTCCGTTACCTTTTGTCGTCTCTTCTCTTTTCTTTTGTCTTCTGTATCTTGCAGCATTTTTTCTTTCCAAAGATCAAAGAAATAGGAAGGATCAGTATAGAATTTTAGGCCATCCTTTTTATCATCTCTGTGAACAAAACAAATAGACATCCTGGGAGTTTAACATTAAAAAACCCATTCCTCATATTATGAACAAGCACTCAGGACTGATGCTTCACATGAAACACTGAGGTACTTATTCTTACAATATTTGTTCAGACAACTCAGATTACCATAGGGAGAAAAAAACTAAATAAGTAAATTGTTTTCCTGCAACCAAAATGAAGTACAGACTGCATGGCAGAGCCACTCAGAATGTAGCACAAACTGCACTAGTTTATGGAAAGAGATCTCATGGCATAAAGCAGGTGTAAATGGACCCTTAGAGCACACTGAAATTAATGTCAGAAAAAATGCTTTAAAATGTGCAAGATTTCATGACCATGTCTCATGTACCAGGTTCAGTTGGTAAGCCAACTGCACACTTTCCTAAACAAGGATAGCTGGCCACTGTGATGCATGCATTGGCAATTTTACATTTATATGACTGCAACACATTTTATGTGGGGCTAACCTTGCACTGTTGTAAAACGCAACAGCCACTATTCAAACAGAGGCAACTGGCTGTTTACATGCTACACTGGTGTTAAATGTACTAGCTGCTCATTAATTGCCAAGAGAAATTCAAGATCATGTTGATAATGTAAATAGTATGTACGTTTCAGTCTAGGTCCTCAGCAACAATGCTATCAGCAGCATAGTCTCTTGCTTCAGATGAGCATGCAGTCCCACTACTATGGAAAGGTAGTGCCATGGCGTGATTTGAACATTCTTTACTATTAATTCTATTTTCAAAGACAATAATAATGGCACTTTAGCTAACGAAAGAGTTAGTCCTGCACAGAAGGAAGCACCAGTAAACAATTTCTGAATGTCTTTTACCATGAAAACCCTAACATGAAATAATCTAATATGAAGCAAAATATAGTTCTGGAAAATGAGACTCCCAGGATCAGGAAGGCACTCAACAAGCTACTGGAGAAGAGCAGAGCAAACAGAGCACAAGTACACATAGCTTTATGTCTAATGATGCAACTGGACTCAAACTGCAAGGATATTCAGCCTGGAGAAGAGACGGTTAAGAGGTGATGTGATAGCTCTGTTTAAGTATTTGAAGAGGTATCATACTGAGAATGGAGCAAGCTTGTTTTCTGCTGCTCCAGAAACTAAGACCTGGAACAATGGATGCAAGCTACAGGAAAAGAGATTCCACCTCAACATTAGGAAGAACTTCCTAACAGTAAGGGCTGTCCAACAGTGGAATACACTCCCTTGGAATGTAGTGGAATCTCCCTCCTTGGAGGTCTTTAAACAGAGGCTGGATGGCCATCTGTCGGGGATGCTTTGATTTGGATTTCCTGCATGGCAGGGGATTGGACTGGATGGCCCTTGCAGTCTCTTCCAACTCTATTATTCTATGATTCAAAGATTGAAAGATTTCTTCTCAAATGCACTGGGAATTGTGTCAAACTGTATTTTTTGTTTTGTTTTAAAAAATATATAGATATTACTATTTTGCCCATACTGTATGTTGTCTGTTCCATGGTTAACAGGGGCAAGGGATTTCATTGGGAAAATTGCATGTAGCCAAAATGTTTTTGTTTTTTAAAAAATGTATCATGGTCCTGATTAAACAAATACTGCCACTGCTGCATGTAAGACAAAACAAAGATACAGTAATGTTGTTCTAAATCAGGGGTAGGCAAACTTTTTGAGCCGGGGGCCGGGTTGCTGTCCCTCAGACAACTGGGGGGCTTCCACCCTCTGGGGGCAGGGCCACGTGCCGGAGGTGGAGCTTCCACCCTCCGGGGGTGGAGCCGCCTGCCGGGGCGGAGCTTCCACCCCCCACGGGGCCAGGCCTCCTCTTCTTTGCCGGCCCCTCACGGGGCCCCAGGCCCTGTCAGAGGCTGGGAAAGAGCCGGCGGGGGCCGCCAGCGCAGGAGGCCTCCCCCTCTTTGCCGGCCCCTGACAGGGCCCCAGGCCCCGTCAGAGACCGGCAAAAAAGCCGTTGGGGGCTGCCAGTGCTGGAGGCCTCCTCCTCTTTGCCGGCCCTTTTGCCATCGCTGGGGCCCTCCAAGAGAGCCCCAGCGACGGCAGCGGGCCTCTTGGAGGGCCCCAGTGACGGCAACAGGTCGCTGCCACCGCCGGAGCCCTCTTGGAGGGTCCCAGCGAATGCAACGGACCTCTTGGAGGGCCCCAGAGACTGCAACGGGCCTCCCAGAGGCCCGCTGCCACCATCGGAGCCCTGTTCGAGGACTCCGGCAGCTGTAGCGGGCCTCGCCGAAGTCTCGCGTGACCTTTCTTGTGGTCACGCGAGACTTCGCCTCTAAGCCGCCACCATTTTGTTTTTCAAAATGGTGGGGAAGGTCGCGCGAGACTTCGTCACCATTTTGAAAAACAAAATGGCGGCCCCCCAAGAGCCGGGAAAAGCAGCAATCGTCGCCGCCGGCAGCCAGGGCAGGCAGAGGCCGGTGGAAAGGCCTCTGCAGGCTGCATCCGGCCCGTGGGCCGGAGGTTGCCGACCCCTGTTCTAAATCATGGAACTCCAGAGCACACCATGTTTGATTCTGAGATAAAAGGGATAAAAGAAGCAAAATGTCAACAGACATTCACCTATAATTTTTTAAAATTATTTCTTCAGGTGAGCATATGATACTGCCCTAGCATCAAAGCTTACAATTTAGCTACCAATACTGGAGCTCCAAATGCATTCACCTATTTAAATTCAACTCATCTGCATCTTATTGGTTTTTCCTACATTGCTACCATTTACAAGAACAATAAGAAAAAGACTGTATCCATACAAAGGTCAACAGAGCAGGATAGTTTATACATTCCAAGTCACTATACCTATATGAAGTAAGAATATTCAGTGGAGGTGGTTTGTCGCTGCGATTATAAATATCAGCAATGGGATTGGGAATGCTGTTCTTCGAAACCACTTGCTGATCCTGTATTGTAGAACTTTTGAATGCTTTTTTCATGTTGATATCCTGTAATGAAACTGTTGACCAAAAACAAAATAAAACAAGACAATTTGTTATAGACATAATAAATGGGATAAGAATACTGCAACATCCAAGAACAAAAATTCAAGTGAAAATGAAAAACAAGTCAAATGATAATGAAGTCAAATACACTTCACTAAAGGGAAGAAATGAACAAAAAAGATAGTTATTTCCCTCCTATATTCTTTTCACTCCATTTTGTGATTCCCACAGCTTAAAATAGGATTTTGAAAAAACATGTTTGGTCTAAGACATATATAATATTTTTTCTGCAGTATTTTGTTAGTTCTGCTGGCTGAAATATGGTAAGTTAAAAACCAGCCACAAAATCTAATTTAGGTAACTGATGTTCTGCTCCTAAAATTAGAAAAACAATTCAATACATATATGAACAGCCACAATATTCAAATCTTCTCTGATAGAGTGCATTACTGTTTATGCTCTGTCTATTTGGCCTTTTTATGGACATTTAGAAAGATTCTCAGAAAGAGTTCTCCCTGCTCCCTCTCCTTTATGACCAAATTACTTTGCCAAATAGCAGCTATAATGAAGCTATAATTTCATTCTGCATTTTATAGTTAGGTAAAGAGAACAAGTATAAATGACAGAGGCATCAAATTGGATGTAATGAGTATATTCAGTCAAATGGTTGCTTTTCCAGTACTGTTGATCTTTAAAAAGGTAAATCCATTTTTTAAAACTTTGTAAAGAAACATTTTATGTTCTATAAAATACCCTGGTTTTAAATAGCTGAACGAAAATACAAGTATATTACATCCCATATTTAAAATTTCTTAATAAATCATGATTAAACATATATTAAGAAAAGCAAATGCCACTGGTGAAACATTGTTTCAACATCAAGTAAAGCTGGTTTTGCTGGAATTAAAAACTGTTCAGTAAATTAGATTATTTTAAGCCTGAAGGAAGATGTTGACAAGGTATATCCACCACATGCCTCCACTTATAAAAGCTTTGTACAATGGTGGAACTATATGGCATGCAAAAAAAATTAAATTATGAGGAGCAAATTAACTCATTCCTATATTCTTGCTGTTGACAGTTAAGAAATAACTAATTACTTCACCTGAGGGGACCCTTCCACAGCTAGTTAAAAGAATAACTTTGGATGACACATGAAAAATGGAAGTCCAGGGCAGTTCTCCTTATGTAACATTGGGGCATACACTCCTCTGACCTCAGTTGTATGTTGCCTTTGCAACATAATATGCTGTTTCTTTTAAAATACAGTACACCTGTTTCTCAATATTTAATCAATACAGCCAGCTTTACAAAATGTGCCTACATCAACAGATCTGATTAGAATGTCAACTGAATTCAATGTCCGTATTTACAAATTATGAAATCTGTTATTCAATTTTGAAAACATCACTTTCCCTTTTTAAGGAACACATTATACAATTGAATTTCTTCAGATTTTAAATACTTCAAATATAGAACCTTATGTATTATCTAAAGTACCAATCTTAGATCAAGGAAACACATGCATCTGTAAATGTGAGCTTGTCTAGAATGGCATTCTCAATGAACATATCTAGCCATTCTTTTTGTAGGGATACACAAGCAGGTGAGCGAACAGGAATTTATTCTGCATCCAACCAAGTATTGAAACCAGAATTGTAGCATTAAGCTCAAATAGCAAATTGACATGGTGTACTATTTAGCATGGCCATAAACTACACATGTGGGAGAGGTGTCATTCACATCATGTTGATATTCTAGCATTCTTCAGATCTTCTCTTCCATATATTCTATGAGAGGTGAGAAGGACTGTATTGCTGGCCCCATGCCTGGTAGCACAGCACACCATTGAGTCAAAAATGAAATAAAGATATCCTTTTTCAGACTTTCAGTACTCTGCATGAAAGCCACCCTATTCCTTCTTCTACAGAGTGAACACATAGCATTATTTTAGTATTATTTTATTTACGTATATCCCACCTTTCTCCCAATATAAGGACTCAAGGTGGCACACAGCAAATTTAAAACAATACAATTTAAAACCATACAAAAGAATTAAAAATGTATGAATATAAAATTTAAAAAACAATTAAATCCTTTTAAAAGGTAAAGCACTTATGCATCAAAATTTAAAATGTACTGAAAACTGTTAAGTCGAAGGCTTTCACAGCCAGCATGCATAGCTTTTTGTGGGTTTTTCGGGCTATGAGGCCATTTTCTAGAACAGTTTATTCATGATGTTTTGCCAGCAGCTATGGCTAGCATCTTCAGAGAATGCTGGCATGGAAGAGAGTGGGGTATATATACTGTTGGTTGAGAAGACGCTATTTGCATGTTAATCTGTGTATTGTTCTGTTGTTAAATGGCAAGGTTTCAGGGTGTCTATTTAATTAATGATCCATTAATTGTCTGCTGGAAAACCCTTCCCCTGGATGGTTTTCATTTGCATTTGCAGGATCTTGATTTTGGTGTTTTTCAGGACTGGTAGCCAAACTTTGATTATTTTAAGAGTTTCGTCTTTCTTATTCATGCTGTCCAGGTGTTTAGGGATGTTTATGTAGAGCCCAGTCTACGTACACAAGGACTCCAACAATCACCCAGGACAAAAAAGAAGCACAACAAAACACTGTCAGACTGGGCAAAAAGGATCTGTGAACCTCACTTCCTGGAAGATGAATTGGAGCACCTAGACTGGGCTCTACAGACTAACGGTTACTCCAGCTCAGACATCAAAGGGGCTGCCAGACCTAGAAAAAACCCACAGAAGTGAAGACAAACAACAACCCAAAGGGGAGGTATTTTTACCATACATCAAAAGAGTCAAACAGAATAGGGAAGCTGGTGAGGAAACACAATCTCCAGATGATCAATAAATTGACAAAGAAAATCCAGCAAATGCTGCACTCAGTGAAGGATAGGAGAGACCCTCTCATGGCTGCAGGACTTTACCGCATGCCGTGTAGCCATGGACAAGTCTACACAGGGACCATCAAATGCAGCATTCAAACACAAACCAAGGAACACGAGAGACACTGCACACTTGGTCAGCCAGAAAAATCAGCAGTAGCAGAACACATTATAAACCATTCTGGGCATAAAATGTTGCATGAAAACACTGACATTCTGGACCATGACAACAACTATCAGGTCAGAATGTATAAGGAAGCCAATGAAATCCATAAACATCTGGACAACTTCAACAGGAATGAAGAAACCCTTAAAGTAAACAAAGTTTGGCTACCAGCCATGAAAAACACTAAAATGAAGACCCAGCCGATGCAAATGAAAACAACCCAGGTGAGGGGGTTTTCCCAGCAGACAATGGATCATTAATTAAATAGAGATCCTGAGACCATGCCATTCAACAAGAGAACAATACACAGATTAACATGCAAATTGCTTCCTCTCAACAAACAGTATTTATACACATTTTCTTCCATGCCAGCATTCTCTGAAGATTCCAGCCATAGCTCCTGGTGAAATTACAGAAATAAACTCTTCCAGAACATGGCCTCATAACCCCAAAAAACCCACAAAAAATCTATTGTACTGAAAACGCTAAACAAACCTTAAAATCTTAATTACACAGCATTTAACCCTTATCAAGTCTGAAAAATCCTGATGGCACAAAACTGTTTTTATCTGCAGCCAAAAGAAGAGCAGGGATGGGCCCACCTTGGCTTTTGATAGGAGGGAGTTCCAGAGCCTGGGCACAGCCACTGAGAAGGCCTTCTCTCTTGTTCCCAACAAATGAGTCTGAGAGGGTGGTGGGACAGAGAGAAGGGCTTCTTTACATGATCTCAACACTCTAGTGGGCTCATAAAGAGCTCTAGTGGGCTCACAGAAGTACATTTCAACACTCTCGGGCTCACAGAATTGAATTTCCAAGATATATTACAAAAGGTACCTGAAACTAACTCTGGGAAGCAGCTGCTCTGTGTGGAAAGTAATTTCTTGTATATGAGCCAACAATATAGATCAATACCATGACATTATTACTGATTCATAGGAAGAATCCCTGCCTCCGTGAAATCAATGAGCTCACACAGCACACCCAGAACTAGTCTGTCTCCAACATTCTCAGAATCTGGTCAGAGGATTAGCTTTCTTGATGAGCACTTACCCTCAAGTAGACTGCATTCTAAATGAATATAATCAGAATCTGTTAGCCCAATATCAAGCAGACTGACTAAAACCAGTAGGAGATACCATAAGTTAGCGGTGACTAACAAGTATTATTAATTTCCATGTGTTTTCTTCAAGTAGGACTAACACTGATTTAGCTCAGTGCTACCTATCTGGAATAAATGCTTTAAGCAACTTGATTAATCTACAGTAAATTAAATTAATAATATCGAAAAATACCCAGTCAATAAAACCAATTAGAAATAGGCCTCCTACAAAGACATATGTGGGAATAGATTTTTTGGCTGGAAAAATTACGGTGTTATAAAATATTTTCATATTTTTGATAACACTCTTTCTCCTAACTGTATCTTATCCTGTCTTTTCTCAGAACTACTATTTTTCTTTAAAAAAAGGACTGGATAAAATATCACTCAATAGCAACACCAAAAGAAAAAGTAGTGATTGCTGTACAATTAATTATGGTGTTCTTGTCAATATCATTTCTGGCTCAACACTCAAATGTAATTACTTACCTTCTTCCACTGTTGAATCCAGCTGGGTAACTTTGACAGCAAGTCGATCAATTCTGTCTTGAAGAGAATTTGCCCTGATGTAGAAGTTGTTGGCCTCATTAAAGAGCTCTCCAAATATATCTTCAGCATGCTTACCTGTAAAGAAAGAAGATACATATAATGTTTTAATCATTGTAATGCAAATGAGTCTCACATTTTAATGCAAAGTAGAACAAGGTTTCAACAGAGATTCATTAATTTCATTAATTCTCCCCTTTGAGGCTAGAGAAAACTTTATGCAAACTTTAAAAATGGCCCAAACTTCTCAGCTATTCATAAAAATGCAGACAAGAGATAGATTTTTTTAAACATCTCCAAACTTACTTAAGCTGCTTAGTTGGCGAATAATAGCAGCAAGAGTACCATTGGTCACACATTCTAATTCACTAGTAATTCCTTCAGGCAGAGCTCCTCTGCAGAGGTGCCGAGGTTCAATGTTCCTTTTGACTAAAGGCATGATTCAGTTCCCTGTGAGAAAAAGAAAGATTAGAACATTAGTCCATTTTATAGACACACATGCACAGAGAGAAAGTGTAAAAGTAGTAAATGCCATTGCAGTGTGATAACAATAGGGTTTAAACACTACTAGATGAGAAGTGGATCTTAGTGCTATAAAGAAAGAGAGAACTGTTGTTTTTTATCTCATAAAAATCTTAGGAAAGTGGAAGGCAACCTTTCTTCCTCAGCAGCTTTACTTGAGATGCCTTGTAGCAAGAAATTAGTTGTGTTCTCTCTCGATCACACAGGGATTCAACATACGTACTGCTGAAATAAAGCACCTCTTCATACAGCCTTAAAATTAAACTGAATGTCCCTGCTGACCAGAAAAGATTGAAGCAACCCACCACTACAACTACATCTCTAAAGAGAAATGTAACACAGTAAGAATAATCAAAAGCCAAAAGACTAAGGTGAACTGCATATGGTACATGTGGTTACTACAGGTGTCTGCTGATCCAATGCAGCTGAACTTTTTTGTGTGGAAAGTATCAATTAAAAACAGCAGCCTAAAGACAAAGAGAAAAGTTACAGACAACTGCAGGGGAATGTAGAAGAAGGTATAAAAACTCTATTAATGAGATACACCAATTCACATGTAGAATTTGTTAACACTAATTTGTTCATTGTCCCTCTGTAGAGCACTTAACTTTCTCACAGAGATGAATTTTAGCAACAGAAAAGGATAGAAAAATGGTACGCTGGGAGGTGCCACAGAGTGAGGCTTACATCTTTCTCCCATTGCCTCAGTCAATAGGTTTTGCAATCTCTCATCTGTATCAAAATCAAATCAAATCTGTATCAAAGTCAAACCAACTCTTCGTCTTAAATTCCATTTCACTGGCCTTATTCACACTTAAAGCCCATGGTTTACTGTTATGTCAACAAGTCCTTGCACATTCATACTCTACCCTATATCCTCCAGTATGGTCAGTGGGAGGACTTAACAAAGGTTCAGGGGCTGAACAAACCAGCACGATTAGCCAGCATTGGGTTGGAGTAGGGGCATGGTGACCGTCTGCCGCCCACACCGACTCCACTCCCAAGCTGCTGTCACAGTGCCTGCCTGAGCAGATGGTGGGCAGCGTGGGTATGCTCCCGCGGTGCAGTGTTTATACATGTTGCACCGAAGAAATGGAGCAAAAGTGCCACCGTGGTGGCAAGGGTGGCTTTTTGCCAGCTCGAGGCCATGGCATGCGGTTGCTGAGGCGTTCAAAGGGGCAGAGGCAAGCCACTTCAAAGGAGCCGTCTGTTCAGCCCTTCAGTTTTCATAATTCCTGGCTTTATGTAGGATATATAACTTGAGTCAACTGATCAACAATCCATGGAACAACATACCATGAATTATTTTGTGCAGGAAGACCCAATTGTGTTATTCACTGAAACCATGAAGAAGAACTGAATGGTGGTTATCAGCAACCAGCTCCTGTTCAGAGAGAGGAGAGCACATGTAAACCAAAGACGTGACTGAGATTTGGAGCTGGATATACAAATGAAAGTGTTCATAAGCCATATTTAGACATGCACCAGAACAAACAAGCAAAGGTGGCTGTGATGATGGGGTGATAATGGCATTAACTTCATCTCAGTTTCAAGTCATATTACAGGTTGAGTATACCTGATCTGGAATTCTGAAATCTGAAATACTCCAAAACTCTACCTTTGCTTTTTGATGGTTCTGCTTACAAACGCTTGGTCCTAAGCATTGTATTATCTTTAAAATCATAATAAAAAGTTTCAAAATAGCAGGTAAACTATATTAAGACAACACCACTCTTTCAGTGTAACAGACAAAATTCAAAATTTAAATTGAATTGTTGCTATGATTATCAAAATAGCTTATCCTCATATGTAGTGGAACTGTCCTCATGTTTCAAGTTTGGAGGTTATAATCTTCAGTGTAATTGACAAAATTACTGCTCTATATGTTACAGTTCTTCCAGACATAGGCTGTCTTTCTATTTTGTGGGATGGTAATAAGGAACTAAATTATTAAGATTAAATAGCATTACTACTTTTAAGTGTACAAAAAGAAAAAGCACAAAACTGGAAGAATTCCACTCAGTTAGTTGTCTCTGGAAAAGTGGGTTAAAAGAATCTGCAATTTGACCTTGATGAAAAAACTGATATTTTTAGAAAATGCAAACAGTTACAAATGAAAACTGTTTTAAAGCACGTGGTATCCCATTTATTTATTTACTACACAGAACTATATCCAACCCTTTAGTCAAAAAAGCTCCCAGAGCAGTTTACAAATTTGACAATTCCCTACCTTCAGGCTTACAATCTACAATCCTTTTCTTGATGTTGCTAAATTTAATACAGCAATGTGCAGTCGAAGGCTTTCATGGCCGTCATCCATAGTTTTTTGTGGGGTTTTCAGGTTATGTGACCATGTTCTTGAACGTCAGGAAGAAAACCTTCTAGAACAGGGATCAGCAACCTACGGCCTGTGGGCCGCATGCAGCCCGCCAAGCCGTTGGGACCGGCCCCTGCTCGGTCCTGCTGCCAATTGCCGCTTCCAAAGACCCCGCAGGGCCTTTGGCCTCTTGCGGAAGTACGCGGGGCCTTTGGCGGCGGGCATGGGGGGCAAAGGCCCCGGTGCGCAGCCTTGGGCCTCTCATGCAGCCGCGCGGGGAGGGGGAGGAGGAAGGAAGGAAGGAAGGAAGAGGAGGAGGAGGGAGGAAGGAAGGAGCAGGAGGAGGAGGGAGGAAGGCGGAGGATGAAGGAGGAGGAGGAGGAGGAGGAGGAGGAGGATGGTGATATTTATATGAGCCAGCTTCAGAGGCACGGCCAATGTAAGTTGCTGTGATTTTTACAAACTCATGCGCAGTGAAGAAAAACCACAGTCCCTTGACCAAGTACACACTTCTGAGAAGTACATTTGAACCCAAGGGCAAATCACTTCTTGTGAGACCACCTTGACATGTTAAATATGCATAGCCATGTGAACCCATGTTCAGTGTGAAATCCAAAGAGTTTGGTTATGCAATAAGCCTCTGAAATATGCAAGAGATTGCCATGTTAAATGCTTGAAACGTGCTGTTTGAATGGGGGGAGGGGGGGGTTGGCCAGAAAGGGAAGTACATTTCTGCCATCTGTCTAGGAATAATGCCCAAATGTCCTCCATTTTGATCATGCCTAAGAAACATGCATTTAGATTAACATTTTTTAAAAATCATCAATTTTTTTGGCATGTCCATTTTTAAAAAATGTGTCCTACATTTGAAAATATTGTCCTATATTATTTAGTTATTTAATTATTATTTTTGCTCCCCCCCCCCCGTTGTCTGGGGGACACCAACCCGGCCCCCGGCTCAAAAAGGTTGCCTACCCCTGTTTTAGAACATGGCCACATAGCCCGAAAACTCCACAAAAAACTATTAAAACAATGACTTTCCTCTCTCCCTGTTCCAGTTTATAGAAAGGTGATACTACTTAGTTCTTTACATTTCAGATACCAGATTTTCTTCTAACTAAACTCAAGTTTTTTATATCTTTTAAGCAGTTTTTCTTTTGATATTTTGTATGCTCTTGCCCTCTGTGTTTAACTGTTTTAAGTCTACTTTATTATTATTATTATCATTTATTACTGTTTATACTAATGTATAAGTCTAGAAATGTTAGTCAAAAAATTGACCCCAAAAACCTGAGCCGGCTTATCCACGGGTCAATGTAAGTACTGTACTGTACTTTAATTCTTATTTTAAAAGGAACCATCCCCTGGTGAAAGGCAAGAGTGTCATCTGTTCTGGAAGCACTCACACTCCCTTTATATTCTCTCTTTCATGAAGCCTTTAGTATGAACACAAACAGTTAAGCCTGCTGGAATTTTGTAAGTTTTCTGGCATTGTTTTCCTTTGCATTCTTTGTTACATACCCTTAAGTTACTCTCGACTTATCCACGAGTCATATCTAAATCCATAATTTTGGCCCTAAAACCTGTCCTCAACTTATAGTCGAGTATGCACGGTGTGTATTTTCTTTTAAATTAAAATAATCACAGAGAAAGAAAGGGCTGAGTATGAAGCAACAGATACATTTTAACTATCAGAAGTTTAGCTTCTGGCACCTTCATCTTCATTTCTGAGATGAAGGACTACTGGCTACAGATGGGCTACACACCTCACAAAGACAAGGAAAATGTCTTTGGCAAACACATGGTGAATTTGATCAAGAGGGCTTTAAACTAAACTAAATCCTTGGGGGGTTGGAGAAGATAGCTTAAACATCTGTCCAAAAGCAAGCTCTAAACAGAAGGGTGTGAATTCTAGAGAAGCTGAGGGAGAGAAGGGGAGCCACACTAAAATCACAGTAGAATAAAAGATGAGAAACAACACTTTAGGTGTCTATACTCCAATGAACAGAATTTGAGAAATAAATAAGACAAGTTTGAACTCCTAGTGCAGAAAGGTAAATACTGTACTACTTTATCAGTATAACAGTTGCTATAAGCACAATCATAAACAATTCCATGGAAGAAGATAAATGAAAAAGCCAAAGAGCCTGCACAGTAAACTTGAGAAAATGAAAAGAAAAAAAGAGTACATACAGCGGGATCTTGGTATCTGAGGGGATCCGTTCCAGAAACGCCCCCCCAACAGATAGTAAAATCCACTGGACTTCAAGTTCTGTTGTCCTAACTGACAGTGCCACCATTAGGAATAGCCTCCGTTATCCCTAATGACAGAACTGCCATGTGTACACATTAAAGTTGTCCTTAATGGCGGCATGACCATGGGCAAGCACCACTACTGAGGACAACTGGGGCCTGCCATTCGTGGATGCTTAAATCTGCAGA
Source organism: Sceloporus undulatus (assembly GCF_019175285.1). Lineage (NCBI taxonomy): Eukaryota > Metazoa > Chordata > Lepidosauria > Squamata > Phrynosomatidae > Sceloporus > Sceloporus undulatus. The sequence goes on along the minus strand of NC_056524.1, from coordinate 30,948,059 downwards.
TGGCAAGTCTGCAGACAGCGAGGCCCCACTGTATAAAAAATGGAAGTAAAGACAAATCACAAAGAAGAATAGAGATGTATAGCCCGTCTACAGGAATAGCATATAAGAAAAGCTAAAACTCAGAATGACTTGAGAATGTAAGCAAAGAGCAACAAAAATTTCCAAATATGTTCAAAATAAGAGAATGATGAAAAAGGGTGGGAATGCTGCTCAGCAAGGATGATAAATGTTTACAGATCACAATATAAAGGCAGAACTTTTCAATACCAAATTTGCATCATTATTTTCCCAAAAAGAGAACTGTGTGCTTCCATGCAGCAGAACAGATCTTGGCTAGGAATCCAGATTGCAAATCAAGATTAATAGTCAGGAATCACTTGGGGCCAAAACACACCACAGAAATAATCCAGTTTGAGACAGTTTTCATTGCCCTGGCTCAGTGCTAAGGAATTCTAGGAACTGTAGTTCACTGTGGTACCAGGGCTCTCTGAAAGAGAAGGCTAAATATCTCACAAAACTAGAGTTCCCAGGATTTCCTAGCATTGAGCCAGGACAGTTAATGTGGTCTCAAACTAGATTATTTTTGCAGTGTGTTTTGGCCTCTAGTTAACCTAAATGAGTTTGAATCTGCAAGGCCAGATGAATCGCATCCCAGAGTATTTAAAGAACTTCCTGGCTAACTTGTAGAATCACTTGCCATCAATTTTTAGAAAGCTAAAACAGCCAATATGGTTCTTAGGCTGCATCAATAGATATATAGGGTTCAGATAAAAGGAAGTAATAGCGCCACTGTATTACTTTGGTCAGGCCTCACCTGGAATGCTGTGTCCAGTTCTGGGAATCAAAATTGAAAAAGGATTTTGAGAAGCTGGAACATGTCCAGACAAGAGCGACCAAAATGGTGAAGGGTTGGGAAAGAATGCCCTATGAGGAGATACCTAGGGAGCTGGGTATGTTTAGCCTGGAGTAGAGACGGTTAAGAGTTGATATGATAGCCCTGTTTAAATATCTGAAGGAATGTCATACTGAGGACAGAGCAAGCTTGTTTTCTGCTGTTCCATAGACTAGTTCACGGAACAATGAATACAAACTACAGGAAAAGAGATTCCACCTCAACATTAGGAAGAACATCCTGACAGAAAGAGCTGTTCAACAGTGGAACACACTCCCTCTGAGTGTGATGGACTCTCCTTCTTTGGATGGCCATCTGTCAGAGGTGCTTTGAATGTGAGGTTTCTGCATAGCAGGGGATTGGGCTGGATGGCCCTTGAGTTCTCTTCCAGCTCTATGATTCTATGAACGTGGATCCAGGAGTAAAGACTTGTGCAACTCCGAATACGCAGATAATATCATCTGCAACTTAGGCAATATACACTCACATCTTTATAATCCTCTTCCCCCCTCTGCTGCTCACTTTCTGAGAAGACTGGGCAATTCATTCATATATACAGCCCATCTCACATGATAAATTATACCTCTAGCTGTGGAGCCAAACTGAAAACAACAATAAAGATTAAAAATAAAATCCCATAAATTTCAACACTAAGAATCAGGAACAGTGGAACGGTGCTTTCAACTAAGTTCCACAAAACATCCCTGATGAGAAATTTTTGCACCAGTGTCACAAAATACAGCAGTTTGGGGGATAAGGTAGGTTTCACCAGTCTTCTCCCAGGCTTTCATAAATACACCAAGAGTTTCGTCCTAGGCAGCAACAGAATGCCTCGAACGCTGCCTTGAAGCAAAAGTACCTCTTAGAAAAATGTGAATAACAGATGTACAGTGGCCCCTCCACATTCACTGATGTTAGGGGCACGGGACTCCCATGGAACTGGAAAAACCGCAAATAAAAAAATGCTATTTTTTTACCTGACAGATTACCTCTCTAGGAATCTCTAGGTCCTTTAGCGTAACTCTGTGATCAAGATCTGTCATAAATTGAACACAGAATTGTGCCGGAGGACCTACAAATGCCTAAAGAAGTGTTTTAGGAATCTCTAGGTCTTCCACTGTGACTTATGGTGGACGTTGACATAGGAGTTGTGCTGGAGGACCTAGAGATTCCTAGAGGGAACATATTAATCAAATCTGCAAAAGTCAAAGCCACAAATGTGGAGGGCCTGCTGTATTCCATCTCAAACCCCTGCACACATTGCAGTGAAGATAAGTAGCATGATAACCAAACAAAACAGAAAAGGAGACAGAAAAAGTTAACATTTCTCAATTAACACTTTTTGACACAGGTTCACCATATACTGTGTATTAAGGACTGAAGAGAAGTATTCAAACCTACAGTTTTGGTTTGGTTTTCCAAGGAGAAAATCATTTAATATAGCTAAAGAGAGGCAACTTCTTTTATTAGGTATTAAGTCATTTCTCAAGTATTATCAAAGCAACTTAATAAACCCAGCCACAAACATAACTTACAATATATACTTGTCTTTGCCAAAACCTCTGAATTAAGATCTATGTGATGAAGCTGTTAGCTTATAAAGGAAAGCTAGCACAGAAAAAATAAATCAACATTGTAACATTTGACAGTATCCACCAACTGTAATGAATTGTGACTATGTGGTTACTGAACTATTCAACTGCCCCACTTCAGCACAAATACTTCACATTGCTCTTCTTTCACAGTGACCAGATTACAGAACAAGGAAAGATACTAACAACTTAATCCTGTTCTTAAATGTTCGGGCTGTTTTATCTGCACGTAGTATCTTCCAGATGGCTCTCAATGCATGAAAAGGGCCCATCAGGAAACAGAATGTACTTTCTATCATGTACTGTTCAGGGTTGTTGGGTTTTTGGAGAGGGGGGTTTGTTTGTTTGGTATTAAATAAATTTTGACTCCATTCTGCATATTAAAAGCTTTCTCACTTTGCATGTGATGGTGTAATAGGTAATGCTTTCACAAAGTGTTGTGGAACATTGATATGTACCTCCCTAATGCCTCACAGAGGGACCCCAATTGCACCAGAGCTTCATAGGGTCTGGCACTAAAGCTGCTCTGAGTGGGAAACTAGCAAGTCTTGTGGGGGCACCACCCATCACAAGACTTCAGGCTGAGATCTTGCAGAAAATCTTGCACAGGTCTCATGAGACTGGAAATCTCATGAGATCTGAGGCAAGATCTGGTGAGCCTATAAAGGCTTGCAGAGCTGGAAATTGGCCATTTTTGAACAACAACAAAAAGCTTGGAAGCCAGGACCAAAATAGCTAGTAGCTGTTAAAGCAGAGACCAAAAGGTGAGCTGTTGTCCTTTACTTTTTCACTTTTTGTTTGTTTGTTTGTTTGTTTAAAGGGGCTTGTTGGGAGCTTTTGCTTGTTTATGGCTGTGTGCTCTTTCTGAGCACATGGTTTGAAGGGGCGAGTCTTCTGCTGAGCTAATGACCTGATTGGGGAAAGAACTAACAGCAACTAGCTCTACATATACCTGAAGCCTGTCCTTCAAGTTTACTGTATATACACATGTATAAGCCCAGAAATTTAAGTAAAAAAATTGACCCCAAAAACCTGACTCAACTTATCCACAGGTCCAACTACTGTTCTTAGCTCTTATTTTAAAAGGAACCATCCCCTGATGAAAGGCAAGAGCATAACCTGTCCTGGAAGCACTCTCTCACCTCCTCCCCCATTCTCTCATCCATCCTGCCCTTAAGGTGAGCACAAACAGTTATGCCTGCTGGAATTTTGTAGATTATTTGTTATCATTTTCCTCTGCTTTGTCCTTTACATCCTTTGTTACATGCCCCTAAATTTTACCCTCAACCTATCCACAGGTCAAAATCTACAATTTTGGCCCCAAAATTTGCCCCCGACTTATACATGAGGTCAACTTATAGTTGAGTATATACAGTAGTCTTGGAGGGCCAGCGCTGCAAAGCTTGCAGGGAACGTGATCAATTCAATAAACACTGAACAGAAGCTCTGCTAACAGGCATGTACATGGATATTTTGTGGGAGAAACTTGATGGTGAGTTCTTTTTAGTCCCTTCTCTAAGACTGCTAAATATGGATGGTGAGGAACCTGCTGCAGTTACCTGCAACACCTGTGGTATGTTTGTCTTCTTGCCAGTGAAAATGAGTAACTATACCTGTAGCAAAGCTGGTGGCCCTATTGGAAGAGAAGGTCCAGAAACTTTAGGACATAGTGTCTACTCTTCTGCATATTAGGGAGGGACAGGATTTCTTAGAGCAGAGCAAACTGTCCTGTACGGGGAACACACAGGGGAAGTTTCTGGGTGATGGGGAGAGATCATCTCCCATGCACAGGAGGTAGACACTTGGAGCAATGTGATACACAGAAGTAGAAGGACTAGAATTAATTCTATGAGCCTGAAACTACAGAATCAATTTGAAGCTCTCTTTCTTATCAGAGATGACAAGGAAAATGTAGGAAAACCTAGTAGATTCAGCATGTGGAATGGCCCCCAGCCGAGCCTATGAAGAGTTGTGGTGGTGGTAGGGGACTTTCCTGGAACAGATGACCACACATTCAGAATGCAGAGATGTAGTGGTAATGGGAATTTCAACTATTCTGGTGTTTGTTGGAAGTAAAAATCTGCTAAAAACGTAAGGTCCAACAAATTCCTCATTTGCCCTGCAGATAATTTCATTAGCCAGAAGGTGGAAGAGGCAACTAGGGGCCCAGATATTTTAGATCTGATCCGAACAAACAGTGACGACCTGGTTAAAAGGGGTGGGAGAGCAGCAGGATCCGTAGGCGTGATCATGTTCTCTTGGAGTTTGTTGTACAGTGGAAAGGGGAAGCCAAGCATAGTCAGACATACATTCTAGACTTTATGAAAGCTGCTTTCAGTAAACCTAGGGAAATACTGGTTACAATCTCATGGTCAGGAACACTAAAAGAGAAGGGAATTCAAGAAAGATAGCACAACTTAAAACAGTTCCAATGATAAGGAAAAATGGAAAGTGTCTCAAGAAACCAGGATAGATGACTAAAGAACTTCCAATTGAGCTAAGTTTTAAAAGGGACATGGAAAAAGAAATGGAAAAAAAGAGGAAATCACCAAAGAAGAATTCAAACAAATAGCTAGCATGTGTGGTGTGAAAAATTAGAAAAGATAAAGTGCGGAATGAGCTCAAGCTTTCTAGAGAGATTAAGAACAATAAAAAGGGCTTTTCTGGGTATGTCCATAACAAAAGGAAAAGGAAATAGTAGGCCCATTGCATGGAGGCAGTGAAACGGCAGAACTACTCAACACATTCTTTGCCTGAGTGAGAAGGAAGGAAAATGGTGCTTGACCTGAGGAGAATGCAGCAGATGACACAATAGGGGAAATGCAGCACAGAATAAGTAAAGAGGTAGTACAGGAATACCTGGCTACTCTAAATGAACTCAGGTCACCAGGGCCAAATGAATTACATCCAAGGGTATTAAAAGGACGTAGCCAAGGGGGGGGGGTTCTTGAGGTCCAGACCCCCCCTTCCATTAGAAAATGAACGGTGTGTTGCTGTTGCGCCGCCACACTCAAGCCCCATTATAATGGTGGCACTTAGTCTGGACCCCCCCCTTCCTAAAATTCTAGCTACGTCCCTGGGTATTAAAAGAAATAGCAAATGTATCTCAGAGCCACTGTCAATAGTCTTTGAGAATTCTTGAAGAACAGAAGTCCCACTATACTGGAGGAGGGCAAATACTGTCTCAATTTTCAAAAAGGTAAAAAAGAGTACCCAAACAATTACCTCCCAGTCAGCATGACATCAATACCCTGAAAGATTCCAGGGCAGATTATTAAACAGACCATCTGTAATAATTTAGAAATGAATGACATTATCATTAAATGGCAACATGGATTTCTCAAAAGCAAGTCAGGCCAGGCTAATCTAATCTCTGTTTTTGATAAAATTATCAGCTTGGTAGATGAAAGGAATGCTTGGAATATCTTGATTTCAAATAAGGCCTTCAACGAGGTTTCCCATAATAGCCTTGCAAACCAATTAGTAAAAGGGCTAGAGAATGCTACTGTTAGTGGATTTGTGATTGGTTGACAGTCTGAAACCCACAAAGTGTTCATCAATTACTCCCCCTGCATGGCAGGAGGTTGCACTTGATAGCCTTTAAGGTCTCTTCCAACTCTCTGAGTCTATGAACTGCTTTCAAAAGAAAATACTACCTGATCTCTTTCCAAAAGCAGTTATTTGTAGTGGCATTAAGTATGCAAACTACCAATTGCCCAAGCAGTATATATATATTTAAAGATATAATGGTGTAAAAGGTGTTTGAAATCATATGAACTAGAACATGTTATCTCTCTCTCTCTCTGGCTTTGCTTCGCGAACGAAGATTCAGGAAGGACTCATCCCACGCTTTGTACAAGCGCGTTGGTGACTAAAAAGGCCAATTCGGGATAAACAGGTCCGGTTGCAGAAAGCACAGCAGAAAGTCTCCTTGGGTGATGTTTCCAGGTTGCGGTTCTTTCTGCGTTGTCGTTTCTCTTCTAGGCTCATTCGGCGTGAGCTTTCGAAGAAGGCTGCAGCGTCATGGATTGTGCGTCTCCATGCCTCCCGATGCGAGGCCAGGGAGGACCATTGTTGGTGATCTATCTGGCCAAGCCTGAGATGTTGTTTCAGGGAGTCCTTGTATCTCTTCCTTGGGGCGCCCCTCTTACGCTGACCCGTGACGAGTTCACCGTAGAATACTATTTTGGGGAGGCGATGGTCCTTCATCCTAGAAACGTGTCCTGCCCAGCGCAGCTGCGTCCTCAATAGCATGGCCTCAATGCTGGTGATCCCTGCTTGCTCGAGGACAGCAACATTTGTCACATAGTCAGTCCAGTGTATATTTAGAATTGTGCGTAAACAGCGCTGATGAAAGCGTTCAAGGAGTCATAGGTGTTGGCGATAGGTGATCCATGTTTCAGACCCACAGAGGAGAATAGACAGTACAATGGCTCTATACACACTGATTTTTGTGCTTCGCCTCAAGTGTTTGTTACTCCAGACTCTTTTGTGAAGCCTTCCGAATGCGCTATATGCCTTTGCCAGTCTGTGATCGATCTCTTTATCAATCTTGGCGTCTGAAGAGATGATGCTTCCCAAGTAGGTGAACTGCTGGACAGACTTAAGCACAGATGTGCCTACGGTGATGTGGGGATGGTAGTGTTCTTCCTGTGGTGCAGGCTGGTAGAGAACTTCCGTTTTCTTCAGACTGACTTCCAGTCCAAAGAGTTCTGCAGCTGTAGCAAAACAAAATGTTAGGCGTTGCAGAGCTGCTTCCATATAGGCAACAAGGGCAGCATCATCAGCAAAAAGCAGCTCACGGACTAGATAGTTTAGAGTCTTAGTGCGGGCCCTCAGGCAGCTTAAGTTAAACAGGCTACCATCAGTACGGTAGCGTATGTAAATGCCGTCTTCTTCTTTGAGCTCTGCCGTAGCCCTTTGGAGCATCATGCTGAAGAAGATTGTAAATAAAGTCGGATCAAGAACACAACCTTGTTTTACACCATTAGCTATTGGAAAGGGTTCCGAGAGAGCATCGCCATATCTGACTTGACCTTGCTGGCCTTCATGTAGCAGGATGATCATTTGGAGGAATTTGAGGGGGCATCCTAGTCGTTCCAGGATCTGCCACAGACCTTTTCTACTCACAGTGTCGAAGGCTTTGGTGAGGTCGACAAATGTTACATAGAGTCCTTTGTTCTGCTCTCTACATTTCTCTTGCAGTTGTCTAAGGGCAAATACCATGTCTGTAGTGCTCCTATTAGCTCTAAAGCCGCATTGGCTTTCAGGGAGAAATTCTTCTGCAATAGCAGGGACTAATCTGTTCAGCAGTATCCTCGCAAGGATTTTTCCAGCAATGGAGAGCAGTGTTATACCTTGATAGTTTGAGCAATCCGATTTTGCTCCTTTTTTCTTGTACAGGGTGATGATGACTGCATCTCAGAGATCTGATGGCAGTTCGCCTTTTTCCCAGCAACTCACAAGGAGTTTGTGGAGTTTAGCATTATACAACTACAGCTAACCAATTTCAAGATTTCCCAGCTCACAAAGCCTTTGTAAGCATGGAGACTTATTTTTTTGTATATTACAAGAGATTATCCCACAGGGACAGGACTTCATTATCTCGTCCCTGTCCCATCCTTCCCACATGATCACAGGAAAGACTTTCAGACGATGTCGCGCTTATCAGGACATTATCCCATCCAGAAAGCGCGAGTGACAGCGATTGTGCAAAAGGCTTTCATATGATGTCACTCTGATCCTGTCATTATCCCATCACTGAAGTGGCATTGCCTGGCATTTTGCATTAATGGGAGTTCGTGTTAATGTAATGCTACTTCAATGACAAGGTACTGACAGGATCAGCGCTATGTTATGAAAGGCATTTGCACAATCGCTGTCAAGGATGGGGTAAGGATGGGGAGCAATCCCATCTCTATGCCACCTGGGTATGATAATCTCCACAGTATTTTCTAAGGAAGATGGTGGTTTGAAAGAGAAATAAAATGGAGTATAATGAAAATCATAATCAAGCAGAAAACAGACAACTAGGGCACCTGATGCACTGAAGCAACAAATCGTGATGCAGAATCAATGCAATCTACCCTCAAAGGAAAAACGGGGGACATTCTGGTCATTGAAATAGTAAGCCTGTGTACAAGACATACATGCACACCACAACAGGAAAATTGGAATTAAAGCATTTTTTCTTGTGCCCCTAACAGTACATGACACCCTAAATTAGTTCAAATATCTTCCAAAACACTGCACTATAACAACAATAATATTTATTTTTTACCCACCTCTCTCAATGGATTGGGGGGGGGACAACAGATTAATATAATAAAGCAAATGCAACATGAATTAAAACACACACATCAATTAAAAAGAACAAATAAGAATAATACATATTAAAACAATTAATCCATATTTAAAATTCATCATTTAACTTCACAATTTAAAAAGAATGGGTTGGCCTGCTGGAAGAGATTGGTCTTTCATGTCATTTTAGAACAGCTTAGTCAGTTGTTGAATCTTTTCTGGCAGGCTGTTCCACAATCTAGGAGCAGCTAAAGTAAAAGTCCTCTGGCGGCCAGTTACCAAACTAGTCCTGAGCTGCACCTACACTGCAGAAATAATCCAGTTTGACACAGATTATACAAGAGGAGGCAATTCCATAGGTAACCAGGACCCAAACCATATAGGGCTTTAAAGATAAAAACCAACACTTTGTACTTTGCCTGAAAACTAATTGGCAGCCAGTGGAGTGATTTTAATGTTGGTGTAATATGCTCACTCCTAGATGTATGAGTAACCAATCTGACTGCCATGTTTTGAACTAACTGAAGTTTCTTGGTACAGAGGTAGCCCAATATAGAGCACATTGCAAATATCCAGCCTTGAGGTTCCCTGCACATCTGTAGGTCTTTCAGCATTAGGAAGGGGCACAGCTGGCATAACAGATGATGCTGATAGTAAGCACTCCTGGTTATTACATCTATCTGAGCTGTCATTCAAACTGATGGATCCAGAAGCGCTTTCAGGATGAGAACACAGTCTTTCAGGAAGAGGTATAATCCCATCTAGTACTGTACTAGTTTTAAGAAGATAAAAGAGTTGAAACTATGCAGCATGGAGGAAAAAGAAACTGAACAGTAAGTGTTTTTGTACTCTGTGATCTCCTTCCTCAATAATTTGCCAAATTAAGTTGATACTATTATTTCATTTTCATTTTAAGCACTGAATATTAAATAAACCTTATAACCTGTATCTACCTGGTAGAACTTAATTATTTACAATTCTTCTATCCCTGGCCTTCCTTGGAAATATAAGCGTAAGACTGTTTACAAGTATTATGTTTGCATTTTTGGAAGATATTTTACAATATCTTAAACAAGTAACTTATTCACAGAAGTCACAGACTTCTATTTATTAAGTGATATTAAGTGATACTTTTCCTTTTTTCTTCAAAGCTTTAAAATTGGTCTTTCCTGAGCAAAACAAGGGCATAAGCGTTTTTCTGGGCCACATCCTTTGCATGACTTCAAAGACTTCCATTAGGGATTAAGTTCCATGAGTGGTAATTCACTTAAGAGCAATAAAAAGATACATGCATAATCAATATCATCAAGGTTAATGAGAAAAATGCAAGCACTGAAGCTTACAAGAGCAAGACAGACAAACCCACTGGAGAGTTACAAGTAATAACTAAAGTACAGCAAAGTATAAAATGTTCATTTACTGTTTGCTGTAGACAACACAGTCAGGTTTGCTATGACATATAATTTTATTAATATCTTTCTAACATTGACAGAGCTGTGAATAAATATGCAAGATAGTGATACATCAATAATCACACCATCTATACTAGACTTGCAGCAATATTGAACAGTGTTTCCATACTGAACTGTATGAAACAATATACATAATAACAACAACAATAATAATAATAACAATAATAAATACAAGGCACAAATGTCGTACAGCTAAAAAGAGATACATACACACAAGTGATCAGCACTGTTACAACACCAGCCTATTCCTGATGCAGGTGTGCACCCTTCCCTAACTGCCCAAATAATGTCCAAACAGCAGCTTTGGAGTACTGTAAATGGTTGTCATGTATAGAATGCTATGCTGCTTTTAAGTGTAAAACCATATCTCACTAGCCATGATTAAGAAAGAATCAGAAAGACAGTGAGGACAGAACCATAATGTATCAGTTTCTTAGGGTGTGTCTACACTCTAAAAATAATGCAGTTTGACACCACTTTAAGTGCTGTAGCTCCATCATATGGAACCCTTGGATTTGTAGTTTTATGAGATCTTTGGCCTTCTCTGACAAAAAGTGCTAATGCATCACAAAACTGCATATCCCAAGATTCTGTAGGATGGAGCTGTGACAAAGTGGTGTCAAACTCCATTATTTCTAGTTAGATGCACCTTTCGTTATGCTAAAAAATACATTCATCTCATGAAAACAATGTTTTGGGGGGCTGAAGCACTACATTTTTATGCTTTGAAAGTAACAGACAAATATAAAAATAAACCAATGAGATGTGAAAAGTAAACGCATTGCTCTTTGATTCTAGCGTCAAATACATTTTCTATTGTTATAGGAAATGAGATCTGTAAGAAGTGTATCACTTCATACTTAACACAATAGAGAATTTCCAAAGGCATACAGAAGGCAGTATTTAAAGGATCTATCTGTATGCAGTCCATGCCTAAAACAAATTGTAAAGCTAATATGTAGCCAAATATGCACAAAGGCTATTCAGCAGTATGAGCATTTTGTCCAAGTTCTTTCAATTAATTGTGTAAAAGAACCAAGCACAAGAACCATCACAGCTTTGAGTAGAAGCCCTTCCTCAATTTCTCTCCCACATGAATGGGGGCTATTTGTCGAATTATTATTTATCTACTCCCAATACTACACAGAGAACTGCATAAAGTCACAAACACATACAAAAAAGACATGGAGAGTACTCTCTACCTCTTTCACACTCTCCATTTTTTATTTATTTGTAATCTAACTTGACAGTTATTTCAGCTGAAGAGCGGAGTGAAAATGCTTTATGTAAATAAATTTAGCATCAATAAAATAAGAGATTGTGATGTGTTATTTTTTAACATGCTGAGGAAAGAGTAACTGAGAACTGTGGCTCGCCACTTTCCACAAGAACAAATGCAAAGTGAATAAAATTAATGAAACAATTAAAATTCCCTACAAAACCAACAGCTATTTTAGTCATGGTCCATTTTTTAAAAGCTTGAATGTAACAAAAAGATGTTCTAATTATCCAGATCTTATCAAATGAATTAAGTATTATATAGAGTCTGATCTTGCTATCCATAGGGGATCAGTTACGGACCCCCCTGCGGGTACCAAAAAAACAGAACCTCAACTCCTGTTGTTCCTGATGGCAGGAACATACAAGTGCCGCCATTGGAGACAACAGGGTTTGCTGTCTGCGGATGCTTAAATCAAAGTGGGGTAATAGGCCCCACTATAATTCTTTATTTTATATTCCATTTTTCTCCCAAAATGGGATCCAAAGGAACTCTTTTCCTTAACACTGGAGTTAAATTGTTAAAACAACTGCTGTGTGCCCTCAAGATGTTTCCAACTTACATAGACTCTATCACAGGGTTCTCTTAGCAAGATCTGTTCAGGGGAAGTTTGCCCTTGCCTTCCTGAGGATAGGAGAGTGTGTTTGCCCAAAATCCCACAGTGGATTTCTTGGTTAATCATGCATTCAAAACCTGATCTCCAGAGTCTTAGTCAGACATTGAAATCACTATACCATGCTGCTGGCCCTCTAATTAAAGCAATAGATAGCACAAAACTATTTTTAAATAATCAGCCATGTTAAATGCATTAATTTGAAACTGCCAATTGAAATATTATAATAATAACAATAATTAAAAGGACTTCTGCAACAAATTCCTACTGGCAAAAAAAGAGCTGGGACAAGATGGCATTCCAGTCTGGGACAGCCACCAAAAAGGCTCTCTCCCATGTTCTTCCCAATGTGCCTGCAATGGTGGTGGCATTTCATGCCAAGAATCTTAAAAATCAGGCAGGCACAAAAGATATTGTCTTTGAGTTAGTCTAGACCCAAACTGTATAGAACTTCATCAGTTATAATCAACACTTTGAATTGCGCCCAGAAACAAAGCATGAGCCAGTTAACTGTTTGAACAAGGCAGTTATACTGTATTTTCAATGTAAACTACAGCAAAACAGTAACTAACAGTGAAGGTTCTGTAGCTGTGGATGGTTTGTTTAATAGTTATTCTCTCAGCTTTTATCCTCAAACAGCAGGCCAACTGGCAGGCACTTTTTAAAAATGTACTTAAAACAAATGCCACTGATGACTGCTCCTGTTCCTTCCAAACCATATGGACAGCAGGAAAAAAAAACTCTGTGAAGTCAGAAGCTTTCATGGCCGACATCCATAGCTTTTTGTGGTTTTTTTGGGCTATGTGGCCATGTTCTAGAAGAGTTTCTTCCTGACATTTCGCCAGCATCTGTGGTTGGCATCTTCAGAGAAGAAACTCTTCTAGAACATGGCCACATAGCCCGAAAAAACCACACCAAAAAAAAACCCCACACATTTGTTCTTCTGCTCAGTTTGTTTCATATCTGCTGCAGGGTTTGGGAGCAAGCATCATACACTCCTTCCATTTTTAACAGATTTGCATAAAGGACATTACAGGCAGACATCAGTTAACAAAGCCTCTAATAAGGAAGCTCCTTTTTACAAATTCCTCCTACACATGTCTAATTCCCCTTTTCCTCTTCTGTCTAGCTAGCTTTTTATATAAAATTTGCCTGCCCCACACCCACCCCTTGTTAAAAAGCAAGTTTGTAAATGTGGCCACCAAAAGGGAAATCCCAACACAGGTGGAGGCTAGTTTTTTAAAAATCATCACTGGATACATTTTAGAAGAAACTTTCAAGTAGTCTTTAAAAGGCTCAAAATATTTTTAGCCAAGACTAGCCTGTCCTGGTTGGTACATTTCACATGGGCATATTGTTAGTTTTGAAGAAAAGATTTGCTGAAATATCTTCAACTACTCTTCTTTTTGATGGTGCAGAAACCCATCTTTTCCATATAATTTCTGCCTCTATAGTACCAAATTTTCTTTTAAAGGAGTTATGCCCAAGAACACATCTAATTTGTTAACAGAGATATACGATGAAATAAATCCTGAACTATCAGCAAAACAGAGACTTCCTGGCTTTTATTACAGATTTTATCACCATCAATTACTAGATTGTCAATGAGTTAGTCTTCCGATCACTGTATCAATGCCTGAGCAGGGCTACTGAGGACCAGGGCTCTCTTTCATATGGTGGCCATAACTCAAACACACCTTGAGGGCAAACAATGACCGCACACAGTGGGGAGTTCTCTCCTTTTAGAATGTATCATTTCATACAAATACTTATTAACATTGGAAGCTGCCAGTGGAAGATGGACTTTTACTGCCAGCGACTGGTTCATGAAACCCAGTATTGTCAACTCTGACTGGTGGTGGTTCTCCAGGATTTCTGGCTGGATAGCCCTCCCTGGAGGCACCTAGTGGTCTCATAACTAAGGTTCAATCTTGCATATCTTTTAAAAATTAGGTAAGATGTGTTCAGGGTGGTATGGTGGTACATTCAAATATAACTATAAATTATGGTTTATCTTTATATAAAGGAACTTGGAGCTCATCAACTCTCCCTTTGGCATAGGCACTTGAATTTAAATCCCCCAAAGCAGGGATTATCCTTAAGCTGTCAAGACATAACTGCTTACAGTGTGTCCTACAAGACAACCTCAGTATTGCGACTGCATCACTATTGTTATTGTTGTTGTGCACCTTGTTTCTCTTTCATGGGGACCATGAGATGGGGTTTTCTAAGGCTGAGAGTGTGTGACTTGCCCAAGGTCAGCCAGCAGGTTTCCATGGCCGAGTGCTGATTCAAACCCTAGTCTCCAGAATCACATACCAATGCTCAAACCACTATGCCACAGTGGATCCATTGCATTATTATTATTATTATTATTATTATTAACCTTTATTTATATAGCGCTGTAAATTTACACAGCGCTGTACATGCAATCTTTTAGTTAGACGGTTCCCTGCCCTCAGGCTTACAATCTAAGAAGACACGACACAAAAGGAGAAGGGAGTGGTGGTGGGGAATGGGATCAGGTCCAGCATTTCTTCTCCACCTCCAAGGCCTGGACCAAGGCAGATGAACTGGAGGAAGGGCTTGGCTTCTTAATGGATGGTTAAAAGGAGGCTTCCTGGGTCAGAGAGGGGCTCGCCTCTGGGAATGCTTCTCTAAACAATATAGTCTTTAACTCAGTTTTGAAACTGGGTAGAGAAGTGATGAGGTGTGCATGTGGGGGAAGAAGGTTCCAGGAGTAAGGGGCAGCAAGCAAGAAGAGACGAATTCGGGAGGGGGCAGTGGTAGTCCTACACTGTGACAGGAGACCTTGACTACCAGAGCGGAGGGTGCGAGTAGGAATGTAAGGAGAAAGAAGGTCAGATAAGTAAGGAGGGGTCAATCCATGGAGGGCTTTGAAAGTCAATAACAAAAGCTTGTACCGGATGCGGAAGGGGAAGGGGAGCCAATGAAGGGAGGATAAAAGAGGAGAAACATGGTCAAAGCGGCGAGCGGTTGTGACAATACAGGCAGCTGAATACTGAATAGAGATTAAAGGATGGAGGTGTGAAAGAGGAAACCCTGTCAGAAGGAGGTTACAATAATCTAGTCGCGAAACCACTAGGGCATGGACCAGAGTCTTGGCAGTAGAGGCTGAGAGGAATGGACGGATCTTGGCAACGTTGTGGAGAAAGAATCTACAGGCCTTGGCGGTGGCCTGGATCTGGGGAATAAATGACAGAGAAGAATAAAAAATGAAGCCAAGACTGCGGGCTTGATGAACCGGTTGAATAGAAGTGTCGTCGACAGAAACAGAAAAGGAATAGTGAAGGGTGGGTTTAGGTGGAAAGACAAGAAGCTCAGTCTTAGACATGTTGAGCTTCAAGCGCCAAAGCCGCATCCACTGAGAGATGGCAGTCAGACAAGAAGAAACTTGCTGTTCAAGCCCCATCGAAAGGTCAGGGGTGGAGAGATACAGCTGAGTGTCGTCGGCGTACAGATGATAGGAGAAACCGAAAGAACTGATGAGTTTACCTAGGGACAGTGTGTATAGAGAGACCCAAGACAGAGCCCTGGGGAACTCCAACAGATAGCGGAACAGAGGACGAAGTCTGACCACCCGTGACCACTGCAAAAGAACTGTCTGACAAGTAAGATTTAAACCAGTCGAGAAACAGAGTCGGAGAACCTAAGGTCAGAAAGTAAATCAACCAGGAGACAATGATCAACAGTGTCAAACGCCGCAGACAAATCAAGAAGAATGAGAATATAGAGGCCGTTTGCCTTGGCCCGAAAGAGATCGTTTGAGATCTTGGTGAGGGCTGTCTCTGTAGAGTGCCGTGGGTGGAAGCCAGACTGGAAAGGGTCCAGGATGGAGTTGGCTTCAAGAAACTTAATACAGCAAGAATAAACGACCCGTTCTAGGACCTTAGAAAGAAAAAGAAGAAGAGAAATTGGACGATAGCTAGACAAAGAAGAGGGGTCGAGAGAGGGTTTCTTCAGAATTGGGGAAATGAGAGCATGTTTGAAGTCAGAAGGGAAGGAACCCAGAGAGAGAGAGAGATTAAAGATACAGAGGAGCGAGGGCAGAAGAGAAGGGGCTATAGAGATTAGGAGACGGGAGGGAATAGGATCAAGAGAGCAGGTAGTAGGTTTGGAAGAATTTAGCAGCATAGAGAGTTCATCCAGAGAAACAGGGGGAAACACAGAGAGTTTATTAGTAGAAGGTTCCAGGAGGTTAGTGGTAGGGGGCAAGTGGGGAGGAACTATTTCAGATCGAATAGTAGTGACTTTTGTGATGAAGTACAGTAGTTGGCGAAGTCAGTGGGGGAAAATGATGAGAAGACAGGGGGAGAGGAAGGTTTTAGTAGTGTATTGAAGCAGGAGAACCAACGCTGCGGACACCTCTCATTAGCACAGATCAGCGATTTAAAATAGTTCTGTTTTGCCATAGACAGAGTGCATGAAAAAGATAAAAGGATGAATTTATAATGAATGAAATCAGCCGGTTCTCTAGACTTTTTCCAATTGATGTAATTTAGATGTCCACATCTTCTTCCATTCCTTCTCTAATGTCAGTGTGATTTAGTGTCACAAATGCTGAAGATGTTCTCTGCATAATCAACTGTGAGACAGTGGGTTGATGTGAGTCTAGGACTGCAGAATACACCAGGTAAGAGGGAAGAATATATGCAGACATAGATCTATTCCCATCCACCTCATAGCTTTCTGCATGAACTTCCTGAAGCTACCAGCTTGAATCTACTTTTCCTTGAAAGTACATGAGACAGTAAAATCTGTTGAAAGAGAAATGTCTCGCTAAAAAAGCAGCCACATATAACGTTGACATATCTGTAACAGTGCCTTGGGAAATGCACTCATCCATCTACAGTACTCATAAACTAGATCTGCCATTAATCTGTGCTGTCTGCTATTGATGTCACTACTAGCTACATCATAGTGCTTTTGCTGCAAATAGACACACACATGCATGACAGTTGCTATTCTTATAATTCTAAATACACCAGCATCAAATTTAAATGTTGTCAGGAGCCTACTTACAACAGATGTACACAGGAGAGAGTACATAAAATGATACATTCATGTCTTCATCTCCTGTTTAATAGTGGGAAAACTGTTCTATAATAAACTACTCCCAGAAGTGTATGAAACCTCTGCGGGAAAGTCAGTATAGAATAATGGTAAGTGGTCATGTCCCAGTGACCCAATACTGTCAAGAAGGCAAACTCAACTCAGGCATCATAATAAACTGTGTTTTTAGAATGCAACATAAATTGTAAAGCTATTTTGCTTACTTTTTATCTTTCACTATTTCAGATTTTCCAATTGTGGTTTGTCAGTTAATAGCAAATCACAGTTGGAAAATTCAGACATGATGCAAACCATAGTAACTCACGCTATCAAACCCACCTCCCACCCCCCAATTATCTCCTCCCCTACAGCATCTTTAGTAATGTTTGTTGTACTAATGTTACTCATAAATAATAATTTCAATATATGACTGAATGTAATTGTGAGATAAAACTAGCAAAATTTAAATTATAGCTTTAAATTATAACAACATACACAGCTGAAGTGTGTTTATCTGTACATAGTTAAGAGCAAATTTGATAAGATCTGATGTTAAGAAAATTTAAAAGTTATATTTAATTTTAAAAAATTAAAAATTTTAATGTAAAAAACCCTGGGGTTTTCTCCTCGCACTGAGCCTCCTCCCACTCATACCATCTCTTCAGTGTTTTAAAGGAAGAACACCACAATCTGTTTCTGCCCAAAGGCAGATGTTTGGAGAGCAGTTGTGCCAAACACGCCCTTAAGAGTATTACCTGGTGTGGCCCACACCTCCTTAGTAATGCCACTGGCTTAGATATTTAAAATTCTCTGCCAGAGAACATTAGTGCCATACTGAACTACAAACCTCAGTATTCTTTACCATGTGGGCATGGCAGTTAGTGGCCTCAAAGTACTACAACTGCATACTGTGAAAGAGACCTTACAATAGGGCTACAGAAACACATTTTGGTGTGTCTGCTATATAGAATGTCATAAATAAAAACTCACCTGGGAAAGAGCAGGGAAAGAACTGTCTACTCTAGCCAATACAACTGTTGCTGTGCATGCCTGTCTACAACTAGCAAGGTAAGGGCCAGCTTCCTCTAGAATCCCTCACTGAGATAATGTGGTAGAATTCAAAGATATAGCTGTATTAGTCTGTAGAATCAGTATATAGAGAGATCTTGTAGCGCCTTTGAGACTACCTAAAAGAAATAAGTTGGCAGCATAAGCTTTCCTAGACCTCAAGAAAAGCAACTGAGGAAGTAGACTGAACAAAAGCATCTGAGGAAGTAGACTGATGTCTTGAAAGTTCATGCTGCCAACTTCTTTCTTTCAGTTAGTCTCAAAGGTGCTACAAGATCTCTCTACATACTGAGAAAATATGGTTAGCAAAACAGAGAGAAAATGAGAAAGCAGATAAGCCTGCCTCACCAGCTACCTCTATAACATGTTAAAAAATATATATCCATCTATAAAGATGGAACAATCAAAACAGAAATCATAAGAAAAGTGGAGGCTGGTGATAAAAAAAGTCACCCCTGAATGCATTTTGGAAGAAGCTTTCAAGTGGTCTGTAGAAGATCCAAAGAAAAAAATATTTGCTTATTCAAGGCTTACATTACTTGTTAATTCATTTCACACTTGCATATTTTCTAGCTTTGAAGAAAATGTTTGCTGAAATATGTTGAAGTATTCCTCTTTTTGTGGCATAAGAGCATATCCCTATTCTTACCATGTTATTTCTGCCTCTGGTATCAAATTTTCTGTTAAAAGCAGTAATGCCGAGAAAAACATCTACTTTGTTATATAAGGCATACTCTGCATTAGTTAGGTCTCCATGTGTGTTTCATATCTTGCAGTCTACCTCTAAAATATTTCAACTGCCTCAATTCCCAACAATTTATACAGCTTTCCCTTAGTTTCCACATTGCGAAGTCAGGTTAATCTGCTAAAAGCTCCAGATTGACACAACAAGCAGCAGAAGAGTGACTTTAAAAATAAATAAATCTAAAACAATAGTTGTAGTAGGGAATCAAGAGGGTGCGGGCACACTGATTTTATCTCCTACCCAATATACATACCATATACATTGGACCCTCCCCTTATGCGGAGATCCGTTCTGGACCCCACCATGTAAGGGAAAATCCGCGTATGCTCATGCCCCATAGGAAACAATGGGCCATTGCTTATATTGTCACGCAGCTTCCACATAAGCAGGATGCCGCATATGGTGCGCCCACGTATAAAATGAGGGCAGGTTTTGGGGGCAAAATTATGGAATCTGATATGACTCATGGATAAGTAGAGGGTAAAGCTTAGGGGCATGTAACAAAGGATAAATCTAAAGGATGAAGCAAAGGAAAACAATGCCAAAGAACTTACCAAATTCCAGCAGGCATAACTTTGCTGACACTAAAGGCTGGATGGATGAGAGAATAGAGCAGGGGGGTCAGTTCTTCCATGACAAAATATGCCTTTGCCTTTTACAAGGGGTGGTTACTTTTTATATCATTAAAGTACAGTGATTACATTCACTCATGGATACGTCAACTCAGTTTTTGAGGGCCAAGTTTTGGAATAAAATTTCTGAACTTATACATGAGTATATACAGTACACACACTGATCACCAAACTTTTTCATACAAGAAAACTTTCTAATGGATCTTAGGAAAGCAAACAAGCAAAAGCTCCAAGTAAGAACGTTTAAAGCTATTTTAAAGAACGCTTCTATACAAAGAAAAAGAAAAGAATGAAATAAAATACATTTAAAAAGTTGCACCAACTTTGTTATATGAGGCATACGTCTACACTCTGAATTAGTTAGGCCTCCTGCAAGTTTCACATCTTGCAGTTTGTCTCTAAAATATTTCAATAGCCTCAATTCCCAACAATTTAGGTCCAAAACACACTGCAGAAATAATCCAGTTTGAGACTGCTTTAACTGCCTTGGCTCAGTGCTAGGGAATCCTGGGAATTGTCATTTACTGTGGTACCAGAGCTCTCTGATAGAAGAGGCTAAATGTCTCAAAGGTGATGGTGAGCAGATGCAACTTCTCATAAGTCCCTGTCATCTGAGATTAATTTTAAAAAAGAAAAGAAAATACTACAGTTGCCAGAATTCCTTAGCACTGATCTAGGACAGTTAAAGCAGTCTCAAACTGGATTATTTTTGCAGTGTGTTTTGGACCTGAGATAGCTTTCTTTTAATTTTCACATTGCAAAGTCAGCTTAGCCACCTGAAAGCTCCGTAGCGACCCAACAAGCAGGAAAAGAATGGTTTTGACATACACACACACACACACTCGCTGGGGTTAGGGGCAGCATAAATGTGGAAAAACCACAAATAACAAAAACACTGCATTGCTACCTGAGAGAACACCTCTCTAGGAATCACTAGGTCCTTCAAATGCAACTCTGTGGTCAACATCTGCCAGACATTGACCATAGAATTGCACTGGAGGAGCTACAAATGCTTAGAGGAATGTTCTCTCTAGGAATCTCTTAAGTCCTTCAGTGCCACTTTTGCTTAAAGTTGGCCACAGAGGTGTGCTGGAGGGACCTAGATATTCCTACAGAGAACATATTAATAAAATCTGTGAATAATCAAACCCGAAAAGTCAAAGCTGCAAATGTGGAGGGACGAGTGTACATATCACATACTACACACGCACACTAGTTGTAGTAGAAAGGGGGGGAGCCAAAACGAGTCACTGCAGCGTTTCCTATTTTCAACACTAGAGAACTGCAAACTGCTGAAGTTGAGGAGAGACAGAGTCGAGATATTCTACCAGAGCACTTCTTACATTTCATTTTTCTTTCATTCTAATTTGTGGGCACAAAAGAGGACCTTTGACCTGTGGTTGGGGGGATCTGAGGGAGGGGGGAGAAGACACCACCAAGGAAAAGCCAAACCTCGGTGATGGAAGGACTGGTCTTTTCATGATGGAGAAAGGGCCGCCTGCAAAAGCGGGTCACAAAAGCCCCTGGGGCGCCTTGATGTGTTTGTGGGGAAGGGGGACAAAAGTGGGGGAGGGCTGGGAGCCATCTCTCCCTGACTCACATCTCCATACAGACCCACTTCCAGTAAAGGAGAAAAGGAGGGTGAGTGTATGGAAGAGTGGCAACTCTTTCTGAGAGGAAAGGAAGATAAGCAGCTTCGAAAGACAAGGAAACATACTGTATGCAGGAGAGTTGCCTTATGGTCTGAATGTTGGGACTACAACTCTGGAGACCAGGGCCTGATTCCCAGCTCGGCCATGTAAACCCACTGGGGAGTTTATCACATTGCGGCTAACTTTGGCATTAAAGAGAGATTAAAGTGCATTTAAAGCATCCCACAAATAAAGTGAAAATGGCGAGAATAATTATCACACGCAATTGCGCAAATAAAGTGATGTAGGAAATACATTCTCGCCGAAATCCCAAAAGTAAAAAGATGCACGTTAATGCTTCTTTGTGACCACTTTAATGGCGGGTTTTTGTGTGACGCCGTCTGAAATCGTTTTGCGTAATTACGTGATTTTTCTGGGATGTTCACAGGAGAAACTCCCAATAAACTCCTGGGTGAGTCTTAGGAAAGTCACACTCTCTCAGCCTCAGGGGAAGGCAATGGCAAACCTCCCCTGAACAAATCTTGCCAAGAAAACCCCAGGATAGGTTCGCCTTAGGGTCACCATTGGTCAGAAACGAGTTGAAGGTACACAGCACACACAGGGCTCTTTCACAACAACAACAACAACAACAACAGTCTTGAGAGATATCACTGAGATCAAATCAAAGTAACTTCAGTAAAGTTATTTCAAGTGGTGTACAAAAAGCAAATCAAATGAATGGCATAGAAATTGAGAACTACTGTAGTGTGGTGCAGTGGTTTCAGTGTTAGACTAAGACTCTGGGGACCGGGGTTCAATTCACAGCTAGGCCCTGAAACCCACTGGGAGACCTAGGCCAAGTCACACTCTCTCAGCCTCAGGGAAAAGCAATGAAGGGAAGGCACACAACAACAAACAAACAAGTCCCAGGAGAAGACATTTTGGGTTGGGAAGTGTTCATCTCCCTCCACATCCATTGCTCAAGTTTGAAAGGCACACCAACAACAGCAAGCCGACGTGACGAAAGTACAACAACACTCAGAATCCACCACCAAAGAGGGATCTTGTCATCCGACGAACCCAAACGCATGAAAAACATACGCAAAATACAAGTTTGAAATACAAACCTGAAACACCAATTTGAAACACAATAAGATGTTTTGGGGAAAGTACAATAACACCCAGAATCCACCACCAAAGAGGGATCTCTTCCTTCGATCAACCCAAATGCACAAAATACATGCAGAAAAATACAGATTTTTGAAATACAAACCTGAAATACCAACTTGAAACACAACAACAACAGTCCCTTGTTGGCTGGCATAAGAAAGTACAACAACTCCCGGCATCCACCACCCAAAAGGGGTCTCTTGTATTCGAGTTGGCCTCTTTGGTGGTGGATTCTGGGTGTTGTTGTACTCGAACGACAAGGTGACAGGAGACCAGGTCCTTTGGCCTCAAATCTCCCTTATGATGAGAGAGCACGAGCACAACCACAACCACAACCACAACCGCCCCCCTCCGAGTCCAACTGGCCTCTGCCCCGCTTTATAAGGCGCTTATAAAGGAGAGGGGGCGTCCATTCTCAAAAAACAAAGGGGGGATTCCGAAGGAACGCTTTTTACTCTTCATAGGATGTCGATCCACTCCTTCGTAGAACCCCCCCCTCCCCTCGCCGACTTACCTCGTTCCACATTCCAACTGCCAAGAGTCCAGTGCGCTCCCCGCGAGCTTCGCCAGTAATAATAGGCAGCCGCCTAGGTTTAGCTCCGTAGTAATTCATCGTCCTTAGCCCCGCCCCCTCCTCGGCCCTCTGGAATGTGAGGAAATTAGCTCCTCCCACTCAGCCATATCTAGGCTAAGAGAAGGGGGTGGGGCTAAATAAAAAGCTTCGGAGGCGGGACCGTTAGGATTTATTGGCAGCGTCTCAGAACTGATTGGCATTCGCAGCAGCCAATGAGGAAGCGGGTTGCAAAAGGCCTGGCTTTACCTCAGAGTTAAAACAACAACAACAACTACAATAATAATTCTATACCACCTGGAGTAAATGTGCCAGCATTTCCTCACCTCTCTCTTCAACTGCATCCACACTAAATGAATAATCCAGTTTGACACAACTTTCAACTGCCATGGCTCAGTGCTATGGAATTCTGGGAAGTGTAGTTCTGTGAGACATTCGCCTTCTCGGTCAGAGCTCTCGCAAACTACAATTCCCAGAATTCCCTAGCATTGAGCCACGACAGTTTAAAATGGTGCCGAAATGGATTATTTGTGCAGTGTAGTCTGCAGCCAGAGGTTCCAAACTGCACTGCAGAAATAATCCAGTTTGAGACCGCTTTAACTGCCCTGGCTCAATGCTAGGGAATTCTGGGAAGTGTTGTGAGACATTTGGCCTTCTCTGTCAGAGAGCCCTGGGGCCACAATAAACTACAGTTCCCAGGATTCCCTAGCATTGAGCCACGGCAGTTAAAATGGTGTCAAACTGGGTTATTTCTGCAGTGCGGGTGCAAACAGAAGAGTCTCCTTCCCTGTTTTGGACACTGCTCCGATTCTGTATTCTCTCCAGGAAAGCCTTACTTTCCACAAGCTTCTCTTAGGCTGCATCGACACTGTAGAAATAACCCAGTTTGACACCACTTAAACTGCCATGGTTAAATGCTGTGGAATTCTGGGAACTGTAGTTTTTTGGCATATTTAGTCTTCTCTGTCATAGAGCTCTGGTGCCACAACCAGAGTTGTCCTTCTCCAAATTCACTCCTGTTGTCTATGGCTGCATCTACACCATAGAAATAGTGTAGTCTGACACCACTTGGACTGCCATAGCTTAATGCTACGAGATTCTGGGAATTGTACAGTAGTTTGTTATAGCACCAGAGGTCTCCAGCAGAGAAGGCTAAATTTGCCACAAAACTACAGTTCCGAGAATTCCATAGCATTAACCCATGGCAGCTCAAGTGAATCATAGGTTAGGATCATAGAGTTGGAAGAGACCCCAAGGGCCACCCAGTCCAACCCCATTCTGCCATGCAGGAACTCTCAATCAAAGCATCCCCAACAGATGGCCATCCATCCTGTGCTTAAAGACCTCCAGGGAAGGAGACTCCACTACACTCCGAGGAAGGAGTGTGTTCCACTGTCTAACAGCTCTTATTCTCAGGAAGTTCCTCCTAATGTTGAGGTGGAATCTCTTTTCCTGGAGCTTGCATCCATTGCTCCAATTCCTGTTCTCTGGAGCAGTAGAAAACAAGCCTGTTCCCTTCTTCAGGGCTGTTATATCACCTCTCAACCGTCTCTTCTCCAGGCTAAACATCCCCAGCTCCCTAAGCCTCTCCTTGTAAGGCATGGTTTCCAGACCCTTCACCATTTTGGTCGCCCTCCTTTGGACAGACTCCAGCTTCTCAACATCCTTTTTGAACTGTGGTGCCCAGAACAAGGCAGAATAGAGTGGCACTATGACTTCCCTTCTAGATACTATAGTTCTGTTTATTCAGCCTAGAACCGCATTAGCTATTTTAGCTGCCTCATCACACTGTTAATTCATGCTCAACTTGTGGTCTACTAGGACTGCTAGATCCCTTTCACATGTACTGTTGTCAACCCAGGTGTTCCCCATTCTATATCTAAGCATTTCATTTTTTCACCCTAAGTCTAGTTGAACTACTTGTTGAAATTCATTTTGTTAGATTTGTCCGAGCTTTCTAAATCTATTAATTTTGAATTTTTATCCTCTCCTCTGGAGTATTAACTACTTCTCCTAATTTAGGCGGGATACAAACCGCCATATAGTACGTATAGGATACGTACTAGGGTTAGGAAGGGGCGGTGCTTCCGCACCCCCCTAACCCTAGTAGTATCCTATACGTACAAGATAGCGGCGCCCCTTCTACATGGGCGCCGCCATCTTTACGTACTGGACGCATAGCGTCCAGACGTGTCGCGGCGCCTATGACATCGCGAGTCCGCGCCAGGCGCCTCGCGACGTCATAGAGGCGCCGCAAGAAGAAGCTCCGAAATGGAGCTTCTTTTTTGCTCCGTGCGGGAGCCGCGCGGTTTGGCTACTGCGGCTCCTGCGCGGAGCAAATGGCGGCGGCGGGGGAGCACCGCAAAGCGGCGGTTTGTACCCCGCCTTAGTGTCATTTGCAAATTTAATAAGCATGCCCCCTATTCTTTCATCCAAGTCGTTGATAAAGATATTGAATAGCACTGGGCCCAGGAAAGAAGAACCCTATGGCATCCCACTGGTCACTTCTCTCCAGGATGAAGAGGAGCCATTGTTGAGCACCCTTTGGGTTCGGCTGGTCAACCAATTACAAATCCTAACAGTTGCATTATCTAACCCACATTTTACTAGCTTGTTTGCAAGAATACCATGGGGGACCTTGTCAAAGGCCTTACTGAAATCAAGATATGCTATATCTACAACGTTCCCTTTGCCTACCAAGCTGGTAATTTTATCAAAAAAGGAGATCAGATTAGTCTGCCATGGCTTGTTTTTGAGAAATGCATGTTGACTTTTTGTGATTATGGCATTATTATTATTATTATTATTATTATTATTTATCTGGCATTCCCTTCTAAATGTTCACAGACACTCTGTTTTATGAGCTGCTCTAGAATCTGGTATTGATGTCAGACTAACTGGATGGTAATTGTTTAGGTCCTCTTCCCCCCCCCCTTTGGCTATAGGTACCATCAGGACATCAAAGTGCATTGAGTCACCACTATAAACCTTATCTACAGTGTAATCTTATATACGTCTACCAACAAGTAAGAGACATTGGGCTCAATGAAGGTATACCCAAATGAGCTGGTATAACAGCAGCTGGTAATCTTTGATCCTCCAGATGTTCTTGGACTATAGCTCTCATCAACCGAGTTTGGCTATGCTGACTGGGGCTGGTGGTCGTTGCAATCAAAGAACTTCTGGAAAGCCATAGTTTGCCCTGAACATGAACATGGCAGCATCCTTTAAATATATCTCTTGTAACTATTTATTTGCTGCAGTCAAGAGAATCCTCACCCAGTTCTGTCTGGAACAGAAATACAAGGAAGAAAATGAAATCGATGGCACAGTGGGCCCTTGTTATCCACTGAGATTTGGTTCCAGGAAATCCCATTGATACAGAAATCCTTGTATGCTCAAGTCCCATTAAATACAATGACATAGTAAAATGATGTCTCTTATATAATATGACAAAATCAAGGTTTGCTATTTGGAATGTACACTTTTTTGAAATATTTTCAAGCCATAGATGCTTGAAACGGTAGATACAGAATCTGTGGATATGAACACCCGAGTATATTATAATACCAGCAAACCACAGGAGCATATACACTGTAGAAATAATACAGTTTGGCACTACTTTAAGTGGCATCCATCCTAAATTCCATCTTAAGGAATCCAGTAGCTCCAGTCTAAGGAATCCTGGTATTTGTAGTTTCACAAGGCCTTTTGCTTTCTCTGTCTCACAAAATTACAAATCCCAGGATTCTGCAGGATGGAGCCATGGCATTTAAAGTGGTGTCAAACTGCCTTATTTTTGCAGTGTCAATGCACCCCACCACATCTACTGTCGCCAGATCTGTACATGCTCAAATCTAAAAGGCAAAGGAATTTAACTAGGGTCAAAACCTGATGAAATTCATGGGATCTCCATAAGTCCACAGGCAACTAGAAGGCAAACGTACACAAATATTGCTGTTGGAGACCAAGCACATTTAAATTGTCACAGACAGGATCCCTTCCCTAGCACTAGGGTGCTGAAAGAGGGTGAGATGTTGGTTAGAGAAGGGAGGAACTGTGTAGACACCCCACTGTGCATGCATTATGAAAGCTCACAGTGTGGGAACAATATAGACCAAGTTCTCCTCCCACCCTCCAGCTGCTTCCTTTCCCTTTTTTGTCCTTTGCAGCTAGGCCTCTAACACAGGCTTTTGTTTCATGCTCCTAAGGCTCCTTCAGGGAGAAATTAAGTCAGATGGTCATGTGAGTAAGGCTTTGCAGAGAGCTAGCTGCTCGGTGATCTTTATTGGTTTAGGCAAGTCGTGTCAATAAATGTAGCCTGCAGTAGTAATAGCGAGTAGTGGATGTTATTAAAGCCTTCTTAAAACCAGGGCCACTTGAGAATATTGTGGGTGGCACTGCAATGTCTATCCATTTTTATTGTAATCCTTCGTAAAAGAAAACAGAGGACTAGGGGTCTGTGGGAGAAAAGGCACAAATTAAAGAGGCAGGTAGAAGTATTAAACCCCCTGCTGTGCCTGATTAAAAGTTAAGCCGTTGGGCAGATTTGTTGTCATAGTTATGTATGCACAAAGCCGTTGCCTATTTGTTCCCCAGTTTCTAATAGTTAGGCCTATGGCTTTGGTAAAACTTGGTTCCTTTATGTCATACCAAAGTATACATACATAATACACATATACCAATGTGACAAGTGTATAGCTATAGAGAACAAAATGTGAATATTGTGCTCCAAGTAAGAATTCTCCAATGAAATTTTACTTCATTTCCCAAATTTCTAGCAGTGCAGAAAGAGTAAGACAATGAAAACTGTTCACATCTAGAACTCTTGTATTTGTTGTGCTTGCATTTCCTTTATCACTGCGCCTGCCCCTTTTCTTTGCATGACCTTTCCTTGCATGGATTTCTAAATGCTCAGCTGAAGTTTTAAGTTACTGCAATGCTAGAAATTTGGGGAGAGGGCAGAATTCTTACTGGGAGACAAAATCCTCATTTTGTTCCTCCCGGTAGCTACACTCATGTGTAAATATGCATGTGTGTATGTGTGTATTTAGGAAACATTCTTCTGGGTCATCAAAACTTTCACAATGTTTTCTAGTCTTATAGTGCAGTAAATGGACTACAATGCCCCTGATAGATTGTCAGGGTCTCACATAGATTGTTAATGGAACATTGATGTTTATAAGGAGAGTTTTGTATTGAATCAGCATGGAAAATAAATTACCTTTCCCTTGAGATATTTCAAAGGGTTTCCATGCTTTGAATTAGATGACTGAATGAGGTGGGGTGGGTAGTAGAGAATACATTTCACAGTATTGAATGCATTAGCATATAATTTATCATTTCCCAACCCATTCATAAAATAGTTCCATCACAAATGATTTTCCAGCTTCTGTCTATATTTCTGCTGCTAACTAATAAACTACATGTTCTTGAAGTGAGAGAGATCATTGCTTCATCATAAGTGCAAGAATGGCAATCATGTAGGGCTCCATAAATGGTTAATGCTGTTGACAGTTGCAGTCCAACAACATCTGGAGGGCTGCAAGATCCCCAAAACCTACATTTCTACCTTTGCTTTGTACCTTTAAGAACAAAGCAACTCTGCATTTCATTTTAATAATAAAAAATTATATGTGAGCCATGCAAGTTCAGTACCTTTTACACAGTGGGGTTATTTGAAGAAATCAATACGAGAGCGATAAAGCAAAATCAATAGAACCTGACAGCAATCACAGGGTGAACACATCAAACATGACAATGCTTCAAATGTTCGCTTAGCTCAGCACAGAAGTCAACTATTGATAACTTCTCCCTTGACACAGAGCAAAACAGACCCCCAAATACATTGATGTCAGGCATGTCTATAGAACCAAGAAAAGAACATCTATTTTGAACTAAGGCACATATTTGCTTGCCAGTGTGACCATTTTATTCAAACTACAGAAAAGGAGATTCCACCTAAACAACTGGAAAAACTTCCAGATAGTAAGAGCTGTTCAGCAGTGAAATGTGCTGCCTCAGAATGGGGTCAAGTCTCTTTCTGTGGAGGTTTTCAAACAGAGGCTGGATGGTCATCTCTCAGGAGCACCTTGACTGTGTGTATTTTTGCATAACGGGGTTGGACTGGATGGCCCTTGTGGCCTCCTCTAACTCTACGATTTTATAAAATAAAATACCCTAAATTTGTGCATTGCTTGTACAATGGGAGCTCACCATCCATGGGCTGGCCATCCAATAGCGGCTCACGCATGCAGCCAGACTAACGGCCGCTTGCATGTCACACCACCATTAGGAACAATGGGACTTGAGGGGTTGTTGTTTTTTTTTATAGGGAAAGGGTCTGGAATGAATCCTCCATGGATATGAAGGTCCGACTGTACTTGAAATGGCATTTTTATGAATTTTTGTTCCAACAAAGATAACAAATAAGATTATTTAACAGATGTGATTTTGTTTAACCCCTTCTGGTGTCTTCCAATTCTATGATTTTATGGGCTTCTCCTTGATGCTGATGGACCATAGATCCCATCATTCCCAGCCAGGATGAACAAAATATCTGGAGGGCCACATGTTCCTCACCTGTGTATTGTGTATTCCTGCATGGCAGGAGGTTGGACTGGATGCCCCTTGTGGTCTCTTCCAACTCTATGATTCTGTTTTTCCAGAGCATCAGAAAAATGACTGGAGAAAGTAATTGTGTAATTGCAGTTGAAATGTAACATTTGCTATATCTCTTAGCACCTCAGGGGGGAAAAATTGGCTCCATTTTGTATTTAAAGTCCCCCCTCCCCACTTTGTTTCTGAGATGGTATTTCACAACATTATATCCATCACACTTGCCTGTTAGCACAAATTCTACTGTTTTGCCCAAGAAACACATTCAGAAATTCTTCTGTTCTATAAATCAGCCACTCCAAAATCAACTGCAAAACATTCAGCAAGAAGGAATGTCATCTATGCCATGCCTACTCTGTAACTACAGTGGTACCCCGGGTTACGAAATTAATTCGTTCCGCGGTTAATTTCGTAACCCGAAATACCTTCGTAAGCCGAATTCCCATAGGCGCTAATGGAAAAATAGCTCTCTGCTGCCCTCCGGTGGCGGAAAATAGCGCCGCGGTTTTTTCGTAACCCGAAGAAACCTTCGTAAGCCGAAGCAATAAATCCCTATGGGATTTTTTCGTATCCCGAAAAATTCGTAACCCGGCGCATTCGTATCCCGGGGTACCACTGTATTAAGAGAATGGTTTCAGGAAGGAATGTGAATTAAAATGTAGTCATGTCACAAGTGCTGTTGAAGGAAGCCAGGTACATTTCCTTAGAAAAGTATTCATCTCCCACCCTTAACAGTCCCAAACTGTATTGTGCTACAGTCTGAAACTGAAATAAATTCAATCATCATTGTTATGATTCGATGTACACAAGATGCTCAACACAATGAAGGTGCAAAACATTTTTATTGTGGCACAAATCATACATATTTTTAAGTGTACTGAGTTTTTTTTATTTGTAAGCCATTTTGGGGCCATTCACACTACTTTTTAAACCAGTTTTGAAATCGATTCTTCCACGTGAAGTTCATATTGGACCCAATTCTTTCACAATCCATGTTGAGGCTTGCACAAGGAAATGCCCCTTACTGCGGGTTATCGGGAATCGGGCTAAAATCCATCTTTTCTGAAAAGACCCGGGTTCCGCGAAATATGAACTTGCCTTCGATCATGATCGGGGCAAATTCAGGAAGGGATTAGGGTTGGAGGGCGGGCAGAGGTGATGAGAGCATTCCCTCCCCTCATCAGAGGGGAGGGGGAGGAGGAAAGAGCCGAAGGAAAAAGGGGAATCTGGATGCAAAGGGTGACAGGAGGCAAAAAGGGGGTGACTGGTGGGGTCAATTCAGGGCAGGTCAGGGGGTCACAGCAAGGGAAGCCTCTGCTATCTGGCAGAGACCTTTTTCCTTTGGATTTTATTATTTTTTAAAATTATTTTTGGCTGTCTATGCGCATATTCTTTCCTTTGAAATGACTGCTGCAATGCGAATGAATGTTACAATTTGAATGTAATGTTGCAACTTGGCAAATTGATACAGCTTTTGCTACTGTTTCTAAGGAATTCAGGGGAAGCCTATTTTTTTCCTTTGGAATGACTGCTGCAATGCGAATGGATGTTACAATTCGAATGTAATGCTTCTCTTTCCAATTAGGCAAATTGGCAAATTGATACAGCTTTTGCTACTGTCTCTAAGGAATTCAGGGGTAGCCTAGGGAAAGCAAAAAAAGCATCCTTTTCTGGCATTCCAAGGTGAGGAATTAATTTTGTTGTTGTTGTTGTTGTTGTTGTTGTTGTTGTTGTTGTTGTTGTTACCTGTGTATGAGGCATTCTGGGGTGCCAAGGGAGTGGGATACAGGCTACAGAGATGGCACTAGCTTTCATTTTGGGGTTGAAAATGGGGCCAAGGGCAGGTCATAACCTACAACACTGACCCAAATGCCCACAACACACACACACACACACACACACACACACACACACACACCAGAGGTTTTTAAATTTGACAAGTGGTGGAAAGCACACTTCTGATGCCCCTATCAGTGCTGGAAATATCACCTATGACCATCGAGGAACTAACGTTGATTGACAGCCAAGCACCTTCACCTTAAACCCGAATTGTCCAAGAGGGCATTCGTGTTAAAACGCCCCTGATTGGTAGACAGCACTTGCTTCTGGAGAGATTTGGGAGGAGCCCCCCCGAATTTGACCAGTTTGTTCCAGAGCAATGCCGCCAGTGTGAATGAGGCCTTTGTATCCCAATATTGGGGGGGAAAGTGGGATATAAATAAAATCATCATCATCATCATCATCATCATCATCAAAAACAAACTGACACTTGTTGGTAGTATAGGTACTCATCAGCCTGAGTCAATATTTACCAATAGTAGAAGCACCTTTGGCAGAAATTATGGCTGCAAGTCATCATCAACTAACATTCATTCTTTAAAAAGGAATGGAACAATCAGGGATCAATCTCCATAATGCCAGCCCAAAGGGGTAGCCTAATTGATGGAGATTAAAAGAACTTCATGCTCATCATGTCTCTCCGTTGGGGTCAATTACTAGTAGAGCTTGGCCAAGTAACTTTTTAGGGCTATAGCTCTCAGAAGGGGTTGGAATATGTAGATAAAAAATAAGCTTTTCTAAGCTCTTTCCATCAGAACGACCAAATCAATATCTGTGCTTAATCCCTTCCAAAAGCTGTCCTGAAATGAATTCAGATATGGTATATCCAAATGTATATATGTCTATGCTTATGTGTATGTGTGTGTGGATATCTATATTTATATCTAAACACACACATACACTCAGAACTGAGTGTCATATCTCTCTGCATACCTTACTGCAGCCCTGGTTGCATATTTTCCATTGCAGTCTTGTACATTTCTGAGTTCAGTGGGATTTATTCCCTGGTAAATGGGTATATGATTTCAGCCTAAATTAGACAAAGTATTCAAAGGGAACTTTCAGAACCTTTAAGACTAACTGACCAAAAGAAGTTGTAACATGAGCTTTCATAGACTTGGTCTATTTTGTCAGATGCAACTACCTACTTCCTCACAGACCAAGTCATATACACCATCTGATAAAGAGTAACTACTACATCTATGAATACTTATGCTACAACTTCTTTCACACAGATGGGTCCAAAATACTCTGCAGAAATAATCCAGTTTGAGACGGTGTTAACTGTATTGGCTCAATGCTAGGGAATTCTGGGAAATGTAGTTTTGTGAGACATTTAGCCTTCACTATCAGAGAGCTCTGGTACCACAATAAACAACAATTCCCAGGATTCCCTGGCACTGAGCCAGGGCAGTTAAAGCTTTCTTGAAGTGGATTATTTCTTTGGACCTTAGTTTTAAAGGGTGCTGCAAGATCCCTTTGCATACTGATATTCCAGACTAACATGGCATCTTCTAGGTAAACTGTGGAAAATGTAATCTTATAATGGAAAGTTCTAAAGCAATTGAAGATCCAGTTGAGGATCTACACATATTTTGATTATGAAAAGAGAAATCAAAAGCAAAGGAAAAAAGTATCGACCATTTGGAAAGGTATGAAGATAACCCAAATTTCATGTTAAGTCAACCACATGGTACTGCAAGCACATAGTGGCACAAAGACTGTACAACACAGACTTCAGGAAGAATAAAGAAGATGCACAGACAGTGAACTTTATCACTAACTGTTAACTTTATATGAGGGGAAACGTGCTTTACTATAGATACATATTACTTCTTCGTGTGAATTGTTAAAATCATAACGGGAAGAAGGATCTTTATCCCTTGTATAAATGACAAATGACACACTACTGTAAAAATCAGAGTGAAAACAATGCTTCAGTGAAAATTATTTATAGAAGTACATTTCTAACAATGCATTTTTGAGCCAAGCAACTCCGTGAATAGTTTGTCATAGCTGATACTGTACATGATTACTTATTTTATTTAAAGCTTTATATACTGCACTCCATCACATAGATTCCAGGGCTGTGAGCAACTATGAATAAATTATCTACACCATAAAACATTCAACTGTAGAGTAAAACCATAGCATTAACAATAATATGAAGTAACAGCTAAAAACATATAACAAGCTAAAGCATGCTTATCTAGTGGCTCAAGGAGCGGAAGGTTACAAGCAAATGTACTCTCCACAGGTTAAATATTAATTGCTTTGCATTTCCATTTCATGTTCTGGCATCTTAAATCCAAAAAGAATATATTCAATTAAATATTGGCTACAAAATATGGAGGATATGATAAGAAATTATTATTTTGATGAAAAGTCTACAGTATTTTGAATTCAAGCAAACATTTACAGAGCATTTCTGTATGTGTCTGTTCAGAAGAAAATCCCACTACTATCAACAAGGCTTGTAGTGTATGTGCCTTTACATCACCTGTCAACTTATAGAAATCCCACAAATTTCACAGGATTTTCTTAGGCAAGGAATATCAGAGGTGGTTTTGCCAATTCCAACCTCTGAAATATAGCCAGGTATTTGTTGGCAGTCTTTCATCCAAGTACTGACCTGGGCTGACCTTGCTTAGCTTCCAAAATCTGACAGGAACTGGTGCCTTTAGGGTATTTAGGTCAAGAAGGCTTACTTCAAAATGAATACTGTAGTGTTATAATCAGAATTTGGAGAGGGGGAAACAATTGAGATCTGGGAATAACTTTGAATCAAGGTTAAAACATAGTGCATAGGTGGTGGGGGGTGATTATGTGGTTCTCCAAATGTTGTTGGATTGCACCTTCAAGCATTCTTAGCCCAAGGCAGGTGATGAAGAAGGATGCTGGGACCTGCATTACAACATCTTAAAAGATTAAAGCACAATTTCCACCCATGACATAGAGGAATAACCTGGTAGCTCCTGGTTTCTAGAATTCTTATAAATTGACCCAATCCAGCAAAGCTCTTCTTACACTGTTAAACAACAATGCATAACCAAGGTACTTGCTACAGTTTACTGGTGTTTTAACAATTTGAATTGTCTGTGTTTGTTCATGTTCGATTTATGATGAGAGCCCTCCAAGAGCCCCAGTCAACTATTCTGTTCAGGTCTTCCAAACTCAGGGCTGTACCTTCCTTGATCAAATCAATCCATGTGTCACATCATCTCATATGTCTTTTAATTGTTATTATCTTAGAATGTACGCCTTGGGCAGGCTTTTATTTACTCCTAATTTTACCAACTTTGTACAGCGCTGTGTATAATTACAGCGCTATAGAAATAAAGTTTAATAATAATAATAATAATAATAATAAAGTACAACAGGCTCAGTTTACTCAGCTTCACTTCTAGTGAGATTTCAAGCTTGATGTTCTCTAAGACCCAATCATTTGTCCTTTTAGTACTACATTTCCAATGAGTTGACTCTTCT
Source organism: Sceloporus undulatus (assembly GCF_019175285.1). NCBI lineage: Eukaryota > Metazoa > Chordata > Lepidosauria > Squamata > Phrynosomatidae > Sceloporus > Sceloporus undulatus. The sequence continues at coordinate 30,913,075 of NC_056524.1, read as the reverse complement.
GGTGGAAGATCTCTCAGAGACAATGGAAATGCCACATACCAAATGCTAAAGCAGATAGTAATGCACAGAAAACAAAACGATAAACCACTCTTGAAGCCTTTTGCCTTGCAATACTACTATGTACACTATTACTTTTTCCATTTGAAACTATCTTAGTAGGCTATTGAAATAAAAGCAGGCAATACAAAATAGATGGAGACTACAGAAGAATAATATGAGCCCAGCCCCTTCTAAACACAAGCTCTGCCATTTACATCTAATGCTAAGACTGAGTCTACTGTCATTGTAACAAGTTGACAAATCTTATTTAGTGATAATATATACTTACATTCAAATAAAAGCAATGTTAATCCATCATTAGTTTATTTCCATGGAGTTCACACTGCTTAAACACATGTTGTCACAAAATGCTGCCTTACTCTGACATAGGAAAACATGCACTGGGTAGACTCAAGAAGTGGATTGTACCACTTGGTGCAGAAGATAGGAGATTGCATGTTGTGTTCATACCAGAAAAAGTCATTTTGTTGCATGTGCATGTAAACTAGGTCTGTGTTTATAGAAATGTCTAGAGTAATTGCCCTTCAGTGGGACCTAACCCTAAGCAAAGGTCTATAGATTCAAAAGTTGGAAGAAATCACAACTGCATGCTGTTTAATAATTACTTCTATGTTCAGTATACAGATTTTATCCGAAACTCCAAAATCCAAAAAAGTCCAAAAACTAAAACATTTTCCTGGACTTCAGAGATAGTGAAAACTTTGCTTTCTTATGGTTCAGTCTACACAAACTGTGTTTCATGCACAAAATTATTTAAAAATACTGTATGAAATTACCTTCAGGCTATGTCTATAGGGTGTATCTGAAACATAAATGATTGAGATGATGGACATATAAATCTGTGGCCATTTGACACAAGTAGACACACTTTTCTACACAGATTTCTTATTTATAGTGGAAAAAACAAAATGACTGTGAAAACAGAGTTAAAGGAAATTGACGGTCTTGAGTCTTCAAAAGGTCTTGAGATTTTCAATTTAGCTGATAAAATAATTGCAAGCTTTAAGTGTAAAATAGATATTTTTTGACAAAGAGATCCCATTGCTGGGAGACGAAAGAGTAATGTAATTGTCAAAAATGAAGATGAAATATAAATAGCAGGAAGAGAGCAAAACATTGAAAGGATGAATGTTTGTTAATCTTAAATGAAATTTTAGCTAGATTTTTTTAAAAAAAGAACTGTATATGTACAACTTCCTGGGGAAAATAAGATTCAAGAAGTATTAATATTATTCTACTTTCTTCTGTTTGGGGAACTGGATTTTATATCTTATGGAATGAGTTGAGTCTAGTCTTGGAATTAATATATTTGCTTAGAATTTGGAGGAGGAAAAATGCAGAAAAATATCTGCTTAGTAATCTTTTTATTATTTATTGTGATACATTCTTCCATGTTTGTACAGTGCAACATAACTGGTGAAAAAATTGTGTTTCTTTAAATTTAAATAGTTATTATTAATATTAATTACTCAGTATGTAAATTTATATTATTTGTTTTTAATGTGTAAGTCTCCAAGATGACTGGCAACAACCATGCATTAAATTTTAACACTGTCTAAAAAGAACAGTATCAAAATATAGAAAATGAGCAGATAAAAAACTAGAACAAATACAACCAGTAGCAAGTGAACTAAAATTATAAATCAAGCAGGAAGCTAATATCAATCCAGCAAAAAATACTTTACAAGCCAACATAGAAGGGCCCAATGGCATTCCCTAGGAAGAGCATTGCAGTGCTTGAGTGCAGCCACAAAGAAAGCCCTCTCACACATCATCTGAAAAGCAGTTCAATATCTTAGTAGGTTGCTAAAAATATTTTGGCAGAGTATTCAAACTTAAGTCATCACTTATGTAAGCAGAAATTATTTGCCAGTCTATGCTTAGAACCAGAGCTTAATGAGAGAGTCTGACCTAATAAGTACTTAGGACAGGGTATATCAACAATTGTTTCATCTTTTACACTACAGTTATAGCACTATGATTCCAATGTAATAACCAAGTTTCCATGATGTGGAATCCTGGGATTTGCAGAATAGAGAAGGGTATTTTGAATGCTCAGACAGAGAGCTCTAATGCCTCCTCAGACTATAAATCCCAGGATCCCAACAGCTTCAGCCATGGCAGTTAAAGTAGAATCATAGTGCTGCAAATGTTTGTGAGAGGCAGGGCGACCAGATGTCCTAACCACAAAGGAGGGAAAAGCACTGCAGAAAGGAGGGCATTCAAGAAAAATGTAGGGTGCTACCAAATAAAAGCTAAAAATATTCACAGAAATAGAAATTCATGCTTCTTAGTCATGTTCAAAATGGAGGACATTTTAAAATTCCTCCCAGACAGAAGGTTGAAATGTAGGACATGTCCTGGAAAAGGAAGATGACAGGTTATCCTGGTGAAAGGGCCCATGGACATCACTCTTTAAACAAAGCTTTCAATGAGAGCCATTTGTTTGGAAGTGCAGGATTTTACTGAATCCAATAGCAAAACTTCCACTGACTTTGATAGTGATCATACTCCAAATCTGTCTTGGGTTTGTGGTGAACACCTTGGCTTAATGATCCCCTGAAAGACAGCATTTCTTCCATGCTTTGTTATGTGATGAATGCAGTTACAGTCATTCTTACTTACACATAACCAATAGAGACAATTTGACAAGCATTGTTTTAATTTGTGGTGGTCTATGAAAAATCAATATTTAGTGGCAGTATGAATAATTAGAGTATGAGGGGACTGCCTTAAAAACAGCACCAGGGCTTTCTGTGTTACTGTGTTATTGACTATAGTGATTTTCCTTCCATTACCATTCAAGTTATCATTAAGCTGTATTGATGTGTATATTCAGTACTATGGACAGCACCATCTTCCCCTTCCAAGGAAGCACAGAACAAAGAGTGAAAACATTGGTGCTAACCTCTTTGCATAGCAGGGAGTTGCTTGCATGCTTTCTTATTGCTATATTTTCCAGATGCTCCTTCACGTTAACAGCATGGAGACTGAGCTGCCAAGGGTCTGAAATTATGGCTTGGAGAGGATTTTTGAAATTAGACCTTTGGCCATGAGTTGGCAACCCTGTTTTAAACTATTATTCCTGTTTAAATGGCCTACACAAAGAGAAAGCTTAATCATCACTTTTCAATAAAAGAGGGGCCCACTGATCCACTCCAAAAGCCAATAATCTCATGCTCCATCTCCCATTTACAAGAAATACTATTTAGATACCACCTGGAGACAAAGCTACGGAAAGCTACTCTTTTGGATTCTATCTCCAAGAATCCTCAGACAGCATGGTAATGCTGGCTGGGGATTCTGGGAGTTGTAGTCCAATAATGTAGCTTTCCACGCTTATTGCATAAGCGTTTTGTTTTAAGGTGCTACTGGATGTTTAACATGATGGTTGGTTTAGTCAATTTTTAGTAAGATCCTTGGGCCAAGAAAGAATCTAGCTGTCTTCTGTCCATTATAAAGTACCAAGTGCATGATGGCACTCCTTTTATAATTACTCAGTTTAATCACAACCGGGCCAACAAGAGTATAGCCCAAATAGGGCCACTGATAAAGAAGACTTGCTTGGGACAAAACTTGTTTGGGGAAGTACAAAAAAAACATTGTGGGGGAGACTAAGGATGCAACACTCACCGACCCACCCAACTATTAGACTCAGTGGCTACAGAATGCTAAGTGTATTTTGAGAGTAGAAGAAAAATGGGGACAGAATTGGTGATGGAACAGAATATGGTTGGAATCCTGTTGTTTCCACCTAACAGCATTTTGCTGCAAGTTCCATTTGTACATATTTATTTACATAGTGTTTATATCAGGGCAGGCAAGTGGTATCCTTCCAGATGTTGTTGGACTGCAACTGTCATCACTCTTAGCCAGCATAGCCAATGCTGAGGAATGCTGGGATTTTCAGACCAACTATATCTGGAAGACTACACTCTGCCCATATCTGGTGTTCTGTTCATCTTAATTACTATGTCTCACAACAACAACAGCAACAGCAACAACAACAAAATGGGGGCATATAGTTTATGTGTTTCTTTAGAAAGATATTTCATTACTGAATGAGTCATATTTATGGGTGCTTGAAGTGACACCATTGTTGTTCGACTATAGCCAAGATCATATATTGCCACAGAACTGGATAAATCACCACCAGTGGAGTTATGTTCTTCTCACATTATGTAATCCCTGTACAGAGCACTCTCCATTTTCACTGGGGTTAGGAGCACAGGACCTCCAGGAAAGTGGGGAAAAGGCCAAGAGAACACCTCTCTAGGAATCTCTATATCATCCAGTGTGACTTCATTGCAGAATCATGCTGGAGGACCTAGAGATTCCTAGAAAGGATACATCAATCAAATCCATGAATAACTAAATTTGCAAAATCAAAGCTGTAAAGGTGGAGGGCCAACTGTACTAGATATTGCTGTAGCAGAATGTATGTGGATCACTTTTCCATGTGCATGACTGACACCCCTTACACAACTGCAATGTGATACACATAGGTACATGTTCAGGACGAACCTTTTATGTGCACTCTGCAGTTGAGCCTTGGGCCCTTTATGGAATGAGCAGAGGCCCTTATGGATTGTGTACACCCCAACTTAAACATATCAGTATGTGTTCCACATGAAAATGTTCTCTTCCATCCCCAGCTGTATATGGCCATTGCTCAGTGTCAAATTGCAAAACTCCACATGCATAACACAACATAAACCTACATATGTCACTAACAGGATACTAGCCTATATATTATTAATACCAGAGTTGAAGAGTCCTCTAAAAATTCTTCCATAACTTTCTAATTCATATTTACATCTGTCTATCAAGGACAGTCATTTATATGTTCCAAATGAATGCATAATGAAAATAGATCCTAATTTTGACAAATAAATGAATGGAAATTAAAGCCTTTCAGCTGACCACCTGAATTCTTAATTACCATCGTCCTATCATTCATAGTTTCCTAACTGGGCCCTTGGGAAAACATGTCCCTGTGGTGTGACATGAAGGTCAGATTTTATGGCTCGTATCATTATTTACTGCAGAGGTTTAGCATCCAGAGCTCATTACATGGCATGTAGTTGTCATGCACTTTGAAAAGGCTATTGTGGAAAGATTTTTTTTAAAATAAAAAGGTGCTTCTCTTGTAATCTAGGCAAATCAGAGACAGCTCTAGGAGCCTGGAATGAAAATGAACAAATGAAGCCAAATGTTTTGCACAAAATTCTGTCTTATGGAGGGGCTACCATCTTGTTGAGAATTGACACTTGTCTCTAACGGATGCATTTGTGTCATACAAATGCCTTCCACTCTGTGAAAACAAAATGACCAGTCTTGTAGTCACTGTGTAAAATAAATAAATACACCATACTTCAAATATTATGCTAAACTCATAAGTATTCCATAAGTAGTAGCAGTAAAATTATTGTTACATTTATATTTCACATTAATGATCTCTGTGAATTTGTGGATTTATATGTTTGTAATCCGGGGTTTCACCTGTCTATTTAGGCAGATTGTTAGATACCCTGAGCAATTATGAGAAAAGGTGGGTTATAAATTACACTATAATATTAATATTCAGTGGTATAGCTATGAGGGAGGGGTAAAATGAGGGCATTGCCCCCAACAAAAATTCTGCCCCCCAACTGTCCCCAAATTTCTATCATTGCACTAACTTAAAATTAAGCACTCAGAAATATAGTTTTGACATCTGAAGAAAAGTGACAGGAAAGTCACCAAGAGAATATAAGCATATATATAAATACATTAGTTTTAGGTGTGAATCATGTACGTTGTCTTCAATGCTGAAGGCAAATTTCAGTGAGTGGGGGGGGGGGGAGAGAATACTGTCATTTACCCTCCTGTTATAGCTAACTCCTTGACAACGACAACAAAAGCAATGACAGATAATGATAGATAATGTCTAAAGTACTACTGCAATTAGACTCTATCAAGGATCACTTATGCCTGAAGAGATCAATTGTGTTTGCTTACAGAGAATTGGCCTTGATTAGGAAGACTCTTCAGAGATGCTTTATCTTAAGAGGTCTGATAATTCTGAATATCATTACAGTTTTGGAATCATCCTATTTATTTCCAAGGTGCAAGTATCAGTGCTCCTGGTTGTGCAATCCAAGACTTACACAAGATGGAAGTATCAGCAGGCTTGGGGTAGGAGAACCTCAAGGTTTACAGAAGTACAAAAGAAATGCCGGGGGGGGGGGGACTTCCCAAATGAATGAAAAGTCCAAAGTAGGCAGAGCATGTTCACTGAGAACAAAATGCAGAATGCCTGCTAAGGCAAGGAGTGAAAACTAGGTGAGAGGAGGAATAGAACACAATATTATGGAGGAAGCCACAACTTGGACCTAGAGTCTATCTGAAAGTCAGTACTTCTCCATATGAGCCTCCCTAAGTTTTAAGATCTCTGAAGGCTTGATCTCAGTTCCACAACTTTCACAAGTACATTTGGTGAGGATAGGAGGGAAAGTCTCCTCTGTGTCTGCTCTCATGCTGTGGAACTCCCTCTGACAGGAAGTGCAGCTGCTCCCTTCTCAGCTCTTTTTCTACTGACAGACAGACAACCACTTATTTAGACAGGCTTTTAGCCCTGTTGAATGTGGAGGGTGGTGAAGAGTGATGCTCTTTCTCCTCATTTGCTAAGTTTTAAATGTTTCAAAACAGTTTTTTTAATTTAGTGATTGTAATATGATTGCTTAATCGTTTTTTTTTAAATCTTATGATTGAATTTAGATTATTTTGTTCTATTTTGTATAAGCTGCCTTGGGTACGATATTAAGTGAAAAGTAGGATATAAAATAAATGCCTGGTGGCATTTATGTGGTGACCCCTTGTTGGAAGAAACAGTAAACAGAAGCATGTTTCACTGCCCCATTTTGTTGTGAAGGCCAACATGTACATGAACTGTGAGTTATGTGAACAGCCTTGGATCCAAAGAGCCACACAATGTGTTCTATGCATCCCAACAGAGCTTGGAAAATATACACTTTGGAATTACAAGTCTCAGAATGCCAAATCTAGCATGACCACTATCCATGCTGAGTAGAGGGTTCTGGAAGCTGTAATCCAAAAAAAGCTATTTCTTTTTTTATTTTGCAGCCAAATATTCTTTTTTATTACTGTCAGCACCATGTTGTATAGAAAAAGTGTTCTAAAATAAAGAAGAGTTTAAATACCTTTGTGACTGAGCCTGGCCTAGAGTATATTTGTGCCAGCAGTTATCTAGATCTTAGTTACTGCACACAATTTTAGTGAAACAACTTAAAATACTAGCAAGAGGGATACATGTGGTGCACACTACTCACACATTTGTGTGCATTTGTGACTACACACTATTACCTGCTTGTATTTTCTAGCATTCCTCATACATTAAAACAGATTACACTACAAGAGTCAATGCTTCCCAGCTGCAGAAAGGAAATGGCAATCTATCATTTTGTTGTCAAGCAGAATCTTGAAGAGATCAGTAATTTGTGTAAATGCCAGTGTTGCTCTCATCATTTCCTGGAAAGCTTTAGCATAGGATGAGCTGCTAAGAGTATAAGTGCTACTTCCTCAGAGGGGAAGGTTATGGGAGAAGTAAATTAAAAAAAAATCCATCAGCTATTTTGTCTTAATGCAAAAGACAAACCACAGTTGTCTTAAAATATCAAGTAAGTAAAATGAACTTTGCATATATGAGTCTGTCATCTGCTGATCCAAAAGCTGAAACATATAGAAATAGTGCACATCTAGAAGAGATTTACATACTTGCAGCTGTCTTAACTTATTTGCAGTTGATATATACACCACCCTCTCTACCCTCTCTTCTCATGGATGAGTCCATCCTCAAGAGAAGCAGTGGCACACTGGGCAGCCTGTCCATGGAGTTTCTGCAGGTAAGGCAGTGGCAGCAGCAGCTCTGTGCCCTGTGCTATTCAGTGTGAAGAAAGGGGATAGAGTGGTGCCCACCACGTGAACAGCTGGCTCAGCCTGATTTGGGCCTGATCCACCTTTTCACATGACACAGAACCCCATGCTTACAGCAGGGTTTCAGAGAAACAGTGGGGTTTTCCCCAACTTTCCCAGCTCTGGGATAAAGCTTTACCACCAGACATTGCTGTGCATCATGCACAGACAACACTGGTCCTGGAATGAGGACTGGGTTTGTCACTAATGCAGACAACCCCTAACTCTCATGGAAATATAAGGATTCAGGATACTTGACAAACTTTGATTCTACAATCCTTAAACTTAAAGCAGTTATAGCAAAGGTATGAGTTGCATATGTGTTCAGACACTGTTGAACTGCAACACCCACCATGCTCACCACTTTCAAACTTGGTGTCAACTTCCATACTATCCAATTGCCTCAGTTCCAAGTAGAACTCATGTGTTCTTATTTATAACTTTTGTGATCCTGATCACATTCTAATGACATATGCCCCAGTTTTCAACTGTGAAATGTTGCAGGGAATGTGTTTCATCTATTAACCATGGAGGGAGAACTATACAGGTAAAGCATGGTCTCAGATTAACTAGCTTCCATGCTGGGAACATAGGAAGTTACCTTGAATGAAGTCGAAGCAATCAGTTTCTTTAACCCATCATTCTCCACTCTGAGTGGCAGTGTCTCTCCCATGTTTCGAGCAGCATTGGAGATTATCAAATGGGGATGGGATGGGGATGGGATCGCTCTCCCTTCCTTATCCCATCCTTATCACAACTGCACAAAAGCATTTCATAGGTGTCTTGCTTATCCTGTCATTATCCTGTCAATGAAATGGAATTATATTAACACAAACTTATATTAACACAAAATGACAGGATAATTCCACTTCAGTGATGGGACAATGACAAGATAAGCATGACATTGTATGAAAATCTTTCGCACGATCACGGTCAACTGCAGTTCATTGAGGCAACACTGACAGGATAAGTACAATGTTGTATGAAAATCTTTTCACGATTGCGCCATAAGAATGGGAAAAGGATGGGACAAGGATATCCTTTCCCCTGTCTGATAATCACCATTCTCACAGCTGCAGGAGTTTATGGCATACCATGCAGCTGCAGACAAGTCTACATAGAGACCACCAAATGCAGCATCCAAACAAGAATCAAGGAACATGAGAGACAGTGCAGAATGGGTCAGCCAGAAAAATCAGCAGTAGCAGAACACATTACAAATCATCAAATGCCATTTGAAAACAGTGAAATTCTGGAATATGCCAACAATTATCAGGCCAGAATGCACAGGAAAGCCACTGAAATCCATAAACACCTGGACAACTTCAACAGGAAAGAAGAAACCCTGAAAGTAAAAAAAAGTCTGGCTACCAGTCCTGAAAAACACCAAAATCAAGACCTATCTTATGCAAATGAAAACCATCCAGGATGAGGGGGTTTTCCAGCAGACAATGGAAGGTTAATTAAATAGACACTCTGAGACCTTGCCATTCAGCAATAGACCAACACAGAGATTAACAAGTAAATCACTTCCTTTCAACCAAGGGTTACACAATATATATACCCCACTCATTCCCATGCCAGCATTCTCTGAAGATGCCAACCACAGATGCTAGCGAAATGTCAGGAATAAACTCTTCCAGAACACGGCCTCATAGCCCAAAACCCCCACAAAAAACTATATTATCTCCATTCTCTCTGTGTGCATGCAGTTTTAAGTCATCTATTGACTTATGTCAACCTCATGAATTTCAAAGGGTTTTCTTAGAGAAGGAATAGTCAGAGATGATTTGCCACTGCCTTCATTTGACATGTTTGTTTTTGTATGCCTTCAAGTCATTTCTGACTTACAATAACCCTAAGGTGAATCTATCATGGGGTTTTCTTGGCATGTTTCTTCAGAGAGGGGCTTTGCTATTGCCATCCTCTGAGGCTAAGGTAGTGTGACTTGCCCACAGTCACCCAGTGGGTCTCCATGGCCGAGCTGATATTCGAACACTGGTCTCCCAATGTCCTAGTCCAACGCCCAAACCACTATACTATGTTAACATGCTGACATGGACCTACCTGGAAATGCTGGGGATAGAAACTGAGACCTTGTATATATTCTTCACTATTCAACTAGACATCTTTCCTTCCTTGGCAATTAAAATGTAAGGATACTTACTGAATTAACTTGTGACCTCTTTGCTGCCCTTTGAGAAAACCCTATGAAATTCATGGGTCACCATAAATCAACAAGTGACTTGAAGACACACGCACACAGAGATGTTTGAAATCCTGAGGTGGCTGCCTTGCTCTGTCTCAAGATAGAAGCAATGCAAGAGTGTTCTCTTGTCTCTCACACTCACATGGCCGAGAATACAGCCAGAGTGCCAGCTCTTGGACTCAGGGAAGGATCAGCTGTTAATTCCCTGAAGCCAAATCAGGACACACACAGACCCCTTTTGTTCCTGTCTCTCCAGCTTCTTAGCAGTTTCCTCACTCCTCGGATCTCTTGACTCTTTCGACAGTCTCCATCTGTCAGTGTTTATGCAGTACTCAAAACTAAGCAAAAAGGGAAGCAAGTTCATGGGGAAGCCAAGCCGGATGGACTTGAAAAAGAAATCTGACAGGATTTTACCATCTCACTTTATAATACTGTAAATTGAAGCTTTCTGCTTGCTTTGCTCTTTCCCGAAGGGGCTGTAGATTTTCCCTAATGTATTTTCTTTCTTCAAACACTGACTTTCATCCCCCTTCTTTACCTAGAGTGGAAGAAAGGAATAACGTAGTGGTGTTTTTCATAGGCAGGATACAGCAATATCAAAAATTCACCATGTGTAGCATGCAAAAAAGTAAAAATCTTTCAAAACCTTTTTATATAGCCCTTATAGTGAAATCCTGTAATCACAGAAGGGGGTCAGGAAGGGTTAGAGGTGATGCTTCGTCTGGAGAAAGATGTTCTACTGGTAATGCTTCAGCTGGCAGTGAAAAGAAAATCACTCTTTGCTATTGTGCATAGGAGGCTATTATGTAGTAGTTATTATGCAGAATATTTGAAAGATTTAAATTACAGCTGACAATCAGGGGTAGGAGATGAAGGTGTAACCCCTATGCCCCTGTGAATTATTGGTTTGGCCCAGTCAATGGGGAAACTCTAAATAGTGACTAGTTTAAGAGACAGATAGCTAGAAAGGAAAGACGTTGCAGTTGCCAAGGATGAGGATTAGGCCTTTTCCACCTTGAATAAGGTAGAAGGATTTCCATTGCTGTATTAAGAAGGAGACAAAAGAGTACATTCCTTATAGTGGGGTTTCTCTTCTGTATTTCCCTCTGTCATGTATCTTTTTACTTAAAGCTTTAAGATTTTGCCTCTAAATCGGCAATACTACTGAGCAGCACAGGCGGAAGAGCCCTGCAATCAAATCCTGCACTGACAACTCATTGGAAGCATGGACTTTTGAGGGCAGTGCTTATATGTCAAATTGCAAATATAATTTCTTGTGTTGTTGTATTGTTCATTCATGTGTGTGCGCGCGTGCATGTTGAGTCTCCCTTGTCAGAAATGTTTGGAAGCAGATGTATTTTGGATTTCAGCATTTTTTGAATTTGGAATACTTGCAGACACATAATGAGATATCTTGGAGATGGGACCTAAGTCTAAACGTATATCCTGAAGATAATTTTAGAACAATATTTTTAATAATTTTGTGCATGTTTTGTGTTAGTATCTCAGCTATGGATTTTTAAATATTTTGGAACATTGGATAAGGGAGACTCAACCTTTGTGTGAGAGAGCATCAGTGTGTATGTATGTCTGCCTGTGTACACACACACACACACACACAGACAGATTTAGTGTCCCTTATTGGAACCATGTTGGGTCAGAACAAGAACCTGTGTGGTCCAACCTTCTGATCAGACCATTAATTTGACACGTTAAACTATAGCCAAGAGGCCTCTGGGAAACACACAAGCAGGACATGAATGTATCTCTATCTTCCATTTTATCTACATAAGCAACTTATTTATTTATTTAACCCTTGTGCAGTATATCTTCTAAATTATTTTATACTGTTTGATGTGGTTTCAGGTTTATACAAACTCACTAGGGTTGGACTTTTAATGCCTTGTGGTACTGTTTTTAAGGTTTGTATATAGTCTTTTAATGATTTTTAATGTCTAATGTTTTAACTTTATATTTTTTAACTGCTTTTCAAATAACTCCTGTATTTATACTCCTGTTAACCACTTTGTATAGTGTATAACTTGTATTGTTTTTTTTTTAATATGTTGTTAGCTGCCTTGAGGCCCATAGGTCACACTATGGCCACTCCTGTTTAAAGGAACTATTTTGGGTTCAGATTATTTTAGTTCAGACTAAAATCCAGAGTGGATTCACTTTTCCACTGTCATCAGAGCCACCAAGTGCCACCGACTGCAGCTGAAAAGTGGCTTATGAATGTATTTGTTATCAACTTGTCTAAAAAGAAAGAGGGCTTTTCAAAAGCATTTATCATAGACTCTTAATCATTTTGGCAAAACTTTCCACAGAGGATGATTACCTTCATCTTTGGAAGTATCATTTAGCATACATGCTTAATGCAAAGATTTGCTTAATACTGTAAAAACAAGGCGTCACTTAGAGTCAATGAAAAGGATTTAGCTCAGAGGGCTGCTGATGGTGATGGATGTTGGTACACCTGGCCTTTTCTAATAGCATTCCTTAGTTTGTCCTTCATTGTTGCATTAGAAAAAAATAAAACTGGAGAGTCTTTGAATTCTAGCAGGGTATGATAGATCTCACAGAGGCCCTGCAGATGGCCTGCAAGCTGCTCATGAAAGACATGGTTAAGAAAGAGCAAGCCACGGAAAATGCTCCAAGACCACAAACAAAAACACAGAATTTGGGAACGTTCAGTTTCTTCTCTATAATTCTCAGCCTGTCCCAGCCAACTGGCCATGTTGACTGGGGGATACTGGGAGTTACAGGAAAATATCATTTTTAATTAATTTTGGAAAAGAATAGTTAATTGTGGTGGCACATCAGAAGGAAGGGGGGAAAATAGGATGATAGCTTTATTAAGGTCTGGAAACCATGTAAACTTAGGGAGCTGGGTATCTTTAGCCTGATGAAGAGTCAGTTAAGAGGTGATATGATAGCCCGATTTAAATATTTGAAAGTGTCTCATATTGAGAGTAGAAGATGAGGTGAGCTTGATTTCTGCTGCTCCAGAAATTAGAACATGAACCAATGGATTCAAATTACAAGAAAAGAGATTCCACCTAAATGTTAGGAAGAAGTGGCTGACAGTGGAATAGACTGTCTCAGACAATGGTGGACTATCCTTTAGAGGGCTTTAATCAGAGTTTGGATGGGAACCATTCAGTGGTATTTTAGTTGCGTATTTCTGCATGGCAGAGTGCTGGACAATATGGCAGCTGTGGCCTCTTCCAGCTTTATGATTCTAAGTGCCTCTCCAAAGGCTTACTTGCTAGCATTAATAGCTTTAAGCTAAAATAGGCTGCTATTTTGCTTCCTAACACTTTTTTTGAATTTCCCATTCAGCCGATGTTTTCCCAAGGCCATGGGGGAGGGGGACTATAGATGAGATTTGGCTACAAAAGGGGAAGAGTTCGAGATGAGACACTGTCCCCATTATCCTTCCCCACACCAAGTATCTCCATGTTTCCCACAACCATTTTTTTTTAAATGTTTCCACAGACAGCTCAAATTCACTCTGCGTGAGATGTTTTCATTGTATTGTGATACTATAGCAAAACCATATTTTTAACAACAATAAAATATATGCAAAGATTATCTGCCTAAATCTTTCTTTACAAAGAAGCCTGTGTGCATGGTCCTCTCTCTTGTATATGTAGAAATTTAGTTTTAAAAGTCAGCTTTTAAATGAAGCACTATTGAGTTTTGCCCTCTGGTGGACACAGGGAGAAATGCAGTTTGCTGTTAACTGACTTATGGCCAACTTTGACTTATCAAGTCAACTTTGACTTATTGCAGCCCCATGAATGCAAGACCTCCAAAGCCTCCTGCTATCCACAAAATGAGGGCAAAGAGCTTTTTTCATTGGCTTGTCTGAGATGATGTTTTGTTGTTAACTGCTGTGAAGCCAGCTTTGACTTATACTGACCCTATGAATGAGAGAATTCCAAGTCAACTTATCATCAACGACCCAGCTTACGTCTGGCAGACTCAGGACCATGGCTTCCTTTATTGACCCTATCCATTTGAATGTGGTCTCCTTCTTTTCCAACTGCCTTCTACCTTACCAAGCATTATTGTCTTTCCTAGTGAGTCGCTGGCACGTTACAGACCGCCGGATTGCAGCGGTCTGCTGCCGCCGCCGCTTGCACCATCCAGGAGCCACAGCCTTTAAACAGCATGGTTCCCGGACGCTGCCAAGAAGAAGCGCGGAAATCAAGTTCCTTCTCAGGCCCCAGAAGAGGCGCCACAAAGCGCAAGGGGCGCATTTGCAGCGTTATTTCCAGGGTGACACGTGTGGACGCAACGCGTCCAGCACGTAAAGATGGCGGCACCCGTGTGTATAGGGCGCCGCTATCTTTACGACCCATCATGTGCTAGGGGTGAGGCCGGTATGGACGCTAGGTCCTCGGCCAACCCCTAGCACGTGACGGGGGCATATTAAAGGCCCGTTTATAACGCGCCACACTTTCTCATGATACATCCAAACTACAACAGTCTCAGTTTAGTCAAGTTGACTTCCAGGGAGAGCTTAGCCTTGATATGCTCTACAATACATTTATTTGTCTTTTTAGCGGTCCACAGCATTGATAGGACTCTTCTGCAGGACCACATTTCAAATGGGCTTAATTTCTTCTTCCTGTCAACTTTCTTCACTGCCCAGCCTTCAAAAACATACATAGAAATGGAAAACACAATGGCACGGACAATCCTAACTTTAGTATTCAATTATATATCTTTACACTTCAAGATCTTGCCTAATTCCTTCATAGTTGCCTTTCTAAGTCCTAGTCTTCTGATTTCTTGCCTGAAGTCTCCATCCTGAATAATGACTGAGCCAAGGTAGGGAAAATCTAGAACTATTTCAGTGTCTTCATTGTCTACTTTAGAGTATGTAAATCACCTGTGGTCATTATTATTGTTTTCTTAATGTTCAGCTATACCTGCATTTGCACTTTCTTCCTTGATTTCTTCAGTGATAGTTCCAAATCTTTTCTATTTTCTGCTAGTAGTATGGTGTAATCTGCACCTAATGGGCTTCAAAGGAAATGCAAATCACACTTGGATGGAACAGTTTTGAACTTCTGATTCAGAGCACTACGATGGAAATATGGGGAGGGGGTTGGTTTTGTTGATACTGTCACTCTGACACAGTGTGAAAATGAGATCTTGTCTTCCCTCCCACCCTACCCATTGCCAGTCATCTATTTGGGGAGTGTGATGTTCTGCTTAAGGCTTATGCATGTGAAATCTAATGTGATAAGTTAAGAAAAGCAGTTCTTCCTACACGTTGGAAATTAAAGGTGCAATTTTTACCTAAACAGAAAATGTGCGTCATAGATTGAGGAGCACTGAAGAGACATAACATAAAGTCCCACCAGGTGAAATTATGCCAAATCTCCTTCCTCTTCTCCCTGAAAACCCATCTTTTTCATGCTGCTACCCCCTACTCTGTCATAGCCATGTAGTGGCCAGTGGAGTGTGGGAGAAGGTAGAGAAGCATTTGACTATGTATCTATATCTATCTGGCTGTATGATGTGTCCAAAGGACCTTCAAGAGGTCCAGAATGACCTCTTCTAGTGCATCTGATTATACTGCTGTGGTCTCTGAAGGAGAGGAAAGCCATTGTTGGCAGTCCCAGCAGCTGACAAGGTGTCCCCCCTTCATTCGAACTGCCACTGCTGTGGACTCTGAGGGAGAGAAGAGTATAAAACACCCCAGCAGAGAGAATAGGAGGATCACAGTGACTATCTGGGGCCAGGGGGAAGAAGAATCTGCGGGTTCTACTGCTACTTGGACCTCTGCCTTCCAAGTGCCTTCTAAGAAGCAGAGCCCTGCCTCCAATCCATCTGGTGCCATCCAGCCGTGGAGGGACAGATGCAGGCCCAGCTCCATTGGGCCTGGCCTGAACTAAGAAGAAGAGCCCTCCCTCCAGTCCATCTGCCTTGATCCAGGCCTCAGAGGGAGAGAAGAACTGCTGGACCTGTTAGAGAAAAAGATCTTTGGGATGGTTGATGTCTCGTGCTGCCGGTGGTTTGAATGGTACCAACTGGAACAGATGCAGTTTTCTCAGCTACTCAGGATCAAAGTAACTTCCACACAGATTTTCACTCAAATGAGGGTTTATTGACTTTGTTGCTATTTACACTTTACAGCAGGCTACTATACATCTATTCTCTTTGAGTCCATGCTAGAAGCTTGAATGTGACATCAGTCTTTGTTCTCTCAAAAGATCAACCTTCCCACCAAGTGGACACACCTCTTTCCCATGAAGTCACCATACTACACAAGACTATAACTAATACATTTGTTTATATTATGTCTCAGCACATGTCCTTGAAGACTTGTTCTTCCAGGCCTAGACTTTATGGCCTGCAACAGGAACCATTTTAAACCTTAGTTAACCATTGACACATCTGAACATTTTCAATACAATTTAGAAATATATTTTAACAGGACCTGATCCCCTTCCCCACCACCATTCCCTTCTCCTTATGTGTCCTGTCTTTTTAGATTGCTAGTCTGAGGGCAGGGAACCATCTAATTAATAATAATAATAATGGTAAGCTGCTCTGAGAGCCTTTAGGGCTGAAGGGTGGGGTATAAAATACCATAAAATACTTCTCAGTCATCCCCCACTTTCCACCAACCACTACGTGGCCATGCCAGGGTGGGGGGCAGCATGGGAAAGATTTCAGAGCGATTTGGCAAATACATGAGGGATATAGAGAATTCTGATCTCTACACAATAAAAAAGGAAATGGAGGAGAGAGGAAAGGAAAGGAAGGCATACTCAGGAATAAGTTGCATGTGTATATCATTAACAGGATACCAGCATGGATTTTTTATACCAGGTGATTCAAAAATTATGGTGGAAAAGTAAAGCTGTTCCTATTTGCACCATTCTTTTTGAAGCATTCGGTATGTTTCTCCTACTGAAACATGCATGATGATTCAAAAAATATGTTTCTCCTACTGAAACATTCATGTCCAAGCAGGCCATAAGAAGATATGATACCATACTCCCTTGTAAGGACACAGTTGGGAGGAATGCCGCATGATTGCCTAGACAATAGTGAATATCATTTATCCATGCTATCTAGGGCCTACACATTGCTGGGAACTTCAGAACCCAATTGCTCACCACCCAGAACTGCCATGGGCCATGCTGAACATGGTTAGGGATAGAAATTCACTTCCAGTTTCAGGAATCGCTCCCACTGCAACTTCTTATTTTCCAGACTTTTTTTAAAGCCACGGACTGGATTCCTGTTGGTTACTCTCAAAGTAAACCCATTAAATCAGTTATTGAAAATTTGATCCACACATAAATAAACCTAAGGGATTCAATGGGTCTGTTCTTGACAGGACTAACCACAGTATTTAGGCCACAGTGCAAGATAGGGATGAAGATGTTGCTGAATACAATTTCATTTTGAGCAGGTGTGGCTGGTGAATCTATTGTGTACGGATGGTGAATCTATTCTTGGTTTTACCCCCACTCCTCCTGCAGTTGCTCTGGGCTATACAGCAGCCATCCAGGTACTGGATCTTCTTGCTAAGTATTCCCATACAACCCAGAGCTGCTGCAAGAGTGACAGCCGCAAAACTAAGGGGCCATTCAGACTACCTTTTACCCTGGTTCAGAAACCAGATTAACCACAGGAAGTTCATATTGGCCCTGACCCTTCCACGAGCGAAATCGAGGCTTTCACAGCCGTTCAAGGACAAATGCCCCTTGGCACGGGCCATTTGAAAGCAGAGTAAAAACTGTATCTTTTGAGAAAAATCGGGTCCGGCAAATATGAACTTTGCCCTGGTCATGATTGGGTCAAGTTCAGGGGAGGGATTTAGGTCAGAGGGAGAGCAGAGGGTGGAACATGCCTCCCCTTCATTGGGGTGATGGAGGAGGAGGAGGAAGGAAGGAGCCGGAGAAAGGTTGCCAAGGACAGAATTGGGGCTGAGGAGGAGGAGGAGGAGGAAGGGTCAAGTTCAGGAGAAGGATGGTCAGAGGGAGGGTTTTATTATTATTTTTGTGTATGATGCAAATTGAAGATTCTTCCATTTCTTTTTCCTGTTTGTCTGATGAAGAAGCCAGTGTGACTTTGAAAGCTTGCAACATGTAATTGTGCATTTTGGTTGCCCCAATAAAGATATCATTGTTTGGATGTTATTAGGTTTGCTATATGGCCAACACAGCTACCCTAGATATTCTTAAGATTTTATTATTCTAAATTGCCTTAGAGTTCTCTTCTGGATCAGATGAAGCCCCTTTAAAATTCAGGATTCACTTCCCAAAAGCATCTAGCCAATTTTCTACTCATGCTTACCTCCTGACACACCAAGAAATGCAGCCTCTGAACAGAGGTTTTTAGGTCAGCCCCAGGCATTGTACTTGAAATCCAGAGAAAATATCACATAACCTCATGATATTTTGGCTTAACAGCTACCCTGTTAACGATCTGTAGAAGCCAACTGCATTTCTCAGGGGAAAATGAAGATATAACTCTTCATTGACCCCTTGTTTCTTTTTACTGGAGATTGCCGCCTCTAGTTCTTGAACCTTTCACTAGTTTGAGCAGCTCTATTAAATCTTCTTCATTGAATGCTTTTTAAATGCAGCTCCTGGGATTACTGACTTTCAGGCATGATCTTACCACAATGAGATAAATCACCAACACATTAGCCTCTCTCTATTAAATGCACATTGCCCTGAAGCATTTTGCTCATGACAGAAGATATACATCAGAAGCCTGATGCATTCCTAAAGCAACCATTTACCCCATTGCTGTCAGATGGGGACACCAAACTCATCCCCAAGCCACAGCTCTTGTCTGGAGCTTGGGTTTTCCTCCTCCTCAAATGATCCAGAGGATGTTTCAGAGTTAAAACCCCAAACAGAATTTTAGGCTTTGTCTAAATGTGTAGTGATCAGGCCAGTGGGCTTTTTCACCACCATTAAAAACTGATCAATACTTGGGAGTCCTTCTCCCAGGTAAGATGATTACTCTAAAATATATCAGGCCTGAATGAGACTGTGAGGCAAGGAAATGAGCCAATGCTTATCTCTAGATTAGATTCTGCTGAAAAATTCAAATTCTGGGAAAGAAGCATCTCATTCTCTTGATTCAAGGGCACTACTGACAGCTGTGATGCACAAGAAACAAGAATACCTCCTAGCAAGTGAAAGAATGATGCTATTTCCTGGGCCAATTTAATATAATGAAGAGTGGCAACACTCTTGGTTATGCCCTGGTGCATTGCAGGCTAGCTTTTTTCCTAATTCAGCCCATAGGAAGAAGTCAGTAGATGGAGAGGCAGACAGACAGATAGGCAAACAGATAGAATCTAAGAGTTTAGTGTGTGGAATTATTTTATTTTATTAATTTAAAAAAATCACATTCAGCCCACTATCCAGAGATCTGAGGGCAGCATCCTGTAAAACCATTCTGATAAATTTAAACCAGTGTGTATAATAACAATGATTTTAAATGGCTAAAATATATATTAAACAATTTGAAAAGTTGAAAAGGCAGTTTAGAAGGGTTTAAAAAGCTTTAAACAATTTAAAATAATTTAACATTTACGTAAAATAATGTTAAAATAATGTGGTCCCGACCCTAACAATTTTTTGTTTCTATAGCCTAAGAACATTAATATTTATGTATTACTTGGTTGACATTAAATATCACTCTCCATATTTCCTGTCTGATTTAAAGGCAAACATATGAAACTTTCCAACATGGAGCTGCATTTACACTACACAGGTATAGCAGTTTGATACCACTTTTAAGGTCATGGTGCCATTCTAGGGGATCCTGGGATTTGTAATTGGAAAACTCTATTGTTGTAGTTCTGAGGAATGGGCTAGAACTTCTCAAACAACAAACTCAAAGTTCCCTAGGAGGGAACCATGTTACCGTATATACTCATGTACAAGTCGAGGTCAACTTTTGGGGCCAAAAATATGGATTTTCATATGACCCGTGGATAGGTCGAGGGTGTGCTCACCTCAGCGTCTCCCTGACTGGGCTTTCCTCGCAAAAGAAGCCCAGCAAGGGAGAGGCTTTTGGGCGATCGTGCGCCCTCCTCGGCGTCTCCTCAGTCAGGCCCCTTCGCTGAGGAAAGGGCCTCGCGGAAGAGAGGCTTTGGGGAAGGCCATTGCCCTCCCCAGCATTCCTTCGGCAGGGCTCCTTCCCAAGGGAAGGGGCCTCGCCGGAGGGAGGCTTCTGGGGAAGGCGATCGCCCTCCCCAGCATCCCTTCGGCGGGGCTCCTTCCCAAGGGAAGGGGCCTCGCCGAAGAGAGGCTTTGGGGAAGGCAATCGCCCTCCCCAGCGTCTCCTCAGCCAGGCCCCTTCTCTGGGGAAAGCCTGGCGGAGGAGAGGCTGCAGGGCGCGCAATTGTCTCCCTCGCTTGGCTTTTCCCATCGGAGGGAGTTGAGGCTAGCGGGGGCTGTGGGGCAATCGGGCACCCTTGCCAGCGTCTCCCCAGATGGGATATCTCTTGCAGAGGTAGCCTGGCTGGGGAGAGGCTTGGTTAAAGTACCACATTGCCCCCATAGATAAGCCGACCCGCGATTTTGGACGCCATTTTAGGGCAAAAATTTCTCAACTTACAGTCGAGTATATACGGTAGTTAAAGTAATATCAAATGGTTGTACTTGTGTAGTATACACTTCCAGTTCAAGTGTTGGTGAGTGAGACTCTTCAGGAGTTTTTGGACTGCAGTTCTTATCATCCTTCTTTGTTGGCTATGTTGTCTGGTGCAGATGGGGCTTCAAGTCCAAAACTTGTGCAAGCTCACAGTTGCCCATTCTTAGACCAGGATACCTGAAGGACCGCCTCCCCCCATACATTCCGCCTCGCACTCTCAGAACGTCTGGGCAGCAGCTACTGAAGGTGCCTGGGGCTAGGTTGGCCTCCACCACTCGGAGGTCGTTCTCCATAGCTGCCCCAGCCCTTTGGAATGCGCTGCCCACAGAGCTCCGCTCGTCCACCACCCTGGCCCAATTTAGGAAGGACCTCAAAACCTTCCTATTCCAACAGGCATTCCCCGAGTAAATATCCTGTGGGCCTCCCTCCTCTCTTTCGTGGCCAAGAGGTTGGGCTTTGGGGCTTTACTGTTGGGTTGTTTTAAATATGTTTTTATTGGAATTGTTTGTATTTTAATTATGTTGTGAGCCGCCCTGATCGGAGGAAGGGCGGCATATAAATAAAAATTTTATTTATTTATTATTAGAAATTCTCAGTTGTTAGCTGTTCACATTTCAGATTGCAGCTTCATGAAGCACTTACTGTCGGCCATGTTGCTTGGGCTTCTAGGACCTGAAGTCTAAACTATCTGAGTGATCTCGTCCTCTTTTGTCTGTTTTTTAGGTGGCTAACAGAACTTCTGCCTGTGCTTTGTTCACTGTCTCTTCACAGATGCATATGTTTCATCTTATTTCAATAAATCAACACACAGAGTGCAAAATGGTAAACTGTAATCAGAATTCCTATTGGCATCCTTTCCTAAGAAAATACGATTTGGTGGATCATGCCCTTATCCTCATTCACTCATGTAATACAGCTACGTAAATCTCTTCTTAAAAAGAGGAAGATCTTATAATCAATGTTTAAAGGCAAGATTGGTTTATAGCTCTTGAAATCTATCAAATCTCTGTCTCCTTTGAGAATCAAAGTAATAGAACCATTTCCCCATGAGTTAGGTCTTCTTCCTTCTAGGACTGGATTTGTCAGCTGTTGAAGTGGAATAATCAGTTGATCTTCTAGATTTTTATAATATAAACCAGTAGTTCCAGCTTTCCCTGTTTTACATTTTCTTATCACTTCCATAATTTCAGCTACTGTTATCAGTTGATTCAGTTTCCTATTTTGCTCTCCACTGATTTTTGCTTATTCAAGAATGCTCTTATTTTCTCCTTTGATATTTGATGTTCCTTATAAAACACTGCGAAGTATTTGTAAAATATCTTTTTAAAAAATCTTCCTCTGATCTGTGTAGGTTTCTTTACTAATTCTCAATATAAACGCACCGCATAAAATCCACGTTTGTTAATTATTTCAGTCAAGTAACTGTCCAGAGACTTAGGTTCCCTCCACACACTCCTACCTGGTTTTGTGTGGTCTGGGTGTATGAATTACATTTTCAGTGCCTTGCAGAAGTATTCATCTTCTCTTTTTTCAAGTCCTAGTCCAACACTCTTTCTATTTATATCACACTGGCTCTCAGGGAAAATCACTAGATGTTTGAGTAGGTATAAATAAGTTTGCACTGCTGGGTGCCAGGAATATGTGATCTGGATTTTGAAAAGACCAGAAGTAAAATATGCCCTAAATCCTATTAATACTCCTAACTAGAGAAGACCTATTGAATCAATGGGATACCTATGAATTGACTAGCCATTCAACCATTGATTGAATAGGTTTATTCTAATCAGAACAAATCAGTCAAACTAACCAGGATTCCACCCAACATGTGCATAAGCTTTCCAGTTTAGATCTAGCTAAACAGCAGCAGATAAAGATCTATCTGGAGCAAATGGAAAAAAAGGTAGATAAAACTGGGTTGGATAGGCCATGGATAGGACTCCTGTGACACTTCATGTCCAGAACATCTAGAGGGGTGCATAATTCCCACCCTTTGTATAGAAGCCAATGCCCTGACTCAATATGGGGGATCCAATCCCAACTCAGGCTCTGAAATGAAGGACTGGAGGCAGGACACTTAGACAGACTGCATATTTGAAAATACAGTGGGGTAGAATACAAACCCCGATAAGAAAACCTATATAGAGAACCAAAATGACAGCTAGTAGCCTCAAATTCTCAATCGCTTTTAACTGCAGTGAATTGATTGGGCCAAGATAAAATAAAGTCCTGGGGGAGCCACAAAAGCAGAAAAAAGGTGAAAAAGCTCAGCAATAAGCCCCAGTTTGCTGGGGAGCAAACTGTGCTCAACATCTTTACTCCTATACAAGCCAAACACTCATAAATATCCAGAAGGGTAAACAATATTCCTTTCGCGAAACTTTTGCTCACTAATACCCTAAGAAAGACTAATAAACAAACTGAATGAGAAATACACCCTGAGACAATGGGTTGTGGCTCCGGGGGCAACGTGTGGCCCTCAGCCTGTTTTGTGGCCCCCAGGACCCACAGGGATAAAAAATGTTGCCCCCAAATGCACTCTGTGGGTCCTGGAGACATTTCCATCACATTTCTCTTCACCCTGGGGCCATTTTAGGGCCAGTAGAGGCCTTAAAAATGACAACGACAACGACAACAACAGCAACAACACATCTATAAAGGACATCTTTGGGGCCTCAAATTTTCCCCCTCCAAATATATTGAAAATACCCCCATACTGCCAGAGAGAATATTAAGGAAGTTTTAAAATTATTATTATTTTGTGGTGTGGGTGCATGTGTGTTGTGGCTTTTCAAGGCTTCCTGGAGGTTAAGGTAGGCACAGTTGCCCACCCCAGATGTAAGGTGTTCTTTGAACTATGCAGAAACTAGTTGAAACTAGTTGAAAGAAGATTCTTAATATGCACTGCTATATAATGTCTATCAAAAGAATACAGCCAGACTCTGTAATGTCTATGTTTATATAAGCTGTGTGTGACTAAGCCTGTTAAACTTGTTCAGCAAAAATTACTTCTCAATAATAAAGCTCCAACATATTTTCCTGATAATCCAAAACTTAAAACTATAGTGAAGGGGAACACTGCCACTGATCTACTGCATAACAATGATGTTTGCAACAGAAATAAACATTAATTATAAACAGAATTTGCAACAGAAATAAATATTAATTATAAAGATGCAACCTATTTTCACGATAATTCAAAACTTAAAACTATAGTTTTAAGCCATTGATTCATCTACTGCAAAACAATGCTGTTTGCAACCTTGGAAACTCAGTTGACAAAACAGTAAGCTGCAGGTAATCGGACTCAACACAAATTGGCAAGTGTAAGGCAAAGAACCTTCAGTCTTCTACAACATAATAGGTGGAAGAATACAGCCGACATACTAGCCAAAGTCTAAGACTCTATGGGTTGCTCACCTATTTTCTTGATCCATCTTTCTTGATGCATTTCCACCTGTTAAAGACATTTTAGACCCCTGAGACATCCGACCCATCTTCTGAAAGGTCTTGTCACTCTGTCTATATTAAACGTGTTTATCTTTAAAAGTTTTGATTATTGAAAATAACTGCCTGGAAACTTTTTGAAAGCAAAGAGCAGGTAGTGATCGTCTCATAAATGACATAGAGGAATGAAACCACATTTAGAACCAACTATACCCCCATGAGAATGGGCGAGGGGCAGGAAAGACATGCATATGTACAAAGCATACATGGGTATATAGCACCCAGAAGTGAGAAAGGATATCCATAAAGGCAGTGTAACTGAAGATAAGAGAAAGATTTAGAGAGGGGACAGACATGGTTTGGGAAAAACATTTGCCTTGTGAGAAACTGAAGGAGAAAACAGTGGGTTCAATAAACGTATGTATCCATTTTACATTGTACATTGTTTTCTCAGTATTTTTCCCCTGAGTATTTTATTTTTCCTATCCTTGAGCTGCAACATAGACTCAAATGTTATAGTATCAGAAATGCCCATTAATTATATTTTCCTTGGAATTCCTTGAAATATTCCCCATGTTTACCTCTTGCTCACTGTTCCATTGACTACACCTGTTAATCTTTTGCACTTTCTGCTGCCCACCTACCTGTTTCTTCAGAGATTCTTAGATTCCTTAGTTTCAATGCCTGATCCTATTTTTTAGGCCAAGAGTAGACTTTAATGAAACAATTGTTGAGACAATGCTTGTATAAATCCCATTGATTCAACAGGCTTACTCTAGTTGGGGCTAAAAATAGCTCAGGAAGGCACTATCTTTTATATTTAGTTGATCTATAATTCTAGGATAATACTGAATGTGATCTATTGTTTAAGGTACTTAACAAAATGAATGTGTTCCTGGGCACTACTTCTTAACAGAAAATTTGGTACTAAAGGAAGAAATAGCATAGAAAGAATTGGAATAGCGTCCTACATCATAAAAAGGGAGTGCAGTTCAAAATCCTTCTGCAACCATCCCCCCCCCCCCAAAATCTAGTATGTGAAATGAAATAACCAGGTTAGATTTCTTCTAAAACGCATCCAGGGATTTTTTTTCCTCTTTGTTTCACCATCCTCCAGTTTTGATTTCCATTTTGGTTGCCAAACTGAGATCTATAATTTTTTAGTATCTGTGTGTATTGAGCGGGGGGGGGGGGGGGGGGGGGGGGACTGGTGAGACAGCTCTCTGCTTTACTGTTCACATGTGCTTAGTAAGAGATTCTGGAGGCAGGTACTGCTGACCTCACCTTTTGTAGGTATATACACATTGAAGGGATGTGGTGGCTTAGTGGTTAAGATGCCAGTTCGGATTATCAGAAGATTGGCAGTTCGAGGCCCAAGTGCTACATGAGGGGGTGAGCTCCTGTCACTAGTCCCAGCTTATACCAACCTAGGCAGTTGCAAATGCAAATAGATAGATAAGTACCACTTCTCAGTGCGAAAGTAACAGCGTTTGGTGCAGTCATGCTGGCCACATCACCACCAGAGCAGTCCTCATTCAACGCTAGCTCTTTGGCTTAGAACCGGAGATGAGCACTGTTTACGACTAGACATTCATGGCAAGGAACTACATTTACCTTTTTTTTAGACATGGTTACAATAAAAATTGGCTAAAGTATAATCATGATCTTTCCCAGATGATGCTTTATTGTTGATAGTTGATCTGCTGCTCAACAGTCCGGCCAGAGAGAGAAGAAGGAGAGGAGCTGCTTGGCAGCCATTTTGAGACCGTGTGCTCGAGACCATGTGCTCGTTGCTGAAGGGGCGGAGCTTCTGTGAGTCACATCTGTGAGTCACAAGGGGGCGGAGCTAGCAGACTAGCTTTATATACCAACTTCCAGAGCCGCGCGCCGTTTTAGTTTTCTTTAACTCAACAACTCTGCTCAAGTGGCATCAGGTTAGAATCAGATATTGAAACAGAACCTTCCCTTTAAGTGTAAGATAGCAGTCAGTACATTCCTTTAAAGAAGTATTCCCAGGAGATTGACTGTTATATTCATTACTAAAGACTTTGCAGTATGGACAACGAGGGATCTGCTGCAGTCACCTGCAACTCTTGTGGGATGTTTCTCTTCTTGCCTACAGAAGTGGAGAACTTCACATGCATCAAGTGCAAGTTGGTAGCACTATTGGAGGAGAAAGTGCAGCAGCTGGAGGCCAGAGTAGCTACACTTCAGCATATTAGGGAACAAGAGGATTTCCTGGACACAATAGAACTAACCATCTTGGATGAGTACCACACAGAGGAAGATGCTAGGGTGGAAGAGGTCACTTGCCAAACAGAGGAAGCAGACAGCTGGAGGAATGTCACAAAGAGAAGTAAGCCAAGAAGGAATTGTTCGGGGAGCTTGCAGCTAGAG